>NC_087359.1:28007465-28316118 GCF_030014295.1 Loxodonta africana | reverse complement strand
ATCAACAGCTACATTAACAGTGGCAGGAAGGTCCAGATCATTTGTGTGAACGGACCATTGAAGTCATAAATTGACTATAATTTTCCTCCTCCCTCCCCCCGACCCCTTTTCCCATTTAGTTCACTGGATCTTCTCACAAGGTTCTCAGGCCTAGATACCATAAAGTGGGGGTTCTAAAAAAAAAAAAAAAATACATGGTTTATATCCACAAGAAGCTTACAGTCTGACTCAGGTTAAGTCTGGGCCTCCCTTTTCTTTAAATCTATTGAGGTTTCAAACCTTCGAAAGAACTGGAGAACTCTTTTCATAGATAAAGACCAATATGTATTAATGATTCCTATGTAGCTTCCTCACATTTATACATTAAAAAACCATTTTTATTTATAAAGACGATTGCATAAACACAGAGCTATATTTTCAGGAGAACATCAGCTAAACCAAACCAAATCAAAAAAAAAAATAAGAAAGGGGTAAGATGTGAACAGGTCTACAGTACCCCGGGGACTTCACTAAACAGCATAATGACTCTACCACACAGCCCCTCATTTTTCCTTGGCAGCATGCCCCCTCCACACCTAAGAATTTTCTTCAATTCTCACGATTATTCTCATTAAAATTCAAATCTCCCAGAACTTTGTTCTCCTTCTCTTTTTTGATCAGCACTTACAAGGGTTGAAAATTTAGAGCTGGATGATAGTATATAATTTCACAAAAATATCAGAAGAAACTGATGTTTGAAATATACAACAGTCTAAAAAAGCTTTTACATTTTTCATTGTTGTACATACACAGTCATTTTGAGTCCGAACCAACGATGGCACCTAACAGTTATGTAAAAATAGAAAACAAAAATACAAACAGAAAAGTAACACAAAAATTTAGAATTCTCTAATAGTCAAATTTTAAACTTTATATCAAGTTTATTTGGGCCACGGTACACATGTGCTGGCCTCTATATCAAAATTCCTAATTTCCTTCTACCTCGGTAAGTATTTGGCTTGAAACGAGACAGTGGAACTTTCAAAATGGGACTGTGTTGGGGGAACAGGATAATTCGTATCACTCTCCAGGCTCAGACTCAATCCAATATGGAGTCAACAGGAGGATTCTTTATTCTTTAAAGTGATAACAACTGACAAAACATCCTAAGTGCTAAGAAATGGCTTGCGTACATTCCTACACAGAATTACCTTACCAGCTAATACTGCACAAACAGGAATCTTTACAAATCTCCTTAATTTCACCCCAGTGATAAGGGAAGTTTGTCTCACCTCCAGCCTGCGCTGTTTCTCAGGATCTTCCTCATTCATAATTCGCTCCTTCTCTGCTCTTTTCTTCTCCTCACGCCGAGACTGTGCAGCTTCCTGTCTTTGCACATGAGTCAGCTTCAAGAAGTTCTCTTCTACTCGGGCACGGTTCTTATCTGCTTTTTGTTTGCCCTTTCCCCAAGAAACAAAGCGTTTTGTAAGAAATTCATTTATAGCCAACAGACACAAAATTCCATTTTGTATTCTTTTGTACAACTACTTCCAAATATTCGGCATTTTCAAGTCAACTAGGTCTTTGCAATCAATCACTGAAATCACTGATAGCCGACCCCCGGGGGGAAAAAAAACCCAACAACAACGAAAGGTGCCAACTTATAATAAAGGCTTCCCTCTTACTTCTCTGTTGAGTCGGAACTTTTTGGCTTTATCGATAGAATAAATCACCATGTTCATCAGGGGTAGCAAAGCCTCCATATCCTTTGGGTAGGTGTTACCTGAGCCAGGCACTGGAAAACAAAGCCATTTTTCTATTGAGTTAATAGCAGCATTAATACTTCTGGGTCACCCAATTTTTTCTTTTTTAAAAATATCAATAGCTTCCTTTCTCCAAACTCCGTAGGCAGTTAAAATGCAGCAGGAATTAGAAATTTAAAAATATAGAAGGTTCTCTTCCTAGAGAAACCCAGAAATCAACGAACAGGCATGGGGTCAGTTTTAACGTAGTTTTATACCTACTATTTAGAGAGGGAACAATACTCTCCTCAAGATCATCACACAGAAAACTAAGAACCCAGGCACAACCCAGAACACTTACCATTAAATGTAAACAATAGTGTTCTCTTAGTGTCAGGCAGCTTTAAAGGCTGACCTTCCCTGGCAAAAAAAAAAAGTTTTTTTTAGAAAGAACGCAAGAAAGGTATTTTCCACGCACTTGTCACCCAGTTCACTCAGATGAACAGACAGATACCTGCAAATAATCAGCATAGCATTGAGCCTGACATTCCCAAGCTCAGATACAATCTTAGAACCCAGGAGAACTTTACAAGTCATCTGGTCCAACCATCTACCTGATGCATGCATTTCTTCTGCAACACATTTTTCCAAGTGATTTTTACCCTATTACCTAAAACTTCTAGTGATGCCCTCAAAGAAGGATATAGTCCATCTCACCTGGGGAGCCAAAAATAAGCCTTTATTTAAGGGGCCCATATTTTAAATAATGGCTTTACTTGTTTTGATAGATACTGTTTTATTTCCAACTCCTAGGCTATCTTTCTATAAAGGAGCATCTTATTTCTTAGATTCAGGATAAATTTAGGGTTACTCTACGCGAAATAATGTAATTTAGTTCTAATTGTCACCAAATACCCCTTTGTAATCTCTGACTATCCGGCCCTCCCCAACCCTATACACAAAAGGCTTGAGAAATGCCACAATGTGATACTTTGCCCCCAGAGTTGCTAATGAGCTGAGCTAAGGCAAAGATGATTTAGTACTACCTAGCAGCAAAGGGACCTGAGTAAACCTGACACGGAACTAACATCCAGATTGGCTTTTAATTGTACTCAACTCCACAGCCTAGAAGAGGGCAGTCTCTAAGCAAAAATTTAGGTCAGGACCAATTCTGCATCACGGGTAAATTTTAAGTAATTGTGCTCGCCCAAGAATTTAAAGAACAAATCCAAACCCTCAATATGTACTCTTGAACAGTATTAAGAGAAAGCCAGAAACTCTATGGGCATTGCAGGCTTCTAACAATATGTTAGGAAAAGATACAGTCAATCAACTATTCATAGAAGGAAGCCAGAAAAGGCCATGAATTATAAAACATAGATTTGCCATGAATCAAACACAAGCATCATAGATTAGTAACATAAGTTGGGGGGAAAAAAAAAAAAGAATCTAGACTACTAAGGAAAAAGACATAAGCAACTGAACTTTCCTGGTATCAGCCATTCTTATTCACCTTACTGAATGGACAGCGTGTACATGCAGGAACACATGCAAACTGGGGTAGGTTCGTTTGTTTGCCTTCTATAAGTCTTCAATAACCTTGCATAATGCATGCAGTCAAAGCAAAGAAAAACTTGGATGCCTGTCACCAATTCCCTCACTTATTTGGTAAGTGAAATTGCAGAAGCACTCTGCAGGTTTTTCAACATAGAAAACTAGTAAGGAAAGTTAATTTCAACATTTTCATCTCATACGTACTCTTGCATAATTTTTGGACCAGAGAACTGGTCTGAAAAATGAACGGATTCAATCTTGTCAGCATAGTGTGTAAGAAAGTGAACCATCTGGAAAAAAAAAGAAAATTATTTTTTTAAAGTGGGGTTTGGCACATTTTCTTTTTTCCATATTCACCCTTCAATCCTCCTTACTTTTTCACAATGTCATTGAGGTCAGAGTTTTTCTTTTCTTTAGTTAAATTTAAATAAGGAACCTCTCTAAAATGAAACTAGCACCCTTCTCTGGTCACACCAATGATTACGTTTCTTCTTGTTATAACAGGTGAAAATTTGTCTCAAAATAAAGATTGAAAATATGATGATAAAAATCTAAAATATCAGGAATATGAGGAGGACATGGAATGTGTGGCTAATTGCCTCCATGAACGACTGCCTCCTTTAAAATGGGCTACTTCTTTTTTAAGAAAACTGCATGGTGCCTGGCTACCATTACTACTGAACATTTTTGATCAAAGATTCTGACTTTCTGGAGCCATAGAGGCTGGAGGAACCCCTGAAACTACTGCCCTGAGATAATCTTTAGATCTTAAAGCAAAACTATCCCCTAAAGTTTTCTTAAAACCAAACAATGGTTTAACTTAACTAGTAAAGAATGTCTGCCTTGTTGAGTATTGTGTTCTTTCAAGATCTGTGTGGAATCAAACTCACAACAGCAAATCCAACAAGTAGTTAGGAATCTTAGGAGGCAGGGAGCTTGTGTTAATGAGGGAAAACAACTAAGAAAAGGAGGGTGAGAATGGCTGCACAACTCGAAGAACGTAATCAATGTCACTGGAGTGTACATGTAGAAACTGCTGAATTGGTGTATGCTCTGCTGTGTATATTCTCAACAAAAACAACAAAGAAAATAAACTGTATTAAAAATTTTTTAAATAATTTTGGGAGAGCCTTTAGAAACACAGATCCTTCTGAACTTATTTAGAACTATATTTGAGCGACCCTATATTTTTATATTAAGATGTATTGTTACTGTTACACGACCAATAGAAAGAAAGGACTCTCTATACCTCCTTCTTCTCCCACACCAACTGAAGCCCAAAAAAAGTGGACTAAAGGACATGGTGGAAAGGATTAAACTTGAATTCCTTTTTCAAAAAGCCTGAAAGCCATTGGCAATCCCAGGAACAATTGCTCTGGATTTGGAGAGAAGAACTTTTTGACTAATCAAATTGTCTTTCTGACAAGTTAATCTATTACTTAAAGAAGACATTTTAATATTTGTGTGAGAAAGGAATACATAAGTGATATACTGTTATAAAATGAAGAAACTGTACAATGTGACTTTTAGGGAGGATGCCCTTAACGCCAGGGTCTACAAATGTATGTCTCCTATTGCATTTACCTTTGTATCCATCATTCCCTCTGTGACTTCTCCCATCTCTGACAGGATGGCCAAGGAGTCCGGTAGTCCATACTTTGCTCCAGACTTAGGTTTATCACTACAAAACTCACTCTAGGGGAGGAAGTAATTGAAAGTAAGACATGACATTTTATTAGGCACAGACTTTTTTTTTAACTCAGGATATGTACTGGCCTATTGGTGCTTAATGATGTTCCAGTAATACAATTATGCTACGCTACAAAGCTGAACATCTACATAATAAAGAGGCACAGTTTCTACATAAATTTGAGTCGGAACAACCTCACATACCAGATCCTGCATTTCCTTCTGTAGTCGCACCAAGGCTTTCCGGGTGCCAACAGCAAACACATAGGTATCCATGTCTTCATCATTCATGGTTACTTTTACTTGCTTTAACAACAAACAAAAAAACCCTACCTGTTAGGTTCTGTGGTAGGCAGAAATATTCTAAGATAGCCCCCCGAGATTCCTGGTGTACACATCCTCCCCTTTAGTGTGAGCACAATTTGTGAATAATGGGATATCACTCCCAGATTATGTTGCATCATACGGCAGTTAATCAAAATGGACAGAATCCTGGGTAGGCCTGACCTAATCAAGTGAACTCTTAAAGGGACTGAGTCCTACCTGAAGTGATATGAAGGGCGAGAGGGCCTATGCAGGGGGCTGTGTGGTAAGGATCTAAGGGTTCCCTTTAGGAGCTGAGAATGGTTCCCAGATGACAGCTAGCAAGAAATCGGGGACCTACAACCACAAGGAGCTGAATTTTGGCAACAACTTGAATGACCTTGAGAAGAGGACCCCAAGCTCCAGGGAAAAACACTAGTCCAGCCAACACCTTGATTTCAGCCTGGCTACTAGTTTGTGGTAATTCGTCATGCAGTAATAGAATACTAAAATAGGTTCACATAACCTGTTGCCATCTAGTTGATTCCGACTCATAGCGACCCTACAGGACAGAGTAGAGCTGCCCCATAGAGTTTCCAAGGTGCGCCTGGTAGATTCAAACTGCCAACCTTTTGGTTAACAGCCGTGGCACTTAACGACTATGCCACCAGGGTTTCCACAGGAGTACTCAAATTCAAAAACCAGGCAAGATCTAAATTGGGCAAGTAAACAGTCATTAGCATTCTACACTAGGTCAGAGAGATAAAGTTATAAGCCTAAAGAATCAATATGATAAAACATGGTCCTATTTATCATATTAATTATTTAAAATGCTTGGTTCGACTAATTATCAGTACATGGAAGAAGGTAAATGTTCATATGTGCTTCCTTCCTCTATCCCCGTGACTGCACACTAAGTGGAACAAAATGATCTGTCCAAGTAGAGAAGGGACCATTTTTTGGCAAGAGACGTAAGTTGCCAGAAATTCCAAATAAAATCCAGGCAGAAACGGAGTAAACTCTAAAAATCTAAGAATCCAACCTGTCCTCGGAAAACCAGAGGTGAAGAATACATACCACCTGATCACTAACTGGCCTCATCATCCGAGCCAGGACATTCAGTAAGTCTTGTCTCTTGAGGAACTGAAAAAACAAGAGAAGTAAGTTGCAACTTCTGCCTCCTATAAAGAAATGGTCTTTGGAGGGGGAATCAAAAGCTTCATCAAATAGACAACACATTTGTTGGTGGGAAGATGACTTTTAGACCTCAATTTTACGTCAGACTTGAAGAAATGACACTGAATTTAGGTTAGGAATTAGAGCTGGAAAAAAATTAAAGACAATTTATATATTGTACCAGAACTTCCCTACTTACCCTCAGCTGGATAAGCATCCCCTCGCAGCACACTCGGCCAGAACACCAGAGGTTGTAGATGTGCTCGTTCTCCTGGTTCAGCTTTCCTGTGCTTGTGGCTTCTTTGTTAGTTCCATCATCCCCTAGGGGTAAATCACTTAAAGTGGTTCACTGAAAATGTTAGGGCCTGAATCACCACCCCCATCACCCTGACCCCAAAATGATCATACCTGTAAAGCAGCGATACTATTGCTATCTTATAGAGCTAACCTTGGGACAAGGATTAAAATAGATGGGCATCTTTTCTTTTACTTTTTTAAAACTCTTTATTAGTATCTCCATAAAAAAAATTACAGACTCTCTAACATTACTTCTATATTCTTGTTAATTTTACAATGATCAGCTCAGAGTATAGATTTTTCAGAGTAGACACAAAATGAGGCAAAATCATTTTATGTCTCTATCAAAAGTGAACTAGAGAGAGGCACAGCCAACATGGTGACATAGATGCACCATACTGACCCTCTGCAGCAAAGACCTGAAAAAATGAGTAAAACAGATACAAACGTCAGTCCAGGAATCTTACGCATCAAATGAAGGGATAAAGAACTAAATCAAACATCAAAATGGAAGAAGAAACTGATAGGGAACAAGAAGAGATATGGAGTGGTGGTCCTCTGACAACTAAACATGGCACAGCGTCAGTACCTTGGAACACAGCCACCAAGGACCCTGGACATGGAGTACAGGAAGGCAACTTCACAGAGCTCCCAACAGTAGATAGAGCACCCGGTAACCACAGAAACAGGTTTTCCCACCTCTCACCCTTCTACCTCGTATGCCACCTCCACCCCTTCCCGACGGGCCATGCCATGTTGCTTAGCTAAATAACCACCGGCCTGCTGCAACCCTGGGTATGCCCCACCCCCAACAGCCAGCTTCCACAGTGCCATTTTTTTTGCTTTTTCCCCTTTCTTCCTTTTCCTTCTCCCTTCCACTTAGTACGGGAGTACACCATCTCCACCCTCCTTCCTGACAGGCCACACTGCACCACCCAGCTGGACAGCCACCAGCCCATTGCTGCCCCGAGTCCTCCCCACCCCTATGGCCGGCTCCCAACACACCATCTTTTTATTTTCTTCTTTTCTTCCTCTCACCTCGCCTCATACACTACCTTCCAGCCCTTCCCACCAGGCCACACAGTGCCACCTTAGCTAGAGAGCCATTGGCCCGATGACACCCTAGGTCCACAGCAACCCCACCCACTGGCTCCCAGGGCACCAACTTCTTTTTTCTTTCTTCCCTCCCCCCCCACCTATCCCTGTATGCCATCCACTCTTCCCACCAGTCCCCACCATGCCGCCATGGATGAAGCATCCCCTGTGTTCAGGCCCACTGCTGCACTGGAGCTACGCTGCCCCCTCCTTTCCTGCCACTTGACCAGCTGCTGAATGGTGGGAAGTGAGCCCGTACTACCACCTGTCCAACACCCCTGCCTATCTGGCGAGGGGCTATGAATGCTCCCACACCACTAGACCAAAATCAGGAAGCAGACAGTGCCCAACCAGTCTACCCTCAAGCCACCTTGCCAACCAGTACACAGCGAAGTAGGCTCACCCTGCCTGCAGCTGCCCTGCCCACTGGACAAGGTGGTAAGAGCTGCTGTGCCTACAGACGAGCTAGCAACAAAGCACACCTGGCTCACCCACCCTGACATATCAAAACAAAACAAAAAAGCAGGAGAAAACAAATGAACATTTAATCAAAAAATAAAGAAAATAACAGCAGACAACATCAAAACATATCAAAAAGCAGGACAAGATGGCTCCAGCAAGTGACCAAAATAAAGAATCAGATGACCTTCTGGCAGAAGAAAAGGCAGTGGGACTACCTGATAGGGAATTCAGAAGACTAATATTTAGGGCTCTTCAAGAGATCAGGAAAGAGGTCAAAGAAAACACAGACAAAACCAAGGAAAAAATAAACAAAATCATGGAAAACACAGACAGAACCAATGAAAACATTGCCAAAATCAAGGAAAACACAAACAAAGCAAGAGAAGAATTCAAGACAATAATACACGAATAAAGTGAGCTAGCGTGCCATCAATACAAACTATTCAATACTCCCCCACTGAGGCACCTGTGAGTTAACTTTAACCAAGTTGCAATGTTTATCTTTTACACTTGAACCACTTCTCTAACAGCAAAATAATAACTCTTTACCAGTGGTATTTAGAGTTGTATTTTAGATCCAGAAAAAGCTCATATTCTGATCATTTCCTCTTTTCATTTGATTCAGTTAGCGTACAAAAGAGATTGTTCAACCTCACAAGGTAAAGCAAGTGATGTACCAAATGAAAACTCATGAGAAGTGGAAGCAGCCAAAGGCTACTTATTTTTCTTTAATTTCCAAGCCAGAAAGTACTCTGAAATACTGTGGTGCAATGGAAAAGAGCATGGACTTGAGAGAAAGGTAGATTAGGTTCTAATAACATGGTTGCAATTTACTATCTATAGGACTTTAGGCGAGTTTCAACTTTTCTACATCTTAACTTTCTCCTTCGGAGAATGCAAACTATAGCCAACTCACAGCATTACTGCAAACATTAAATAAGAAACAATGTATGCAAAGTACCTAAAAAGATCATACCTAAAGAGCTAAGCAGACAAGATTTGCTTACCAGAAGAGAAATAAATTGTGAAAAGCCAAAAAGAAGTGAATGAGAGGTGAGTTCACCTCACTGCCTGCACTACACAACTACAGAAGTCCCGTCAATATTTCAGTGACTACCTGCATAAGTGGATCTGAAACTAAAGTGCCCAGAACCTGAAGGAACTTTTAGAGATTTCCAATATTTCTAAAAGATGAATTGAAAGCATTTATCAAGCTAATTAAAATGTCAAAATTCCTTGCTTTTGGCCAGAATTTTATTAACTTGTTTCGATGACACTGATTGTCTCATTGTAATCAGAAGCTGTTTAGCAGTTATGTTGTTGATTAATGAAATATCAAGAAATTATCTAATATAATTAGTTCAGTATATAAAACATAACAAAAATGGGATCCTTAGGAGGAAAAAAAAAAAAAAAATCCTCTTCAGCAATCCATAAAAGCAGTTAGATGCTTATACTGAAGGAAGAAAAGTGTTCTTACCAGACTGTTTCCAAGTAGGCAACTGGACTTATATTGGCCTAACTTACCTACTAGGGTAAAGTTGCTCTCCAAAAGCTCTCTATGGGTGTTAAACCAGGCCTGGGCAAGGCGACTGTTTTTGTTCTTCCCAATGATATAATTCATGATGTAGGCGAGCAGACCAGTTACCATCAAAATTTCTAGATAATAACTTTCCCAGCTGTTCTGGAGGTGTGCAGGAACCTAAAGAAGCACAATCATTCCATTTAAAGTTGGCCGCAGCTGAAGGATGGGAGCTAATGCACGGGATGAAGGAGAATGAGAAAACCTATAAACAGCCATGGGAACTTTAGATAATATGCCCATTTTGGTTTTCTAGGTTAGCTATATAAAAAGATTCTTTAAGGAAATGTATGGACAATCAGATGGATGAAAAGCTGGAGAGCTGGTTATATTAAACTTCGTTCAGAGTTCCACCCCAAAATATATCATTTCACTCATTCCTAGAAAAATAAAACTAGAAGGGCTAGAGTTAAAACTAGGACTTGCTTCTTCAGGGGTAGAGTTTATCAGAAGACTTGATGTCAAGCTCTTTCCCAGCTCCCACTGTCATTACATCAACATTAGTATATATCGCTAATTATATGTCCGAGACAAATGAGAACAAGATATTTTGTTGGTTAGCTTGGAATTCACAATCCTGTATACCTACATCAACAATTGTTATTGGGTCTTTATTTTTGCTAGAAGAAGTATCTGGCTTGTCTTCATAACCTTCAAATTCTTCGTCATCATATGGCTCACTCTCGGTATCTCCCTCCTACAAAAATGAGGCACAATCTGTTTTCTTCTACAAATGCTGCCAGCAGTCTGGCCTCATTTTTGTAGGTAACATTTGTGGAGGAAAACAGAACATACAACCAGCAAGTACAAAACACAGAGCTTTACATGTTTTTAAAGGAAGGGTAACTCCCCGTGCTTTTGAACCCAGAGTTCTTAATGATAAAGTTCCCACTCACGCACAGTATCTATTCTCCAGCCCCTCCCCAACCCACAGTCTTGAGAGAGAGAAGAAAAATCCAGTTCATTATGCGATCAATGTAAAAGGTAGGAATATACCACAAAACATTTAACAGAGCTCCACCTACCGAACAAAAATAATGTTTTCAGGAAGTAAAGGTCTCTTAGACCTGTGTCTTACTTTTAATGTCTGGGAAAAGAGCTAGTTACAAATTTTTCAATCTTTCTAACTTCCCAGGAAAATAATAAGAGAACCCCACCTGGGTGTCTGCATCTTCAAAATCTTCTTCTTGGTTTTCGTCCTGCCCTTCTAACTCCACCGTGGTCTCCTCTTCGTCGTCTTCGGTGGTTATCACCCGTTGAGGAGACTGAGTAACAGAGTCTTCTATGATATCCTCAAATTCAGCAAAGTCATTATCATCATACTCTACGAGGTCTTCCTCATCCTCAAAATCATCAAACTTTGCTTCAGAGAAGCTCCCAAACACCAAAAGGACAGCACAGAAAGTGTGGAGGCCTTTCATTGCACCTTAAAAATAAGTTAAAAAAAAAAAAAGAACTCTCAAATGGACTGTCATTCTACATATACCATCAGATTTTGTGAATAGTTAAAACATAAATTCATAAAGCTTCCCTGATTTTCTCTTATCCAATACTACTTGATTCTGAGCAGCACTGTATAAAGAGGAACGAGGTGGGGGAGACAAGAGGGCTGGCTTCTAGCCTGGGCCCTGTTATTACTTATCTGTAAAATGTTGAACAAGTCATTTAATTTCTTTAGGTTGAGTTCTCTAAAATCTTTTTTTTCATTTACATGATTAAGTATTCAGTAAGCATTTACTGAGGGCCTATAAAAGCTTTATACAGGAATGAGGAAGGGCATATAATGAAAGGAGGACTAAGATGCAACGATTTATCTGTTAGTGGTAAAAACAACAATAGAAAAGCCATTCATCTTTAGATTAGCACTGAATGTGACACACATGTGTGTTCATCAATCATCATCATATTAGCAAACACTTATAATACTAAGTGCCAGGCACTGTTCTAAAGGCTTTACAAAAAGTGATTTAATTCTCGTAACAATCCTTTGAGGAGAGTATTAATGTTGTCCTCCCCATTTCACAGATAACTGAGGCACAGAGATGCTAAGTAACACAACTACCAATTGGCACAGAGCTGTGATTTGAACCCAGAGTTTTGCCTCCAGAATCCATGCTATAAACCACTATGCAGGCTGCTTCTCGTAAGTGAGCTGGTGGCTTTGATTTCCTATTACATACTAAAAGTAGTACCTTCCTGCTAACAAATTATTCCTAGTGTGTATGGTGGAATTAAATACATTTCATAACTTTCTAAAAGCACACTAGGTATTCCACCATCTGAACAAGTTTTTGAACGAACAAATACAATGGAATCAGATCTGTGACAAAAACATACACCAAGTGATATGAAAACATGGAGGACAATGCAATCACTTTTACCAAACAGTAAAACCAAAAACCAAACCCAGTGCCGTCGAGTCAATTCCAACTCATAGTGAACCTATAGGACAGAATAGAACTGCCTCATAGAGTTTCCGAGGAACGCCTGGCAGATTCGAACTGCCAACCCTTTGGTTAGCAGCCATAGCACTTAACCACTATGCCACCAGGGTTTCCACTAAACAGTAAGGCTTACAAAAAAGGAGAGAACATCTGAGCTGGAACTTAAGGAACAGTTAAACTTCAACCATCAAATCCATTTAAGCTGTATTTCTAGTTGTGTCTTCTAATTTAACCACCAGCCCTACATCATCAATTGACAGACATGTCCATTTTGATGCCCTACAAACTTTTTCTGTATAGGATCAAATCGTAAATATTTTAGGCTCCATATGCCACAGCAGTCAAGAAATCAAAAGACGCACTGCAATAGACAAATCTGCTGCAAAGGACCTCTTTAAAGTGTTGAAGAGCAAAGATGTCACCTTGAAGACTAAGTGCGCCTGACCCAAGCCATGGTATTTTCAATCGCATCATATGCATGTGAAAGCTGGACAATGAATAAGGAAGACCGAAGAACTGACACCTTTGAATTGTGGTGTTGGCGAAGAATATTGAATATACCACGGATTGCCAAAAGAATGAACAAATCTGTCTTGGAAGAAGTACAACTAGAATGATGCTTAGAAGCAAGGATGGTGAGACTGCGTCTTACATACTTTCGACATGTTATCAGGAGAGATCAGTCCCTGGAGAAGGACATCATGCTTCGTAAAGTACAGGGTCAGTGGAAAAGAGGAAGACCCTCAATTAGATGGACTGACGCAGTGGCTGGAACAATGGGCTCAAGCCTAACAATGATTGCAAGGATGGTACAGGACCAGGCAAAGTTTTGTTCTGTTTTACATAGGGTCGCTATAAGTTGCAATCAACTTGACAGTACCTAACAACTACAACAGGCCACATATGGAGCTCTGGTGGCGCAGTGGTTAAGAGCTCAGCTGCTAACCAAAAGGTCAGTAGTTTGAATCCACCAGCTGCTCCCTGGAAACCCTATGGGGCAGTTCTACCCTGTCCTGTAGGATCACTATGAGTTGGAATTGACCTTATGGCAAGAAGTTTTTTTTTTGTTTTGTTTAGGCTACATATGGTCTCTATCACATATTCCTCCTTTTTTTTTTTTTTTAAGGTTTTTAAATAAACCTTTAAAAATGTGAAAACCACTCTTAGCTTGCAGGCTGTACAAAAACAGGTCACCTCTCAAGCTGTGGTTTGCTGACCCCGCCATACAGTCACCTCAAATTTAACAGGCATCTGAATTTCCCTATTTGTATTTTTTTTTTTATATTAGTATCAATCCCATCTTTCCAGTTTTACTTGTTAGAAAAAACAAAAAACAAGAGATCTAATTTCTCACTTTCCTTTGCCTTTGAAATCTAATCAATCATAAAATCCTGGTGTTTCTTTCTTCGAGTCTCACCACCTGCTCAAGAGCCCCTTAGTATCCTAAGGGGTATCCTCTGCCTCAACTTTCTCCCTAAAAAACACCATCACTTCCTAAAACACAACTTCCGTTACAAAGGATATAATCATCATCAAAGGCTAATCGATTTCTGCAGAACAATATGAAGACTCCTGTGGCTTTCACTGCTTTTCATAAAAGATTCTACCATATCTAATCAAACAGAACTTTACTGAGCAGATCACCAGAACAAATACTACGCCAAGATGAGTAACGATTCCTGAATAATCACAAACTGGTACAGGAATTTGGCTTGAAGGTTACATGTTACAGTATTACTTGGGGTAGTGAAAATTTTGAACTATTTGGTTAAACTACGAGTAATCCAAAAAAACAAATTTACTTTTTGCCTATTAAAAATTGCTACAAATGAACAGTTACAACCTAGGTTTGTTTTAGACATAAAAGCACATAAAGAAAAAGGCCTAGGACATACATCTAGATATAAATACTAGTTATTTCGTAGGTCAGGGTTATGGGTATTTTGCCCTCAGTTTTCTTCATATTTTGTAATGTTTCTATGATGTACTTTTGCAGTAAAAAGAAACATTTCTTTAAAATAATTAAAAGCATGGTTCCTGCACTCGAGGAGAGGCACTGCAGGGTGAGGAATGGCACAGAAACCTGAAAACAAAAATTTTATGATTTAGACATGATGGAGCATTGAGTTTGTAGATCCAAGTGGAAGAAATGAAGCTGGAGGGCCAGCAGGTGCCAGATCACAATGATCCTTGTTTAAATACCATACTAAGAAGCTGGGAAACCCGGGTGGCACAGTGCTTAAGAGCTACAGCTGCTAACCAAAAGGGTGGCAGTTTGAATTCACCAGGCGCTCCTTGGAAACCCTATGGGCAGTTCTACCCTGTCCTACAGGGTTGCTATGAGTCGGAATAGGCTCAATGGCAATGGTTTTTTTTTTTACTAAGAAGTTTGGGTAAATGGAAGCAACTGAAGCATTTTAAGTAGGAGCAGTACACCATCAGTTTTGTAATTCAACCCTGACAGCTCATACATAGAGTGAACTGCAGAAAGGTACTTGAGGGAGGGCGAATGGGAAGTGGCTGAGATAAACAGATAAGAGATGAAACAGGATTGAACTGGAGGTGGCATTGGGAGCAAAAAGACAGATTTGAGAGATATCTAAGAATTATACTTGTCAGCATAAAGTGGTTGGATATAGGGGCGATATAGAAAATAATAGTGAAATCATTATTCCCTGTCCTTGAGCATAGAGAATGTGGCCCAGCAGAAGCTGGGCCCACAAGGACTCACAAGGGCACATCAACTGGGCCCTCAGATAAACACAATAGATGGGACAATCTTAGAAATTATCTTTTACGGAAGAAAAATAACTTTTAGGGAACTTTTCACATAAAGCCAATCAAACAGAACAGAAAATACTTTCCACTCTTATCTTTTTCTATTAACATTTAGTGAATAGAAATTTGTTGGTCCAATGAAGACCCTCCTGTCAGTTACTGAAACCTATACTGATTATTGTTAAGAAAGGCAATTCAAAATGTAAGATCACAGCTTCTAGCCAACTTGTGAAAAGATGAAGCTTTCAATGATTCTACCCATTTTTATGATGTTTATACTGAGAGCTCTGTAACCTTCCTCAGATTAGGGCAGAGATTAGCTCTGGCAGCTTGCTTGTCTGCTTCCCACTTTTGTCTTTTTGAATCTATGTGGAATAAAACTTTCCTTTTGCTTTACTAAACTTTGTGATGTTTTTTCCCCTACAACAGGGATATGGGGAAGGAGGATCTGGAGTGATCCCAAATTTTGGCTTGATGAATAGCTGAACAAAACCATTCTTAACTGAGATTGAGAACAATAAAGGAAGAATGAACTTGGAGAAAGGGTAATAAATCCATTTAGTGTCTGTTGAAAGGGTTTCAAGCAGTACATTAGATGATTTTACATTTACACTTTTAACTCCCTCTACATCCCTAAAAGGTAGGTATTGTAACCCGTTTTACAGAGGGAGGAAAGGAAGTAGGTGAAAATTTTAAGTCTGTAGTTCAGGATATAGGCCTGAGCTGGCCATAGAGATGGTATGAGAGTGGATAAGATTGCCCAGTGAGCACTAAGAGTTAAGTTAAGCAACAACAAAAAAAGGAGCAAAAAAAACTTGAAACAAATCATAACAGCTAAGAGATAGACATAATAGAAGAATTGGAGTGAAAAAAGAAATGAGAAACTAAAAAGGAAGAGATTCTAGTCAAAGCAGTATCATAGAAGTGAAAACGTAAGCAAGGTTCTAAGAAGGAAGCAGAGCTCAGTTTCAATTGCTGCAGAAAGTTAAAGATACGGACCAACAATTTCCAAATGTTAATATGGAAATCATTGGTGGCAACTGCAGGGAAGTAGTAAGGATAGAAGTCAGTATGCAGGGAGCTGAGTAGTAATGGAGGTGAGAGGGTGGCAAAAGGAAGTATGCAATGCTCTTTCAAGGTGCTCTGGGAAAGGGAATGTTCTAAATTTACACCACTGTAAATTCTTATAGAATTAGTTCAATATCAAAGGGCACTGCCCAATACCTTGCAGCCCATGTATGCTCAGTTAATATTCTTTGAATTGGTCAAAGTTCGTAAGTTTAGGAAGGCACAAGTGATTTTGAGAAATGCCACAGGGGATAGGCTAACGGTGCATCCTTTCCTGTATTTTGTGGGAAAGCCTGGCTGCCTTTTCTATGCCAACCTCAAAGAGGTTTGCAATGTGTCTCCAAATATACCTAGTTTCCTTTAATAACATATTATTAAATAACGAATGCTGCTAAACTCTATAGTGGATACTTCCAGTTTCTATTAGTTCTAACAAACCAAACCCTTCGGCATCGAGTAGATTCCAACTGATAGCAACCCTATAGGACAGGGTAGAACTGCCCCGTAGGGTACCAAGGAACCTGGTGGATTGGAACTACCGACCTTTTGGTTAGCACCCCTAACTCTTAACCACTACACCACCAGGGTTTCCTCTATTAGTTCTAAGGGTAAACAATCCCCTAAGTTACCAGCTGTTAAACTTTCTCTTATAAAGTTTCTAGGCTTTTTCTTTTAGCTCTCATGCTTTTATATTTGGTCAAAAGTGGAAGAAATATGAAAAAGAGTACATACTTTGGTGGAGTTAGATCTGGTTTAAAAATGTCAGCCCTATGATCTTGACCCAATTACTTAAAGGTCCCTGTTCCTCATATGCCAGAAAAGAAAAAAGTGTATCACTCACTACTTGCCTCATAGAGTTACAGTGAGGATTACAGGAGAAATGTACCAAGTCTGGAGGCCTGATGGCACAGTGGTTAAGAGTTTGGCTGCTAACCAAAAGGTTCGGCAGTTTGAATCTACCAGCTGCTCCCTGGAAACCCTATTGCGCAGTTAAAATTCTGTCCTATAGGGTCACTGGAAACTCTGGTGGCGCAGTGGTTAAGAGCTATGGTTGCTAACGAAAAGGTCGGTAGTTCAAATCCACCAGGAACTCCTTGAAAGCCCTATGGGGCAGCTCTACTCTGTCCCAGGGTTGTTATGAGTCGGAATCGACTTCGTGACAATGGATTTGTTTTTTTTGGTTTTGACATGCCAAATCTTAACACATTGCCTGGCACAAAAGAAATAGATACTAGTTCCCATTGCTTCTTTCCTCTGTTGCTTATAATTTAAAAAACTTCATTTGGTTTAGTTTTTTCAGATTTCAGTCTTAAACTTTCATAAACAGAAACTAAAAGTTTTAGCACTGGCACAATTACTTTGATTAATGGCCTGCCACCAAAACAAAACTACCAATCCTGGTGCCATGGAGTTGATTCTGACTCATAGCGATCCTATGGGACAGAGTAGAACTGCATCAATAGGGTTTCCAAGGAGCCGCTGGTGGATTCGAACTGCCAACCTTCTGGTTAGCAGCCGAGCTTTTAACCACTACACCACCAGGGCTCCAATGACCTGCCACAGATCTCATCATTTCAGATTGAATTTCCACTTCAAACGTTCATGCCACTGAAGTATTTAAGATAACAGCCTTGTAACAGGATTCCTTCAAAGGTATTTAGGTTAAAAGTACCCAAGCCATTTGTGGACTTCCCTCTGGGATGTCTCTCTACTGCACCTGTCAACTCATTTCTCACATGGACAACTCCCTGCCAGGCCACTCATCAGACTGGGACTGCTGGGACAGGCAGCAAAGGACTGAGGCAGTGCACAAGCACTAACAAGTCTGTTTTGATTATCTTCTGCAAGCTCACTCGGTTGTCTCTCAGCCACGGAATCCGGGTTTAAAAGCGAAAGTCAAAGAAATGGAAATCATTCATTCCTCGCTACCACACTCTGAGATTAGGCCTCTGTGACAACTGCCCGAATACGAGACCTCTGGAAATTACGTAGACATTTGGATAAAAACACGTCTTACGCCAGAAACCTTCAGACAAGACTTGCCACATAAGTTGCTTCTGTAACCACCCGTGTTTAGTCTTTCTCCACCACGGGGGAACTAATGCATTCTGATGGCTACAGTTCATGCTTTCTGCTGCACACTGCGAGTTTCCTCCAGCTTTGCCCTTCTTGTTGGTATCCGATCACAGCTCTGGGGGGGAGTTCCCGAAAACCGTTAAAATCACCCCGGCCCGGACAGGCCAACAGAAAACGGCCCTTGGGGTAAATGGGTTTCTTATTTTGTTATTACGATAGTTAAGAAAGTCGGGGAGAGGAAAGAACGCGCGGGGACTGATGCGTGTCACCACACGCCGGACTTCAGGGGCTGGTGTGAGAGACCGGACCGGGTAGGCCAAGCAACTCTCAAGAGTCACACTGCTCGGCCTGGCCCGGCCCCAGCGACTAACGCGTCGTGGCCAGCTCCCTACCTGTACCGGAGGCCAAATCCCCGCCCAGCGCTCCTGCAGCCGCTACCTCTACCCCTCCTGCCTCTCGGCCTGGCCACTGCCTTCGCCGTCGCCGCGGAGACTGCCCACCCCCCTGCCCAATGCTTCTAAGACACAGCCGGACCACGCAGCTCAGTCACACCGCGAAACTCTTCACGTAGCCTCCACCGTCCGTTACGTAGAAGGCGTACGGCTCGTCCGCGCCTGCGCGCGACTAGGGGGCGGAACGCAGCCTCGGGAACCGCGCGAGATCTTCTCCTTCCCGCCCCTCCCCCACCCCCAGCTAAGGCGGGGTGGGGCGGTGGGGAAAATTGTATAATCCCCGCCCCTAGGCCGGAAATGCCCTAGCCTATCCCAGCCCTCACCACTAGGGTTCAGTCAAGTTGACATTAAAGCGGAACGGGTGCCCCGGAAGCTAAAGGTGCCCGTGCTCTAAGGGACCACGTGGCCAGAGGCATGCGGAGAAATGTTGCCCAGGTCCTCTTTACAATGGACCAGAGGTTATGAGATGGACATTTTTATGTAAATATGGTTCCTGCCCAAGCCCTTTTCTCTTGGAATTTTTGGGCAGTTCCCCGTCCGTTGCCACTTTTTCTTCAGTGCCAGACCACTTTCTAGATGGGCCCTGAACACTCCTCACCCCGCAGCAGTTTCTTATCTGTGTGTTTAAGGAGTCTGCGAGGAACCCTGAAGTTTTAAGGTCCGGCGCCCGGGCCCTCCAGCGAGCCGTAGCTCCAGGCCCCGCCCCTGGGCCCGCGCTCTCTCTACTGCGCATGTCAGGTTTGTGCTCCCCCTCCCCCGCTCAGCAACGGGCCGAGAGGCGGCGGCGGCGGCGGCGAAGGCGAAGGCGAAGGGGGCGGAGAGGGAGGAGCGCGGCGGGACTGGGAGCGGACCGCGCGTACTTCGGGCGGTGGGATTCCCTTCTCGTCGGCGGTAGTAGCCGCTGCCGCTGCAGCTATTGTAGCAGGTTTGTGTGAGGTGGGTCTGGACGCGGGGCCGCTAACCCGTGGGTCCACGGGAGGCAACTGTGGGGCCTAGCGAGGGCCGGGAAACCACGGCCTTGCTTAACAAAGAGTCGGAGGAGCCTCCGGGCACCGGCGGCCCAGGGGGCCGGGGGCGGATGGGAGTGTGAGGCTGAGGCCTCGATGGATCGTTCCGAACCGCGTCGCCGGGCAGCCCCTCTCACGGCTCCTGCTCCTCTCGCAATTCTTACCGAGGCCCAGTTGGCGGCTTCCGGAGCCAGCGCCTGCCGGGCTAGGGAAGCGATTTGCAGGATGCCGGGCTGCAAGGTAGGGATAGCCACGGGGAGGATTTTGACCAAGGTAGGCAACATTTGGGAGATGCAGTGCTCCAAATCGGGGTTACCCGATAGGCAAAAGTTGCCAAATTGGAAGGGTGTAAAAGACATAGTCGATATTTGCAGTCTTTGAGTAGATCAGTGATTAGCATCACCATCCTCACCCAAACTTTTTTATGGGCCTTCTTGAGAGTATATCTGGTACGAGTAAGTAGTTTATACGGAGTTGTAAGCCTATGCTCCAATAATATAAAGGAAAACTATCGTACTAATTGAGAATTTTAGGGATTATAGTCTGCTTGTTACTTTAATGAAGCATTTTCGCCTTTTCTCCCACTCTTTTAGGCTGCGAGTCAATTTTCTCTGGCTTCCCTGTGTATTATTTGTTGTAAATGACAGGTTTCTATACCCCCCCCCCCCAGCCCATATACGCACCCAGAAGTTCCTGAAGGGCACGGACTATGTCTTAATTCTTTTAAACTTTCCAGAGCCAAGCCTAGTTCTGGCACAAAAGTATTTTGAACAAAAATTAATTTTTAGACTTTCAGTGGTGGGAAAAAAAATGCATCCTATATTTTTTGTACCTGGAAGGGGTATTATGTAGTGTAACCTGTAATTCATTAGTTGAAGAAACATTTTTTTGTGTGTGTGTGTATTTCTCAGCTCTCTAGTAGGTGCTAGGGATAGGTTTGTGGTCCCTGTTGTCATGAAACTTGTTAGAGGAGGAAAGAGGCATTAAGCAAATAAATTATACCGTATTAGAAGATGATTAGTGCTTTAAAAACATAAAGTTGGAAAAGGTGTTGGGGAAATGTGGGAGTTTGAAATAGGATGGTCAGGAAAGCTCTCAAAAGACAGGCTGATATTTCAGCAAAGACTGGGAGTAGATGAGGGAGTGAGTGAGCCCTGTATCTGGGGGAAAGGAACGTTCCAGGCAGAGGGAGCAGCAAGCTCAAAGGCCTTGAAGAAGACAATGCCTGGCCTGTTGGAATAACAGTAAGGAGACCAATGTGCTTGGAGTCCTAGGAGCAAAGGAAGGAGTAGTGGGAGATAAGGGGAGGGAAGAAGGGGCTGAGAACAACCAGGGCCTTTCAGGCTATTGTGGGGCTTTTACTTTTACTCTGAGTCATATGGGAACCATTGGGAAGTTTTGAGCAGAAGAGCGATACAGTCTGACTTAGACTGTAATAATTTAGCAGAATTCACAGAAGAGCGCAGTTCTTTATATTTGACTTTTTTTTTTTATCAAATTGATTTTCTTATATGCAGTCTTACTTTCTTAAAGCTAACAGAGGAAAAGGGTTGCTTCCAAAATAAATATAACCAAGCAATTACTTATATTTGGCTTTAGAAGAAAGTGATGAAATTCTTAGGTTTTATGTACAGATTCTCTTTTAAGAATTGACCATGTATAGCATGTGAGATGTTCTTGAGGCAGATTATTAGTGCCGTTAGTGCTAATCAACCATCATTAGAAGAACTCTTTCCCCACCCCTGAAGACGTAAGTGGTAAAGTAATGTGATTTATATCATCGGTTGATTTTAGCCCACTATTTTTAAAGGTGTCTAGATCATATCTGATTTTCCACCACTTTCCAAACCATAAACTCTAGCCAAATTGTCTTCCTTACTTTCCGTGCTTATTTTCTTTTCCTAGCCTTTGCTAGTTGTATCCTTCCCCCCTAGAATGGCTTCTTCTTTTGCACTTCTCTACCAAACTGGGATTTTTCCATGTCTAAAAGAAAAAGAAAAAAAAAAAAAAATTCATAGCTCTCTTATGAAGCCTGCCTGCTCTTGTGCTCATGGTGATCTCTGACATCTTCAGTGTTATGTGGCACTTACGTATGGAATCCTTGAGTTGAAAGGGATCTTAGAGATCTAGCTCAGTATTCTCTGTTTACCAATGGAGAAATTGATTTTTGAAGTAATAATGATAAACATAATGGCAGCTAACATGTATCAAACACTGTGTGCAGGGCTTTGTTCTAAGTGTATTTTTGTGTATTAACTCAATTTTTTTCACCAACCCTCTGAGGTAGGTGATAGTGATATTCTCACCATTTTACTGGTGAAGAAACTGAGGCTCAGAGAAGTTAAGTAACTTCCTTGAGGTTCGCATCAAGTTAGTGGCAGAGCTAAGGTTTGAACACAGCCGAGCTCCATATCCTGTGTGCTTTACTATGTTGTTAGGAATTTTTGTTTTTTTAATATACATTACAGCATTTTAGTGCCTAGAATCATACTAACTGGCACTTGATTTTAGCCTATTTTGAATTTTTTTCCTTAGCCAAATTGTAAATCTCTTTGGATCTCCTGTATATTAATAAACATGAATAATGAGTATCAATTCTAGAAGACATACTGTGGGAGATAAAAAGTGAGTAAGCCCATTTCTTCACCCATGAAACTTGTAACATGGAGTTAGAGAGATAAACAAGAACACTGGTAAACCAGTTGTCATTGAGTCAATTGTGACTCATGGTGAACCCACATGCGGTGTTTTAAGGCCAGAAAGGAAGTTTGAGGAGTGTCTTACAGTTCTCCAGAGAAACAGAAAGAGTAAGGTATAAGAGAGAGATTGCTTGATTGTTTTCCAGAACTGGCTGTGATTGTGGGAGGCTGGTAAGTCCAAAATCTGTAGGTCAGGCCACAGACAGGCTGTTAATTCCTGCAGTATTGTGTCTCAAAATCTGTAGGTCAGGTGACAGGGAGAGTGAAGAGTGAGTTTTGGCACAATTTCTGCCTGTAGTGTGGAGGCAGAATATAACCTGGAGAGAGCACCCTTTTTGTTCTTAAGGCTTTCCGCTGATTGGATGAGACTTGCCCACATTATGGAGGGTAATCTGCTTTACTTGAGGCGGAGCGATTTAATTACATGTAACTACTTCATAACAGCATCTAGACTAATGTTTGACCGAACAACTGGGCATCATAGCCTGGACAAGTTGATACATAAAATTAACAATCACAGGGAGGGAGATACTTGTGATCACTGAGAATCACGTTCACGTCATAGTTCTAGGAATTGGTATTTGAGATGGGCTTTGAAGGAAAGATGACTTTAGTGGATAGATACAGGGAGAATTTTGTGGGAAGAGAATCCACGTAAAGGGGTTTCTTTGAGAACTAGTGTATGTGGGGAGACTATGGGAGATACGAGTGAAAAAGCAGTTTGTTGCCATACTGGAGTATCTCATGCAAGCCTCATCGGAAATGTGGAGAGCTGTCGAAGAGAATGACATAATCAGATGTATGTGTTAAGATTTGGGACCAGAATCTGGAAGAAGAGAGCTCTTGCTGAGCATGTGAGTGCACGCCTTTCTTTGGGTGGCATTAACACATATGATGCGTGATGCTGTTCTGCCAGAGGAGGTAGGAATTTTTTTTCTCTTCACTGTTTATGTCTAACTCGGTATTATTTCACCATTTTATGCTTTAGCGGAGAGGGTTGCTTCTTAGAGGTTATGGAATATTTGCTGGTTGTCGATGCAGTCTCTAGATGTACTTCACCTTGATTCTTCCGGTAGAACAGGCAGAGCTGGGGGCGGTTCCCTGCCAGATGTTATGTATCGGTCTCTTCCGAGAAGCCTTACCTGACCATCTGTCTGTGATAGCTCACCTCCTATTCTACTTGCTCTGTTTCATTGTGGTTTTATTACCTGAAAATATTAGATTTTTTTTTTTCTTTTCCTGGACTGTGAGCTCCCTGAGGACTATATCCTCAGCACCTATAATAGGCACTGAGTGTATTTTTAGTTAGTACTAATTCTGTTGTATGTAGAGTTGGTATGAGTTGGAACAGATTCAGCGGCACCTAACAAACTTGTGGTGTGTAGGCTGGATAACATCCAAGAGACTCGTTAGGCAGTTATTGTAGTAGTGGAGGTGGAAGATGGAAGTAGAGGTGGGAAAGAGGGAGAGCGTGCCTGAGAGGTGTCTCCCATAGCACTTGTCACATAACTAAAACCAAACTAGTTGCAGTTGAGTTGGTTATGACTCATGGTGGCCCAGTGTATGTCACAGTAGAACTGTGTCCACTAGGGTTTTCAGTAGCTGATTTTTCAGAAGAAAATCTTCAGGCCTTTCTTCCGAGGTGCCTCTGGGTGAACATGAACTGCCTACCATCTGGTTAACAACAAGTGCGTTAAATGTTTGAGCCACCTGTGGACTCCGGGCACATAACAGAAAGTGGTTATTGGTCAATTTAAAGCAATGTATGTTACTACTAATACCGAATTTAGGTGGTTCTCATTAAAGCAATGAGTCGGAATCGACTCGACGGCAGTGGTTTTTTTTTTTTTTTTTTTTTTTCATTAAAGCAAATGGTAGTTACTAAAATTTTGCTGTGATTCTGTCGTGTATTAAATTATGTCCCCCCAAAAATGTGTGTATCAACTTGGTTAGGCCATGATTCCCAGTATTCTGTGGTTGCTCTCCATTATGGGATTGCAATTTTATGTTAAACAGGATTAGGGTGGATTGTAACACCACCCTTACCCAGGTCACATCCCTGATCCAATGTAAAGGGAGCTTCCATGGGGTGTGGCCTGCACCACCTTTCATTTCTCAAGAGATAAAAAGGAAGAGGAAGCAAGCAGAGAGTTGGACCTCATACCACCAAGAAAGCAGTGCTGGGAACATAGTGCATCCTTTTGGCCTGAGGTTTCTACCGTGAGCTGCTCCCAGACCAAGGGAAGGCTGATGACAAGGACCTTCCTCTAGAGCTGACAGAGAGAGAAAGCCTTTCCCTGGAGCCAGTGCCCTGAATTCGGACTTCTAGCCTACTGGACTGTGAGACAATAAACTTGTCTTTGTTGAAGCCATCCACTTGTGGTACTTCTGTTATAGCAGCACTAGATGACCAAGACAGGTTCTGTTATACAGTTTATTCTTCTCAGATTAGGTGCTGTTTTAAAAAAAAGCCTTTTTAAAAAGAAAAAAATGTAGTTGAATTTTTACAAGTATGTTTGTGTTTCAGATTAAGGGCTGAGGCCTAGTCAACACCATTGCTCTCTCATAAATTTGAAATAATTAAAATCTTAAAATGCATGTGCAGATGGAATTCCAATTCTTTAATTTTCAGGTTGTTATTTTAATGAAGTCTCTGAAGTCCATCTTGGGAGCTGTGTTAATTTCCATATGCACTGAAACGAATGGGTGTTTTCACTTCTGTCATCAATTTGGAGCCCTGGTGGCGCAGTGGTTAAGAGTTTGGCTGCTAACCAAAAAGTCTATAGTTTGATTCCACCAGCCGCTCCTTAGCAATTATGTGGGGCAGCTCTACATCGACTCAATTGCAATGGGTTGGGTTTTTTTTTTTTTAATCATCAATTTGAGAAATGTTTATGGAGGCAGAGAAGTTTCAGAAGCTCTTTGATGTGTTTGCTAGCTTGGTGGGAAGGATGTTCCAGGTATATTGTTATAACCTGAGAGAAAAGATAAAGGGAGCTCTGAGTGGACTCATAAATAGCAGGACTATACTTATTTTGTAGTAATCCTTATTGTATTTTGACTTCCCCATTAACTAGTCTGACCTGACCTGTTGCCCTTGAGTCCGTTTTGATGCATAGGGACCCTGTAGGACAGAGTGGAACTGACTTAGGGTTTCTAAGGAGTGGCTGGTGGCTTTGAACTTCGAACCTTTTGGTTAGCAGCCAAACTCTTAACCTCTGAGCCATCAGGGCTCCTATTAACTAGAAGTCTCTTCTCCGAGCAGTGTTTGCTTAGAGAATGTCAATTAATCTTGATAGCCTAAGCAGAGGACAGTTTTTCTTTTTTTTCTTTTTAAACTCATAAACCAAATCAAAATTAGGTTGGCCAGAAGTAGATCACCAGGCCTTTCTTCTGAGATGCCTCTCGGTGGACTCAAACCTCCAGCCTTTCAGTTAGCAGCCACGTGCATTAACCGTTTGTACCACGCAGTAAGATACACAGAAGACACAGTTGTTTGTCCTTGCTAGAGACAGTAAATTAGGTGGATGGGCACTGTGTTCTGCATCTACCAGTGAAAGACCTGGGGGCCTTCGGTTTTCTTTTGGTTGACCCAAATCTCTGAAGAGTATAGGAAAAGGTATTGGATATATTCATTTTGCTTCTTGCTAAGTCTGAGAGCCATTAAGCAGCCCTCACTTGCCCCAGATTGCACAGCCTGTCTGTGTCACAAGTTGAATTTTTAAAACCCAGTGTTTGGTTCTTTTGTAATATGAGCCTTTTGATTGTTCAGTAGGACTAATATATCTGTATCTGTTGTTATTAGTTTCCATTGAGTGGGCTCCGATTCATGGTGACCCCATGTCTGGTCCTACACAATCTTCATAATCCTTGGTATACTGGAGTACATTGGTGCGACCACTGTATCGGATGATAATCTGTTGTGAGCCATAGGGCTTTTATTGACCAGTTTTTTGAAGTAGATCGCCAGGTCTTTCGTTCTAGTCTGTCTTAGTCCGGAAACGCTACTGAAACCTGTCTACCATGGTGACCCCGCCAGTATTTGAAATACTGGTGGCATAGCTTCTAGTATCATAGCAACACCCAAGCTACCACAGTATGACAAACTGACAGAAGGTGGTGGTCTGTCTCTTTGCCCCATCCTTTGCTCCTTCCCTCCAGCTGAGGAGGAAGAGTCACTTGCTTTTCTTGTTAAAGGTTTCGATCTTGCCTCTTTGGGTCACCTCAAGGACTTTGTTCCTGTGAGTTTTCTGCTGCCGCCTCCCCCCCCCCCCATCTTCAATATTTCTCTGTTGGCTTTTGCTTATAAACATGTTTAAAGTTCTTAAAAAAACAAAATTCCTCTGTTAATGCCCCCACCGTCAGTATTCCTCTTTACCGTCTACGTACATACCAGTCACTTCTCAACCCTGCAGGGTAGGGTCTGCCCTGCTGCTCCACTGAGACTGCTTTCCCTGATGACGCCTGGTGTACAGCCAATAGAGGCTTTTTAGTTCTCCTGCTTACCTGACTTCTCTCTCTCTTTTAATTTTATTGTGGTGAACTATAAATGATAAAAAAAATTTGCCATTTTAAGAGTGCAATTCGGTAACATTGATTATATTCTCCGTGTTCTGCTATCATCACCACTATTTCCAAGTTTTTCATCATCCCAAACAGAAACTCAGTACCCCTTGAGCAGTAACTCCCTGTTCCCCCAGCCTCTGGTAACCGCTAATAACCTTTTTTCTCTCTGCATTTGCCTGTTATAGATGTTTCATATAACTAGAATCATATAACATTCATCCTTTTGTGTCTGAATTACTTCACTCAGCATATTTTCAAGGTTCATCCATGTTGTAGTATGTGTCAGAACTTCTCTTTATGACTGAATAACATTGTATGTATATATACCAGATTTTGTTTATCCATTTATCTGTTGATGGACACTTGAGTTGTTTCCAGTTTGGGCTGTTGTGAATAATGCTGCAGTGAGCATTGGTGTACTAGTATTTGTATGAATCCCTGCTTCCATTGGGGGGAAAAAAAACCGTAGCCCTGAGTCAATTCTGACTCAAAGGGACCCTATCGGACAGAGTAGAACTGCCCCATAGAGTTTCCAAGGAGCGTCTGGTGGATGTGAACTGCCGACCTTTTGGTTAGCAGCTGTAGTACTTAACCACTACACCACCAGGGCTTCCCTGCTTCTGTTAGTAATCTTATAATCACTTTCCTTGCCTCCAGCTTTTCCTGCTGTCTCATCTGTGCTTTCTAAAGCACTGACCTGAAGAATTCTCCATTTTGCTTAAAAATATGCCTTATGGCCAGCAGAATATTGTTTTGTATATTCTTAGTATAGAATACCAAACTGGCCACTTGGGCCCTGCCTGTCTTTCTGGACACGTGTCGTGTAGCTCTCCCAAATGTCCTACTGAACTCTAGTTGCACTGAACTATTTCCAGTTCTCTGATTGTAGTAGTACTTATTGTTCCCTCAAACAAAAATGCTGTCCTCGAATACTTCCTCCCTAGCCTAATGCTTCTTCAAATTTCAAAACTTAGCATCAGTGTCATCTCCTGAAAACTTCCATGCCTTCCCCCCACTCAGCCTGTGTTGTTTTCCCTCTCCTGAGCCACCAGTGAACGCATTTTGTGCAGTACCTTTGTTAGAACACTCACCTTGTTTTGTAGCTGTTGGCTAAGATTATACTGTGAACTCATGGGGAGAACAGGGACTGTTATCTTTAGTACACTGCCTGACCGTCTGCAGCAGGCTTCCAGTAAATCATCGGAAGTTTTCCTTTTCACTTAGAGATTGTTCATACTATTCTTAATTCATCTGAACCTGAACGTCTTTCCACCATCCCTTCTTTGCCTGCCTTCTGATTTCTATAGTTCATTTATTAGCCCCTCATTCTACATGGTATGTACTGGGAAAACAGGTTAGTCCATCATTTTGGGTGCTTAGGAGCAGCTCTTGTAAAAGCAGGCTTAAGTATTATCAGATGCTGAAATTTTCTTGCTTGTGAATATTCTTACTAAATCTCATCTCACTAGAATTATGTTCATTCCTCTTACTGGATTTTTAAAGAAATTAGCAGATGGCCTTAGTTAAATGCAAATTAGTGCAGTAAAACCTGTAAAACAGGTAAACCTGTCAGAGAAGGAAAACTTGGTTTCCACTAAGTTGAGAGTGACGGGAAACCCTGGTGGCGTAGTGGTTAAGTGCTGTGGCTGCTAACCAAAAGGTTGGCAGCTCAAATCCACCAGGTGCTCCTTGGAAACTCTATGGGGCAGTTCTACTCTGTCCTGTAGGGTCGCTACGAGTTCAAATTGACTTGACAGCAACGAGTCTTTTTTTAGAAAGTGATAGAAAAGTGGTGACTGCACCATGTCAAAGGTGAAAAATTTGCGAGACCTGGAAAAACAAGGCAGTCCTGTCAAGTTCTGGCTCTCACAGGTTTCCTGTACTTACTAAGTACCTACTGTAGGGTGCTTACTGTTACGGAAAGTCCAAGTTGAGTAATGACAGTTCCTATCTGGAGCTCTCAGTCTAAGGCTGGAGATAAAAAAGAAAAAACAAACCCGTTGCCATCGAGTCGCTTCTGACTCATAGCGACCCTATAGGACAGAGTAGAACTGCCACATAGGATTTCCAAGGAGCACCTAATGGATTCAAACTGCCGGCCTTTTGGTTAGCAGCTGAAACTCTTAATTACTACACCACCAGGGTTTCCAAGGATGAAGATAAACACCGTGTAACTGAAATCTAATACTAAGCAGACTGAACAAAGTGCTATATAAAATAAAAAGACTCATTGCCGTTGAGTCGATTCCAACCCATAGCGACCCTATAGAACAGAGTAGAACTGCACCATAGAGTTTCCAAGGAGCGCCTGGTGGATTCCAAGTGCCAGACTTTTGGTTATTAGCCGTAGCACTTAACCGCTATGCCAACAGAGTTTTCAAGTGCTATATAGTGGCAACTCAAACAAAACCTGTATATAGGGGAGGGATGTAGAACCAGAAAAGTACACAGCATGTTTTTCTGGTCCCTGCAACAGTGTCATCTCTAAATGCTTTATACACCTTAATAAAGCAGTTTTTTGGAACTTCTTGCTACTTGGAAACCCTAGTGGGGGCGGTTCTACTGTGTCCTATAGGGTTGCAGTGAGTTGGAATTGACTCCCTGGCAACGGGTTTGGTTTTTTTGTTCACGTGGATTTCAGAGCCCATTGTAAGCATTTTAATTATTATTAATCGTAAACTTTAACACAAGGGAAAAAGTAAAAGTCAACAATAACTGCCACTAACATTTTGATAAACAGCTTTCCAGCTGTCTCTGCATTTGTGACACATGATCTTACATAATTAGATCATACCACCTACCTTCTTTTATACTTCTTTTACTCAGCGTATAGTAGATACTTTTCCATAGATGTAAGTAGTAATTAAACTTTCTAAAACTTTAATTACTAATATTCCTTTTGACTAAGTAGTTGCATTTTAAAAATTGATTCTAAGGCAATAATTACGGGTATTCACAAAGATACAGGTATAATGATATGTTTCACAACATAAAACAGTTGTTGTTAGGTACTGCGGAGTCATAGCGGCCCCATGTACAGCAGAATCAAACACTGCCCATCCTGCACCATCCTCACAATCGTTGCTGTTTAAGCCAGTTGTTGCAGCCGTTGTGTCAGTCCGTCTCGTTGAGGGTCTTCCTCTTTTTTGCTGATCCTCTCCTTTATGAAGCATGATGTTCTCCACAGACTGGTCCCTCCTGATAACGTGTCCAGTAAGTAAAACAAAGTCTCAACCATCCTCACTTCTAAGGAGCGTTCTGGCTGTACTTCTAAGACAGATTTGTTTGTTCTTCTTATGGTTCGTGGTATACTCAATATTCTTGGCCAACACCATAATTCAGAGGCATCAGTTCTTCCTCAGGCTTTCTCAATCATTGCCCAGCTTTTGCTTGCATCTGAGGTGATTGAAAATACCATGGCTTAGATCAGTGGTCTTTTGTGACAGATTTGCCCAATTCAATGTATCGTTAGATTTCTTGGCTGCTGTTTCCATGGGTGTTAATTCTGGATCTAAGCAAAATGAAATCCTTGACTACATCGATATTTTCTCTGTTTGTTGTGATGTTGCTTATTGGTCCAGTTGTGAAAGTTTTGTTTTCTTTATGCTGAGGTGTAATACATGCTAAAGGCTATATGTAGTCTTTGCTCTTCATCGGTAAGTACTTTGGGTCCTTTTCATTTTCAGCAAGCAAGATTTTGTCATCTGCCTATTGCAGGTTGTTAATGAGTCTCCCTCCAGTCCTGATGCCATGTTCTTCATATAGTCCAGGCTTCTCGAATTATGTGCTCAGCATACAGTTTGAGTAAGTATGGTGAAAGAATACAACCCTGACACACACCTTTCTTGACATGAAACTATACAGTACACCCTTGTTCTGTTTGAACGACTGCCTCTTGGTCTATGTACAGGTTCCTCATGAGCACAATTAAGCGTTCTGGAATTCCCGTTCTTGGCAGTGTTATCCATGATTTGTTATGATCCACACAGTTGAAAGCCTTTGCATAGTCAGTAAAACACAGGTAAACATCTTACTAGTATACTCCGTTTTTAGCCAGGTTCCATCTGACATCAGCAGTGATATCCATCATTGCACGTTCTCTTCTGAATCTGGCTTGAATTTCTAGCAGTTCCCTGTCAATGTATGCTGCAACCGCTTTTGGGGGATAATCTTCAGCAAAATTTTACTTGAGTGTTACACTAATGATATTGTTTGATAATTTCCGCATTTGCATTGGATCACCTTTCTTTGGAATGGGCACAAATGTGGATCTCTTCTGGTCAGTTGACCAGGTTACTGTTTTCTAAATTTCCTGGCGTAAACAAGTGAACACTTCTAGCACTGCATCCATCTGTTGAAACATCTCAATTGATACTCTGTCAGTTCCTGGAGCCCTGTTTTTTGCCAGTGCTTTCAGTGTAGCTTGGACTTCTTCCTTCAGTACAGCTGGTTCTTGATCGTATACTACTTCCTGAAATGGTCGAACGTATGTGTATCCCTTCCATCATCTTTTGATGCTTCCTGCAGCAATCAGTATGTTGCCCATCGAATCCTTCAATATTGCAACTTGAGACTTCCTTCTTTCAGGCTTGAGAAATACTGAGTGTGTTCTTCCCTTTTGGTTTTCTAACTCTGGGTGTCTTCACTTTTCATTGTAATACTTTGCCTTTTCCAGCTGCCCTCTGAAATTTTCTGTACAACTCTTATTTCATCATTTCCTCCATTCGCTTTAGCTACTCCACATTCAAGAGCAAGCTTCAGCGTCTCTTCTAACATCCATTTTGGTCTTTTCTTTCTTTCCTGTCTTTTTAATGACCTTTTGCTTACTTAATGTATGTTGTCATCCCAAAATTTGTCTGGTCTTTGGTCATTAGTGTTCAGTGTGTCAAACCTTTTCTTGAAATGGTCTCTAAATTCACATGGGTTATACTCAAGGTCATATTTTGGTTCTTATGGACTTGTTTTAATTTTCTTCACCTTGAACTTGAACTTGCATATGAGCAATTGATGGTCTGTCCCACAGTCGGCCCCTGGCCTTGTTCTGACTGATGATACTGAGCTTCTCCACCATCTCTTTCCAGAGATGTAGTCGATTTGATTCCTTTGTATTCCACTGGGCAAGGCACACATGTATAGTCACCATTTATGTTGTTGAAAAAATTCTATCATACCATCCCCAGTGTCGTCTCTGTCACCAATGCCTTATTTTCCACCTATCTGATCCTCCTTCTTTGTTTCCAACTTTCACATTCCAGTCACCGGTAATTATCAGTGTACTGTGATGGTATGTTTGATCCATTTCGACTACAGAAGTTGGTTAAAAATGTTCAATTTCCTCATTAGTGGTTGGTGCGTATATTTGAATTACAGGTGTATTAACTGGTCTTCCATGTAGGTGTGTGGATATCATCCTGTCACTGACAGTGTTGCACTTCAGGATTGATCTTGAAATGTCCTTTTTGATAATGAATGGGATGTCATTCTTCTTCAGTTTTTCATTCCCAGCATGGTAGACCATGTAATTGTCTGATTCAAAATGGCCAATACCAGTCCATTTCAGCTCACTAATGCCTAGGATATTGATCTTTATGGGTTCCATTTCATTTTTGACAACTTCTAATATTCCTAGATTCATACTTCGTACATTCCACATTTCGATTATTAGTGGATGTTTGCCTGCTGTTCTCATTTTGAGTCTTGTGCCACATTAGCAAATGAAGGTCCCAAAAGTTTACTCCATTCACAGCATTAAGATAGACTCTAAGGAGGTAGCTCTTCCCCAGTTGTATTTTGAGTGCCGTCCAACCTTCCGGCTCCTGTATCAGACAGTGTTCCACTGCTGTCATAAGGTTTTCACTGGCCAGTTTTGTTTTTTTTTTTCAGAAGTAGAACACCAGATCCTTCTCAGTCTGTCTTAGTCTGAAAGCTCCACTGAAACTGCCCGCCATGGGTGACCCTGCCAGTGTTTGATACACCAGCGGCATAGCTTCCAGCACTACAACAACGTACAACCCACCGTAGTACGCACCCTGACAGACAGTGTTTGATACACCAGCGGCATAGCTTCCCGCACTACAACAACGTACAACCCACCGTAGTACGCACCCTGACAGACCAGTGTTTGATACACCAGCGGCATAGCTTCCAGCACTACAACAACGTACAACCCACCGTAGTACGCACCCTGACAGACCAGTGTTTGATACACCAGCGGCATAGCTTCCAGCACTACAACAACGTACAACCCACCGTAGTACGCACCCTGACAGACCAGTGTTTGATACACCAGCGGCATAGCTTCCAGCACTACAACAACGTACAACCCACCGTAGTACGCACCCTGACAGACCAGTGGTGGCATACGGGGATGTTTCACAGCGTATGGCAGCAGTGGAGGGATACGCTTATTGACATTTAAAGACAGTCACAGTGTATGAGTAGATGAAATCAGCTCACTAAAACTGTACAGTATGGTTTCAGTTTTTTTTTTTTTAGTTATATATTTTTGTGTATACACATTGTTAGGCGCATGTACATAGAAAAAAAATAGGGAAAGAGATCAACAAAATTACATACCTGGGAGAAGAAATTTCAAGTAAAAACACAAAATTTTAGATTTTGCTCCTTTTTGCTTTCTGAGTTTTCTGTTTTTCTAAGAAACTTTGATAACTTGTGTAATTAAGATTTTTTTTTGGCATCAAGAGTTTCAAGGTTCTGTTTGTAAACTGACTCTATGGATACTTTGATTCTATACACACAGACACTGGTATCTCTCCTTCGCTATCATGGGTACTTTGTAGTCCTTATCCAAAGGCTAAATGGATATTTTAGGGAACACCTCAGTGATGTTGTTAGTGTTAGTTGCCCTTGAGTCATAGAGACCTTAAGTATAACAGAACGAAACCTTGCCTGGTCATGTGCCATCTTCATGATAGTTGGTTTGTTAGAGTCCATCATGGTGGCTGTTGTGTCATTCGGTCTCATCATGGGTTTCCCTTATTTTCATTGGCCCTTTACCAAACATGACATCCCTTTCTGAAGGCAATTGGTCTTTCCTGATGACAAGGCCAGAGTAGGTGAGTCAAAGTCTTGCCATCCTTGCTTCTAAAGGAGCATTCTGGTTGTAGTTCTTCTAAGCCTGATTTGTTTGTTCTTTTGGCAGTCCATGATTTGTTCGGTATTCATTGCCAACACCATAGTTCAAATATATCAATTCTTCTGTCATCTTTTTTCATTATTCAGCTTCCACATGGGTATGAAAACCCTGTGGATCATAGCATAGCAATAAATCATTGTTTGTTTTTCCCCTAGATAGCGTTCTAGTGGGCAGTTGCTCAATAAATGCATGGTTTATTTACCCTCTGAAGGGTTCAAGTATCCTTCAGAGACAAGTACTTAAATACTTGGTGCAAATAGCTGATCTTATTTTTTCTTTCAGGTTTTGATTCTTTGACTTTTCCAGGTATCATACCAGTTTTGGGACAGTCTTGCTGATAGTACCTCAGTCTCTGTTATAGCAAGCATTGCATTATATCGTGATTTTTGTGGGGAGGGGGGCCAGGGGATCTGTTCCCTGTAAATTCCTGGAGGATGAAGATTAAGATGTTAAGTCTTTTTTTCTTGGTATCTTCAGTTGCCTGACACAATGCCTAGTACATGTCAGATTCCCAATAAATATTTCTTGTCTTATGAATATTTTTGGTGTCTAAAAAGATATTAGCAATCAAATACCTGTGTTCCTGTTTATATTGCAATCTCACAAAAATGAATAAAATCTTTTTTAGTGTTTTAGAAAATGTAATTATTTGGTTGAGGTTAGGTTAGCATAGTGCATATCTTAAACGCAGAGTGAAAGTTTTAATTAAGAGACGATTTTTTTTAATGTAGAGTTCGAAAGAGACTTAAAAATCAGTGGGCTATTTACTTTATAAATTTCAATTTATATTAATGTATCTTGATCCTAACAGATCAGCCATTGACACCATGAATTGGAATAAAGGTGGTCCAGGCACGAAGAGGGGATTTGGCTTTGGAGGTTTTGCCATTAGTGCTGGAAAGAAGGAAGAACCCAAACTCCCACAGCAATCCCACAGTGCCTTTGGGGCAACTGGCTCTTCTTCAGGATTTGGAAAGTCGGCTCCACCTCAGCTCCCTTCTTTCTACAAAATTGGATCTAAGCGGGCCAACTTTGATGAAGAAAACGCGTAAGTTGTTTCCTGGTAGTTTAGCAAAGGTTGCGCTTTGGGATATTCATTCCATCGGCAAAAACTGAGGCAAAGCAACCATTTGTCTTTCAAATAATAATATGATTTCTTAAATTGATTATCTCACTGAATTGTGTTGATCCTATTAAGTTAAATCATCATTTCCTTTTACTCGTTTGTAAGGAATATAATACTTGGGTGCTTATTCCAAGAAGGATTTGAGATCATTAAAACTTAAATATGGCTGAAGAGTTTTAAATCATTCATGTGGTTTATGGTGGTGTTCATTGCACTCTTTTACTGACACCATATAAATTGTTTTACAAACTCTGACAGTTGCCAGAGCTGATAGAACACATTTTGCCTCAGCACTTAAGTCCATAAAATTATTATGTTGTAATACCTTAGTATGAGTAGGAAAATCTCAGATTTGCCACAGTTGTCAGGAAATATTTACCAATCATCTTTTTTAACTTGTTTGTAATAAGGTGGTTGTTATAAAAAGCTGTGGTTTGAGAATTTGTACTCTGATTTCTATATATCATAAATTCTTTGTTCTTTTTCTGAGGCTGAATAAATCTATTATTGCTGTTATTTCCAACCTGGTTGAGGTTTTTATTTTTAGTAATTCCTCGATATCAGAATTAGTATTTTTAAAGTACACAGCAGCATTTTAGAAAGCTGATCTGTTATTCAGAATCAAATACAGAAGTAGGTGTTAAGGTCCAGCTGAGTCAAGGATGATTTTCTAGAGAGCATTTACCAGTTCAGGGTACTTTGGGCAATACATTAGTTCAATAAAACCTACTATATAAATGGGTATGCATTAGTATATTCATGTAACGTGTAACAGTTGTTAAAGATTTTAAAGTAATTCCTATGAAGACTTGAGGCATGCTTTAAAATTTTAAGCTGCAGTTGTATTTATTAAATCTAATATTTGTTAGTTGTAATTCTATTTTATTTAATTTTGAGGTTAGGTCTAAGCAACGCTTGTTTTTATTTTGTTTCAGTTCATAACAAGCCATATTGACAGTCTTTTCTGGGCTGTTATAGAGAAAGTGACCCTTTTTCCAGACTCTGAAATTGTCTTTTCTTAATTCTTAAGTGTTGTGAATGATTTTGGATTGAGCATTTATTTTTAATTCTAGAAGTTACCTGTAAGTCCAGAAAATTGCCCAGAATTTATGAACTTTAAAAATTTTTAAGGATGATAGAGTCCAAAGGACCAATGGACCACACAAGTACCACAGCCTCCACCAGCCTGAGCCCAGAACTAGATGGTACCCGGCTACCACCACCAACCGCTCTGACAGGGATCACAATAGAGGGCCCTAGACAGAGGAGGAGAAAAAAAATGTAGAACAAAATTCAAAGTCACAAAAAAGACCAGACTTACTCGTCTGACAGAGACTGGAAGAACTCCCAAGACTGTGGCCCCCAGACACCCTTTTAACCCAGAACTGAAGCCACTCCCAGAGTTCACCCTTCAGCCAAGAATCAAACAGGTCTATAAAACAAACAACACATGTGAGGAATGTGCTTTTTAATTCAATCGGATATGGAAACCCTGCTGGCGTAGTGGTTAAATGCTACGGCTGCTAACCAAAGGGGGTCGTCAGTTCAGATCTGCCAGGCACTCCTTGGAAGCTATGGGGGCAGTTCTACTCTGTCCTATAGGGTCGCTATGAGTCGGAATCGACTCGACGGCACTGGGTTTGGTTTTGTTTTTTTTTATGAGACCAAAAGAAAAACGCCTGCCCAAAAGCAGTGACAAGAAGGCAGGAAGGGACAGGAAAAACGAATGGATGAAAATGGGGAATTGAGATGTGGAGGAAGGGGAGAGTGTTGACACATTGTGGGGATTGTAATCAATATCACAAAACAATTTGTGTATAAATTGTTGAATGAGAAACTAATTTGCTCTAAAGTTTCACTTAAAGCACATTAAAAAAAAAAGTTTTCTCTAATCAAAACTTAAATCCTATTCAAACATATTTCTTTTGTTGTATTTGAATTAAGGCTTGATATGTATCATGTTTTTTAAGCTAATCATTTTTTAAGTTTGTTGAAGATGTAATTTGGAAAATGTAATGAGAAATCCTGACATGATGAGTAATCATCAGAAACCAAATTAACAGAATAAATGAGAAAGCAGGTCACTGATTTTGGCCTTTTTTTAAAAAAGAACAAACTAGGTTTTTAACATTTCACACAGAAGTCTTGATTTTTTTCTATAGTACACTCTATACTATCTGTTTAATAATGAAATACTAAATTTGCACTGAAAACACATCCTTTTAACAGCACTGGGAATGTGATTTGAACAGTGTTGAAATGGAGAATCTGCTGTGACAGCTCTTTTTGTAGTATTAGAATTTTGCTGAAATACTTAAAGTAATTAAGTCCTCAGTCAAAGCCTGGAGGTCTCTAATTTGACCTGTAAAGGCTAAATCTTAAAATAGTAAGATATAAGGAAGGTTTCTGTTAGATGAGCGATTCACTGACCCCCAAATCAAATACTCACATTGCCTGTCTGCATTTTAATTTTCAGATATTTTGAAGATGAGGAAGAAGATTCTAGCAACGTTGATTTGCCTTACATTCCTGCTGAAAACTCACCTACCCGCCAGCAGTTCCATTCGAAGCCAGCAGATTCTGACAGTGATGATGACCCCTTGGAGGCATTCATGGCTGAAGTGGAGGCAAGTGTCAGCTCTTTAGAAGTTTATTTAAAGTATTCAGCAATCAGTAATCAACCTAGTACTTGAGTCCTAGTTCTGAACGAGTTTTCTAGCAGTTTTATTTGAGAATTTTACTCAAGTACTCTACGATTCTCCTTGGAAGCTCTAGGAGGCAGTTCTACCCTGTCTATAGGGTCGCTATGAGTCAGAATCGACGCGGCAGCAATGGGTTTAGTTTGTTTTTTTTTACTCTACAATTTATTAAATATACTTCCACTTGCCCTGCAGTATTTTCAGAGATGATTCGTGGCTAGAAATGTGAACTGTAATCTCTTTTCCTTTCTTTTTATTTATTTATTATGTAATTTTTATTATGAAAAATTTCAAATATATATGAAAGAAAAACAAAATGATCCCCGTATATCCATCATTGAACTTTGTAAATTAACAACTTTTGGCCAGTCTTGTGTTATCTGACCTCTCCCACACCTGGTTCTGTTTTGGATTATTTTGAAGTAAGTCCTAGACATATCATTTTTTCCATCAGTATTTCTGTACATGTCTCAATAAGATAGCTCTTAAAAAACATAACCAGCATATCATCGTTGTATCTAAAAAAAGGAAAAAAAAAAAACATTAAATATCCTTTTGACTGTTAACTGTCATTCTTTACATTTTCTTCCAGTTAAACATGGAGGTTCTATATATATCCATCTGCCATCTTCACTCTTAGCATATCCTTAGTGATCTCATCCACATCTAAAACTTCCATGTGAATAGTTGTCAAGTTCATTCTTTAGTGCCGTACCCTCTCTGGTTTCAGCCTTTCTTTTCCAGCATATTGTTCATTTTTACCCAAGTGTGTCCCACTGGCACCTTAAACCCACTTAACATCTTTCTTCCTCCACTAGGTCTTTTTCTTGTTTTACTTATTTCCATTACTGGTGCCAGTATTCACACAGTCACCTCAGCTTAAAACCTTGGCTTAACTTCTTCCTTAAACTGGCCTCCTCCCCTTTCTTATTTTCATTTTAGCAGATGATGAAGCACGTTCATGACTTACTTCATTTAGTGCCCCAGAATAACCGTGAAAAATAGGCAGAAAAAAATATAAATAAAATCTAATTGATAAGAAAACTGAGCCTCATTTCACATTGGTACTGTGTGACAAAGCTGGGACTCAAATCTAATTTTCTTGTTTAGTAGTTTAGAGAACCTAGCTTTTTCAGTATATCATGTCTTTCATCTTGTCATTTGCCAAGTTCTGTCAGTCTTTACAATATCTATTGCATCTGTTCTTTCCTTTCTGTTCCCACTGTTCTGTTCCCTACTTTATACCCTCACTAACTCTTGGCTAGTCTAAATGCTGTCCCTGCTTTTGGGTCCCATTTATGTGTATATAGCTATAGATTAATTAGACTAGAGGAGCTTTCTTACTGTGTTCTAACCCTTACTCTAAAACTGTCACTTCATTACTTATCAAATAAAATCCTTCCAGTTCCTTAGTTACTTGTTACCTGAAGTCTTCAGCCAAAGTCTGTATCTCCTCTAAGGAAGGAGAGAGAAAGAACTAAGATTTTTTTTTTTGTTTGAACATTGTTTATTTAAAAAAAGTGAGCCAACGTTTTTAAAATCAAGAGATTGCCTGAAAGTACAGATTGTTGGAGGATTTTAAGGCCCCTTACAGCTCTAAATTACGTCATAAGCTTAAGAGAGAGTTAAAAAGATGATCAAAGTATAGGTATTGTGAATTCAGCACAAGTTTTTAAAAATATTTTTGTAACTGTCATTGAAAAATAATTTGACAAAATGCAATTTTCTGCTTTCTGGGGACATTTTACATTCTAGCTAATACAGCCCTTGTTCCAATCTAAAAATTCTTTTTAGTTGATATGATTGCATATGGCCTTTTGTTTCATTAGGATCAGGCGGCTAGGGATATGAAGAGGCTTGAAGACAAGGACAAAGAAAGAAAAAACGTAAAGTAAGTTGTTTTCTTCTTCACAAAGGTTACATGGTAATCACTAAAGTATTGCAAAGTCTATGCCCCAAAAGTTATAGAAAAAAATTCTGAGTATACAAATGTCTTGATTTGAACTTTTCCCTGGATCTCGAATAATATTTCTGTAGGTAGTAGGGATGGCCAAAGCCTTTGCATTTGCAATAATTAAAAAGTATTCTGTTTCATGTAGTAGTATTTGGTGTTAGACTATAAATAGTTGTTCAGTAAACATAAGAAATTAATTGCAGTGGGGCTTAGGTGAACATTGTAACTAAAGTTTGGAGTCACTGTTCTTAATCTTGTCCCATGTTAATAGAAAATAGGGCAAATACATGATTGATTATGAGAAGTAGTGGTGATACATAAAAAGCTATGTGTATTGTTAATAAAACCTGATTTCATTTAAGGAGTGGCATCATGCTTTAGCAACCACAGTCAGAACTTGAAATACTTTATTTTCTGAGAAAGGAAATTTTCCTCTTTCCCCTGCTAAATACACTCCCTCTGAGGCTTTTGCTACCACGCACAAGTAGGATGGTTGAACTTTTTTCACCCTTCGCTTAGCAATCAGTGCTTTACAGGCCCTCCCCAAGGTTCTGTGCCGTGTGGAGGCCCCGCCCTCTCTTCGGTGCTTACTGTGTGTCGCATCCTCTTCCAACTGCCCTATGCTGGCAGTGTTACTTGTTGGTTGCCTTGGTAATAGCCAGTGCTCTAGGTTAGGCAGAAAGTCTGATTAGAAAGAAGGAGATGGTTCTGAGAACTAAGCAACCATACTTCCTGTAGCCCTTGAGAGATGTAGCAGGTGGTGATGGCCCCCTTCTCCGTGTGAACTGTTTAGGAGTTTTAGGCCCAAACTCAAAAAGGAGTTGATGTAGTTTTTCTCTCTGTCCCCAAGGTAACTGATGTTGGCTGAAAGCAGTTAATTTCAGAGCTAGAAATTCTAGGGGCCATTAAGAACATTGTGACTTTTTTAAATACCAAATGTATACACTTGGAATTCACAAATGGATGCAGGATTTTATTTTATTTTTTAATAGAAAATGCTTTTCACAACTACATTGTGTTTGTTGTATGGGGTTGGCAAGGCTAGGATCCTTTGGTATCTATCTCCAAAAAGTTCTTGTTCATTATACCCTTGTTAGTAATTTGATATTCCCAGAGGTACCATATCATTCCATCCAAAAAGGAATGCAGACTAAAACTTTGAGAGAGAAACCACACATATGTGATGGGTGGATAGCTTACAGGGTGTTTACTGCTGCTTTGTTATTGTTAGTGTTGAGATTTCCTGAGCTGTATGGAATTCAACACTAATCTGCTATAAGTATGGAGCTGGGTATGTGGAACATTTGCAGGGAAGTTTGTTTCTCCGCTTGTTTTTCCAGGGGTATTCGAGATGACATTGAAGAGGAAGATGACCAAGTGAGTTCCTATGCAGTATTTCTATCTTTTATTTTTACTCCACAAAGTCTGTACCGGGGACAAGCTAGAGCTTGCCTTCGCTGAGATGGCCATTCCTGACATTCAGCAGGGAATGTCATTTGACTGTCTCCTGTTCTATGTGTGTGACTAATTGGTAATATAAAGATTCACATAGCTTTCCCTCATGTTGAAGGTGGAACTTTTGATCAACTATGGCATCAAAAACAAATAGGAGCTTTATTCAACTTGATTTTTTGTTTGTTTGTTTTAATCCAAAATTAATGTTTATTTTGGTAAATAAAGGAGTAGTGTGGGATCTACTGTGATAGCTTCTAGCTACATCCAACCTCTAACTCCTTCCAAGATTTCTTTTTGTGTTCCTTGTATTTCAAGATGGAGCATTAATTTAATGACTGTCCTTTAGTATTTTTTTTTTTCCACTGTTCAGTTGTGGGATGGTGAGAAGGGAACCAGAGTGAGCAGTAGCCCTTTCCAGGTTTGTGACCTTTCTAATCAGTGTCCACTTTCAAACTTGGATTGATAAAGCCATAGCATGTGTCTGCAGCCCTGGGCAGGGTAGGTAGAAGCCCCTCCCCAGGAAGGCTGTGGCACAGACAGATCTGTAAGTCTTCTGTTAAACAAGCTAAATTATTTTGTACTACTAACTGCCTCGTTCATTTCTTCCATTTGTCCCTCTGAATACCGCTATTGTTAAAGGAAGCACTGCTAGTAAAAGTCTTGCCTGCCTTGGTAGGTATTTTAACCGTGCTGTTGTCCAGTACACTGTGCGCATTAAGTACAGGAGCAGAAGCGTTCCCTGTTGTACTTGGATGTGATTCGGTTCTTCTGCTTTCCTGCAGGAAGCTTATTTTCGGTACATGGCAGAAAACCCAACTGCTGGTGTGGTTCAGGAGGAGGAGGAAGATAATCTGGAGTATGACAGTGATGGAAATCCAATTGCACCTTCCAAAAAAATCATTGATCCTCTTCCTCCCATTGACCATTCAGAGGTATGGTGTTTCTTGCTGAATTTGACTCTTGCTTCAAGCTGATACAGTTTTCAACCCTACTGTTTAGATTTTCTCGATGTCTAAGAACTCTTGATTTATATTCCTTATGTCGTGAGAATATTTGTACTTTGGGATCTTGTCTTCTCTGCACGGTCGTTGAGTTAAATTCCACGAGGCTTTCTACAGCCCATGCTATCGAAGATACACCTGAATCACTTGCTCACATTGAATTTTAGGCTAAAAAATTTTTTCACACAATTGTACTTGTTTTTTGGAATCACCCCTTGTTATCTTTCTTTCAAAATGGATGCTTAGGCCTATTTTTGTTTTCTAATTGGTATAAACCTTTACTATTGCTTGGAAATCTGGTGTAGATGAGAGACTGCTCCTTCAGAGTGGAGCCAGGAAAAGGAAATGAGCCATGTACCCGCTTGGGGGAAAAAAAAATCAGTGATTTTCATTCAGGCTAAATATCACACTAGATCTTGTGTCAAAACCAAACCAAACCCACTATCAACAAATCAGTTCCGACTCATAGCGACCCTATAGGACAGAGTAGAACTGCTGCAGTTTCCAAGGCAGTAAATCTTTATGGGAGCAGGCTGCCCCATCTTTCTCCTGCATAGCGGCTGGTGGGTTTGAACTACTGACCTTTCGGTTAGCAGCCAAGCACTTAACCACCGCACCACCAGGGCTCCTCAGTGTGAAAGCAGTGGTGGTAAAACAGCTGACTCCATAGCGTGAATCAGTGCGGTGGCACCAAACTGCTGCTGTGGTCATTCTTCACTCCCAGGCCATCACAGTGTCACTTAAAAATCTAAGCATCTTCTTGATAAAACAGTAAAAGTTACTGTTTTTATTAAATCTGCATCCTTGAGCTACAAGTCTTATTAACAGTCCGTGGAGCAAAAAGGGAAGTACGCATAAAGCGTTTCTGTTGTACAGCAAAATATGATCGTTACTACAATTTGGAAAAGTACTTATGTGTACTTTTCAATTAGGAGTTGCCAAGTTTCTGATGGTTTGAGTTGTGAGCTGAACGAGCTGCTTTTTTTCACGTGATGAGTGACCCTTTAGGGAGAACAATTGACAGTGTTTGTTGCCAGTGATAAAAAGTCACGTTTTCAAACAAAAATTATAATTTGGAAAACTTTACCACAGTGAGCTTGATGGCTTCCCAAAACTTAACAAGACCTTCCTGATGAAATTGATGATGGTATTAACAAATGTGTTTGTTTTAATATCACACAGTGAAATGCGTCAACATTCGGAAGATCTGCGTACCTCAGTGAACCAACACTTTCCAAATGACCAATGCATAATGTTAGAAAATCATGCATAAGTAAAATATCCATTCATAGTACACGATAGACCAATGGATTATAATGTAAAACGGAGTATGAAAAGGTCATTGGTGCAGTTTCAGATTTCATAGTACAAATATTTAGTAAATGACCATTTGTCAAGTTTTAGTGCGGTATCAAAGGAGAATAAATACCCACAAGTATCTGAAACAGCATTAAAAGTACTTCCTTCTCTTTCCTAACTACTTGTCTCTGTGAGGCCAGATTTTGTTTATAGACGTCAATCCAAAAAATGTACCCTAACAATTTGCATGCAGTAGGAGCTTTTTTCTTTTAAGTCAGATGTTAAATATTATAGTGAGTTTGTTGTTATCTTTAAATGCATTAATATAGAATTTTTAAAATTTCAGTTTTAATTTTAGTATGATAATTATCGATAGATATAACCCACGTAAACAAAAGCTTGTTTTGTTTTTGTTTTGTAAGTATAAAGGGGACCTGAGACCAAAAAGTTTGAGAACTGTTGGTGTAAGCTAAGGTATAGGTTATGTTCAATTTTTAAAATGTTCCCTTTGGCACAGAAGCTACCACATAATCCCCTGGTATTTTACATGTGGCAAATGAAATTAAATGTCTGAAACTCATCTAGGAGGAAACATCTGTGATCAAAGGTGAAAATCAAACAAAAAACACAAATAGTTGAAATAATTATAAAATGTTTGGGATATTTGACAAAGAGCTCAAGCTTGATGATCATGCTGGAGTATCCCATGGTTGTCCTAATGTGATAGTCTGCCAGGAGACAGTAGGATTAAGGCAAGCAAGGGGTAGCGTCAGACCTTGCTACTTCAGGCAGAGGCTGTGGATCTTGAGTTGCATCTGGCTTCTCCATGTAGAGAAGAGCAGACTCGTGGCTCATCCCTTGTGCCCCTCGCTTACCCACCCCCTCCACTTGAGAGGATTCTTCTTACCTATTCTGAAGAAGCCCATGTTAGGAGGAGCCTAGAGCAGCCAGTTAGTTTCCTACACAGTGCTTCTGATCCCATAGCTTTTTGATGCTTTCTTCGCATGTTATTTTTCAGATGTTTTCCACAAGCCTTCTGCCTGTGTTAGCCTTTCACATTAATTTGTTTTGGGTACATTTGTGAGCAAAGACAAAAAAATTTTGCCCTCATTGGCGCTTCCATTCTGATAGAACTAAAGAAAATTCTGTTGCAGCTTAGTACAGCATTGTAGGAGACATAATAGAAAGATAATCAATTTTAGATTATATTCCAGAATTATGAATTTTTTGAGTCGATTCTGTTCGCTAAGAATAAGTTAATCATGATGTCAGAAGAAGAATTTATCCAAATTCATGTGGTGATGTGCCTGTGTTTTGTATCCTTAGTACAGTGAGCTATGGAAACAATAGCAGAAAAGATTTCTTTCCTCTTTGGAATTGGAGATGCTTGGCCATATGTTTTTTAGATGTTATATAAACAGTTTGTTTTTGAAACACCAAAACTCCTTCTAAAGGCAGAGCTGTTTCCAAAGGAAGTAATAGAAATGTTTTTAAATTGTAGAACTAGGTGAACAGCTTACTCCAGAACATATTTAAATGTTGGTGGGTGGAATACTTCTTTTAGATACTTGTCCTCTGAGACCTTTGGCATTGTAAGAGATTCCTTAATCTGCTTCCAGGTCTCTCAGATCTTGTGGCAACCTTAAGAGTCTCTTTAGGAAGTAGGTTGGTGTTTATGTTTAAAAAAAAAAAAAAAAAGGAATGGAAAAAGGTATTGGCTGTACTTTTTAGGATGTGTGTCATGAAAAAGTGAATTCCTTTGTTCTCTCAAGCTGGTTTTGGGTTTACTTGTGTGATATTTGTAAAAGATTATTTTGCATTAAAATCAAACTTACAGGATTGACTCTTGAATTCTAGACTAACTTTGAATAATTGGACCTGCAGATTGACTATCCACCATTTGAAAAAAATTTTTACAATGAACATGAAGAGATAACCAACCTCACGCCACAGCAGTTAATAGATCTTCGGCATAAGCTCAATCTTCGGGTAAGACAACCATTAAACCAAATATTCCTATATTAATGTTAATTAGTCCACGTTTTGCATTATTGCTTAGCCAAACTAAAATAACCTTGTTTTCTAATAGTACCTGAACTATTTTTAATATAATAGTAATTATATCCCTTGGGCTGGTTTTTGTTTTCATCCTCCAGATAAATATTTTATGATGGGATCATTTTTCCTTTCATATGGTAAACATGAACGCTCCTGCGTGTGTTCTGTCAACTTTTTATGTTAATGTTTTAGAAAACTAAGTCATTTTGACCTTAAGTATTTCCAGAGTATGTATCTTATGCTGAGCACTGTTCTATGTGGGTTAGAGAGAAAGTATAGAAGTCCCCATTTTCAGGAAGAGGAAGGAAAATAGATGTAAACAGCGTAGGAACTCAGGAACGTAGGAACTTAAGATATACTTGCCTCTCAAATTACATATAGTACACTTTTTTAAAAAATAAGAAATTAGCAACTTTTAAAAATATTCATGTGCTAATTTCAGAATAGTCGTTTAAACTGCCTGTTAAAACATTTTGGGTTGGACATTGGCTGCATTGTTTAGGGTGCAGCGCTAGGTGTTAACTTATTGATACTCACACAGATACTATGCTGTGATCTACTCTTGTGTGGACAACTTTTTGGCCTCTGCCTTACCAGTTGGTATATAGCGTTTGAACTCCTCTGTTTTCAGAGAGGTGTGTGTGTTTGTACTTGTCTGTTTTCTGAGAGGTACCCCCTCCCCCCAAAACTTTGTAAGTGAAATCCTCATTGGAAATTATCAGCATCCCCAGAGAGCACTTGAAAGGTTATTACTGTTGGAGTCAAAATGGAGGTTATAAGTTTCATTCTTCATCTGGACATCGTTTGGGCAACGATTGAGGGTGACTGGGCCATCACTAAGTGAGGCATGAGCTCTGCAGGAATAACTGAAATGGAGACTGCGGATAATATCCTTAGAGCCAGTGGGTATGGACATATGTCTTACTTAGCTCGTTTGAACTTTTTATTTGAAGGGTAAATTTTTTGTTCCCTACTCTCTGATTCACATTTATGCACAATGGCAAAAAAAAAAAAAAATTAATAGCTTTTTCCAATTCATTGGATGGCATTTCTTACGAGAAAATTAATTTCAATTTAAGAGATTTTTAGGCACTTAATCATTTTAAATTATAAAAACAGAGTTAGTCATCTCAGGAATATTTACCATGAAATTATTTATATGTGGCTTTGTATCAGTTATTATTTGAGTTTTTACATTTTCAAACAGCATGTGGTCTTGACTGCAGGCTTTTATTTTTACTTTTTTATACCCAAACTGAATCAAACCAAAGCAGACCAGTTTCCTTTGAGTCATTTCTGACTCATGGTGACCTCGTGTGTTGTAGTGTAGAACCACGCTTCATAGGGCTTTTATGGCTGTAACCTTTCTGAAGCATATCGTCAGACCTTGCTTTCAAGGTGCCTGTGGGTGGGTTCAAACTGCCAACCTTTTGTTTAACAGTTAAGTGCTTAATCATTTGTACCACCAGGAACTCAATTAAATGAGAAATAAGTAAATATTGCCGAACTTCAAATGCAATTAGTGGTTAAGTACAACTCATTCCTGGAAGTTGTCTTTATGTGTAGGTCTCTGGTGCTGCACCTCCTAGACCAGGAAGTAGTTTTGCACATTTTGGATTTGATGAACAACTTATGCACCAGATTCGGAAATCTGAGTACACACAACCCACTCCAATACAGTGCCAGGTGAGTGAAAATGAAAGAAAAATGAGGTAGAATGGTATTCAATGACTATATGTGTTTTGCAAACAAGTCAAAACAATGTTTAGTGCATAACTGTATTGACAAGGATAAACTGTATCCAAGTACTTTCTCTGTGACTTAGTCTTCAACTTTTGCTTTAATTAAGGAAAAAAGAAGAGCCTTAAACAATACATGAAACACAAGAGTATTTTGGAACCTTTAAAAATTAAAGAGCAAGAGTGAATTATTTACTGCTTCTAAGAACTTGCTCAGGGGGTTGGAAATGTTCTTTTATATCTGATAAATGCCTTGAAAATACAATGAAGAAAACAGTTCACTGGGGCCCAAGCCTAATAAAAAGTTTTGTGAATGGACAAATTTAGGACTGATTGACTAGGATTTCTTTGCACATAACCTGGAAAGTCTGTTTTATTACTGTAATCTATGAAAATAATCATTTTTGTTTCCTTTTCATATATAGAATTCATTCATTCCGATAAAGTAAATTTTTTTCTGTGAATGAGGTAGTCTGCACCTTCTTAAGGAAAGAAAACTTTTTAAATTTTAGCAGCCATTGCCATTATTAATTGCAAGTTTTCACCCCTGTATTTCAAGTAAAGTGGAGTCATTCATATTCTCTAAATGGCGGCTGATCTACACGAAGAGAATGATATTATTTCCTTTGTAATCAAGAAGTTTATGGCAATGCCAGGTGTTTCTCAGTATTCCATAGCCGGTATGCATAGCCCACGATATTTTTATTGGCAATGGATGTCATTAGTCATCCTTCCCCAGGATTTCCTTCAGTATATCTTTGGAAGTGAAATTTTAGAGTCTGTATGCTTTCTTTTTTTCTTCAGGGTGTGCCTGTGGCGTTAAGTGGTAGAGACATGATTGGTATTGCCAAAACGGGCAGTGGGAAAACTGCTGCCTTTATATGGCCCATGTTGATTCATATCATGGACCAGAAGGAATTGGAACCAGGTGATGGACCAATTGCTGTGATTGTGTGTCCTACTAGGGAACTTTGCCAGCAGGTAGGTGCTTTGTGTAGTAAGTAAGTCCCACTTCATATGTGAACTAGTAGGGAACTAGCCAGTCACATGGGCAGAATTACCTGGAAACTTTTGGCAAGTATTATGTGTTATACCAAATATCACACTTTTCCCTAGATAGAAACGGCTGTTTTAGGAGAGAAAAAAAAATGGGGATGGTACGGGAATTGTTGTAATGTAAACTCCCAGTGTTTTCCTCCTGACTTTTAATTCATTTTGCTTGGTAGAAAGGCAATGACAGATTCAAGATGAGAAGTGGGGAAAAAAAAGAATAGTCACAGCAAGAGTTCAGATAGCTTGTTGAGATATGATAATTGTACTCTCTGTGCTGTTAATTTACTTACGAATAAAATTGTGATTCTAAAGCATGTTCTGGCTTTTGATTTTCTGTGACATTGCACTATATGTCCTTCAGAACTCCCTTTTGGGTCGGGATAGAGGTTGTGGTTTTTAATATGTCATTAACAACTTTGTAGATACATGCAGAATGTAAGCGGTTTGGGAAAGCGTATAACCTTCGATCGGTGGCTGTGTATGGAGGAGGGAGCATGTGGGAGCAGGCCAAGGCCCTTCAGGAAGGGGCGGAGATTGTCGTGTGCACCCCAGTAAGTATGTCTTGGGTTCGAATGGCTTCTCAGCCTCTGTTAGAGTGGGCAAAATGGTTAGTTAGTAGAGGGAATTCCCCCTAAAATGTGGTAAAACCCATGGCTTTGGTTTAATTTTGATTGTTTGACTAAAATAGCAGTCCAGTAAGAATCTCTGTGACAAATACACTAGTAGCTTCAAATTCCCTGCTATTTCAAATAGATTTTTATATTCTTCTGGAAAATGGGTCTGTGGTTACCAAGAACATTAAGAATGGAAGGAAATTAAGGATATGGTCAGGATTGCCCAGAAGAGCGTATTCTGAACGTGAAAACTCATCAGTAGGCTTTAAATCGGGTCATTTCAGTGTGCCTCACAGAAGTGGGTCTGGCCACTTTCCCACAGACTTACGTGATTAATGTAAAGGAAGAGTCTAGCTGAGTTTTCAAAATTTCTGTTCTCCTGGGCTGTGTAGTGCGTGAAGCCTGAGACTGGAGTGTTAGCACTTTTGCCAGCAGCACAGCTTTAGAAAGTTCTTGTAAATCCCTTTAATTCTGACTGCTCATTTTCTGGATCTCGTAGGGCCGACTGATTGATCATGTGAAGAAGAAAGCTACCAATCTTCAAAGAGTTTCTTACCTTGTATTTGATGAAGCAGATCGAATGTTTGACATGGGTTTTGGTATGCTTTGAATACCAGTTTCTTTGGTTTCCATCCTAAGGATACCAGTGTTTTCTTTCTATTCCTAGTCTTACCTGTTTTTTCTATGTGAGAGACCAAAAATAACTCCTGGGTGGGGTTTGACCATAGAGCGGTAGCTAAAGCCTTAGAGGTTTTCAGGAGTTCTCTCAGGAAAAGTATGTTAGGCTTGACCGAGTTGAGGAAATCTGAAAGTGCTTTTGCAGGTAGGAATGTTTTTTCTTTTAGCCTTTGATTGTTACTTTGAGGTCACTCACACTCAGTATTCTTAGGTAGACGATTGTCAAATCATTCAAGGTGCTTTGCTTTCTTGTCTTCCTTGACTTACGCAGCTATTTAGTGAAAACTCTAAATAGCCATCTTTATGGATTAGACCACCGCCAGACCCAGCCTAGGTGGGTGGAGGGAAAGCTTTGCTGTTTTCATACTGAATTATATGTCCAGGAGTTTCCAGATTTCCTCAGTTTTTTTAACCTCTCATATGAAGATTTTCACTATTTTTTCCAGGCACCCCAGACTGTAATACTGGGTTACAATATTAATTTTACTGTTCTGCTTCTTCCAGAGTACCAGGTGCGATCCATTGCAAGTCATGTCCGTCCCGACAGACAGAGTATGTATGAAGCAGTTTTGTTAAACCGCATTGGTACTCAGAGTAGACACCTGTTTATTTTATAAGCACTCACAGTTATGGAAGCAAAAATGATCATGTGTGTGCTGGTGAGAACCATAAGGGGGCAATGATAACGGTTTATCTGATCTGGAAAGGACGTGGATATCATCGGTTGTAACTTACTCATTTTTATAGATGAGAAAACCAAGGCTCTGAGACTAAATGACTTGCCCCAGTTTATATAGTTTTGTCCATGGGTGGAGGCAAAACACAGTACAGATCTCCTGGTTTGATGTCAAGAGCCTTTTCCCGAACCATGCTAACAATCCACGTCTTATCTAAAAATGTAATAAAACTAGAAAAAGGGCGAGTCTTTTTTTCTCTAGTGAATTAATTTTTTAAACTAAATTTAAAGTTTACAGATAGGTTTGTTTTTTAAAAATCTGAGTAATTCTGAATGTCAGTAGGCAGCTTAGTGGGAATTCGACAAAGAAGTCCTACTGTTTGCTTTGACAGTATACTTTACCTTTTAGCTCTGTTATTCAGTGCAACTTTTCGGAAGAAGATTGAAAAGTTGGCCAGAGACATCCTGATCGATCCTATTCGAGTGGTGCAGGGCGATATTGGAGAGGTAACTCTAAGCAGGGCTCTGGATGGGGCCCCACTGGGGAGATGTGGAATTGATTTCTCACTGCTAAAATATCAGTAAGGCTTTTATGTATTCACAGATGAGGTGGCAATATTTTAGATTTGCTTTAAAATATGCAAGTTGGGGAGGGGAGATAGATGAAACAAGGTTTGTAAAATGTTCATAATTGAAGCTGAGTGATGGGTACAAGAAGTCATTGCCATTGAGTCGATTTCGACTCATAGCGAGCCTGTAGAACAGAACTACCCCATGGGGTTTCCAAGGAGCGGCTGGTGGATTCAAACTGCCAACCCTTTGGTTAGCAGCTGAGTTCTTAACCACTGCAGCACCAGGGGTCCAGGTGATGAGTACCTGGGAATTATGTTCATCTCACTTTTTTTAAATGTTTGAAAACTTCCATAATAAAATGGTTTTATAAAAGCTAAGGAAAAAATAATAATGCTCTGTCTGGAAGACTCTGAGTGAGGAGTTGACTCTATTGGGAATAATCCGAATATGCGTATGAAAAAGCATAGCAAGGTATTGGGGCTGACAAGTTAGTTGAGTATATATGTATACCAGAGGAGATGGAGAACAAAGTGAGGGGGAGGGGGTAAGTATTGAGCTGGAGTTGCCGTGCTTAAGGAAGGTCCTAGAGAAGAAGGATTGTCAGGGCTCTTCTGGATACAGAAAATGTGATGCCTGATCCTTGCTCAGGAGCCCTGTGGCACCAGTTTCACAGTCCTGTTTCATTTCTTCCTTCCCAGGCAAATGAAGATGTGACACAGATTGTGGAGATTCTCCATTCTGGGCCTAGTAAATGGAACTGGCTTACCCGACGTCTGGTAGAGTTCACCTCTTCAGGAAGTGTCCTCTTGTTCGTTACTAAAAAAGCCAATGCTGAAGAGCTAGCCAGTAACCTTAAGCAGGAAGGTCATAATCTTGGGCTGCTTCATGGGGACATGGATCAGAGTGAAAGAAACAAGGTCATTTCAGACTTTAAGAAAAAGGACATCCCAGTTCTGGTGGCAACAGATGTTGCAGGTAGAGTATGAATTTCCCCAATAAACCTAGGTTCCTGTGCAGGACTGGGCAGTGTTTCATTCTGTTGTACATAGGGTTGCTGTGAGTCAGAACAGACTCAACGGCGCCTAACAGCGACATGCAGTAAGGGTGCTCTGTCTTACTGTATATGAGCAGAGTATAATATCTGAGCAAGCTCAGTGAAGGCACTCTGCTGGGCCACACCCTATGGAGCAGCAGTTCAGAACCCATGATTACAAACTAGAGCTCTGAGCACCACTTTTCACTAACTGTTTCCCTCTAGCCTCTGCATCAAAGAATCCCTGCAACTAGAGGGCACTTAGAAAAAAATCGGTGAGGCAGTTACATCCTAGGCTATTATTCCCTTGTGCGTCTGAGTATAGTGGATGTTGAACATTGACTGTTTAGTTGGGCACACTTTATTTAAGACCAGAAAACATTTTTGGGGTATGGTTTTTGTCTTTGTTCTGCCAAGTTTCAAATAGTCATACTTAAAAATGGGTGTTTTCTCCCAGAAAGGAAAGAATCTCTGAGCTTCAAGACACATTTGGCGGTTTTTTTTTTTTTTTTTTTCAATATATACTCCTGGTACAAGAGAGATGGCAGAAGATACCGAGTTCCTTATATTATACGGCCCTGCATCACACTCAGCAAACCCATGTGCTGCCCAGATGAGGGAAATGTGGGTTCTTAGAGCTAGCTCCAACATTTCTGGTCACTTGGGCCTTTTGATTCCAAATGAAGCATAAGAGGATTTGGTTGCTTTTTTATTTCAGCCCGTGGTCTGGATATTCCTTCAATTAAGACTGTCATTAACTATGATGTGGCACGAGACATTGATACCCATACTCACAGGATCGGCCGCACAGGACGAGCGGGTGAGAAGGGTGTGGCCTATACCTTGCTGACCCCCAAGGACAGCAATTTTGCTGGTGACCTTGTCCGGAACTTGGAAGGAGCCAATCAGCACGTTTCCAAGGAACTCCTAGATCTGGCAATGCAGGTGAGGGCTGGGCACTCTTCAGATGGCTCCAAACTGTAAAATTCACCAAGCCTGAGGCAAATAAAAGAAACTCAATAAGAAGTGGTGGCGGCGGGGGTGGGGAGAGTTGCTATTGAGAAACTGTCCCTTCTTTGTGCTAAAATCTGCCCCTCTGTACCTACTGCTCCATAACACGTTTAGGAGTACATTTGCTCTCACAGGGCAGCTACTCTTCTCCCTACTGCCCTTCCCCAAAAATCGTCTTTTTAAAAAATGTATGGTGGTGATGTTAGGCACCATCAAGTTGATTTCAATTCATAGTAACCCCATGAGACAGAGTGGAACTGCCGCATAGAATTTCCTTGGTTGTAATCTTTTATTTATTTATTTTATTGTGCTTTAAGTGGAAGTTTAGAAATTAAGTCAGTCTCTCATACAAAAATTTACACACACCTTGCTATGTACTCTTAGCTGCTCTCCCCCTGAGACAGCACACTCCTCTCCACCATGTGTTCCCTATGTCCATTCAGCCAGCTCCTGTCCCCCTCTGCCTTCGTATCTTGCCTCCACAACAGGAGTTGCCCACATAGTCTCATGTGTCTACTCGACCTTGGCTGTAGTCTTTACAGAAGCAGATTGCCAGGTCTTCCTCCCATGGAGCCATTGCTTGAGTTTGAATCACCTACTTTTTGGTTAGCAGCCAAACACTTAACCACTGCGCCACTGGGGCTCCTTAACTGTTCCTCATAGAGTTAGATCTCAGACCTTTGACCGTACTGATTACCCTCCTCTCAGTGTGCTCCAGGCCAAAACTGAGTATAATTTTGTCAGATTCATCAGCCAGCCCACAGAACTGTTAGTCCATAATGCAGTGGAGTGTGGAACTGCCCAAGCATCAGGTTCTAGGAGTAAAGAGTCCACAGTACAGACAGAGGAGGAGAATGTCTCCTCCTCCCTTCCTGGACATACAGGGCTCATCTCGGGCTTCCTGCGTCCTCAAGCTTCCCTGATCCACATCTTGGCCAGGCCTGTCCTGCCTCTAAGTACTCCGCTTTTATGGTAATATGTGATTGTCACGTAAACGCTTCACTTTCCCGGGGATGTGCAAATAAATCTGATTAGTAGTCTTCGGGCAGTGATCACGTTCAGTGAAAACTTTAAGGCTCTGTGGGTAAATTAAAGTTTCTGGTTGTGTAGCTACCAGCCCTTCCTAGGAGTCTGTTCCTAGAGTTGAGTCTGATACAAGCCTCACCTCACAGATTTTTCCCTCCACTTCTGAACCTATCAGTTCGTTAAAAGCTCCAAATTTTAACGTCAATGGTATGTATAGATTGAGAATAGGGGGAAAAAAAAGGAAGTTAGAAGTGGCCAGAGTGGCTCTTCTGCCCTTGAGCCATATCTGATCACTTCCCTTCCAGGAGCCCTGAAGGAAGGAGCAATGAAAGCAGCCTTGGATAAGGATCTAAACCTGATAAATTTGGTGGATTAAACTACCAAAAAGGAACTAATCAGTGGTTCTTGTGAACAGTGTATCCTTTATCATAAATGCATTGGCTAAAGATGAAGCAAAAAGTTCATCTCTTCACTTAATTTTCTCTTTGATCTTGCTCTCTTCCTCTGGCCTAACTTTAAATTGTGTTCAACGCAGAATGCCTGGTTTCGGAAATCCCGTTTCAAAGGCGGAAAAGGCAAAAAGCTGAACATTGGTGGCGGAGGCCTAGGCTATCGGGAGCGACCTGGCCTGGGCTCAGAGAACACGGTGAGTCCAGATGACAGCGCTACCCTTGGGCTGGTTGTGAGTCCTGGGTTAGGACTATCCTGATCTGCATACGCAAACCTCAGTAACTTCAGAACCTGCCTAGAAAGAGCTTGTATTTAACGTGCTAGATGGGTGAATACAGTGCTGGTTCTTCATGTTGTGGCTTTCTGTGGAAACAGCATCTGTGTGCACCTGGCTGACGAGGTATGCTGAGGAAATCAGTCTAAGCTAGAAGTGGTTTTCAAATTGTGGTCCCTGGATCAGTAGCCGCATTACCTGAGAACTTAGCAGAAATGCAGATCCCAGACCTGCCACGTCAGAAACACTGGAGGTGGGGCCCAGCAGTCTGTTTTTACAGGCCTTTCCTGCTGCCAGGAAAACATTGCCAAAGGATCACTCTGTAGTATAACTAAACTCAGGAATCATTCCTACATTCTATGGGAAGTAGCATCAGAGAGCAGTGAGAGCTAGCTTTTTTCTCACCAGATTACAGAAGCTCCCTCTGACTGGCTTTTTTAATGGCTCTGATATCTGCCACTTTGGTTCCTAAGCCAGGGAAGAAAGCTGTCAGCCTCCTTTCCTGGAGCATTTTCGTTAACCTGGTATTTTTGATTAAAAATACCGTTCTCTTGATGATAGCTTATTAATTGGCACTTAATATGTGCCAGGGCCGTTGCAAACGATTACATGTATTAACTCAAACTTCACAACAATCCAGTGAAATTAAGTACAGATTTATAAAACTCAGGTGCCCAAGGTTACACACTGCTAAGTGTTGATGCTGGATTCAGATCCTTCCTGGTCTGAATTCAGAGCCTGGGTGGTCGCACAATCTACTTTAAATTGCTTCATGATCCTTTTATTTGTAACGTAGCTTTTGCTTAATCAAATGTGTGTATGTATAATCATTGTTTGTTTTGATAAGTAATACCACACAATCAATTTTGGGCATAATTCAACCACATTTCTGATTATTGAGGTTAATTCCCAGAAACAGAATTGAAGGGCCTAAGCATTGTAAAGTGATTCTTCGTTACTACACGTTTTTCCCCAAAGCGTAAGTAACTTTATCAAGCTCTCAATCCCCCCCGGAAGCTATTGCCTCAATTTCCAGTGTATTGAGGCCCAGTCTTCGGCAGTGGGTGTTCCTGCTTATCTTCTGTCCTCATGGATGTGTCTGCTTATATTTTAGGACCGAGGAAGTAACAACAATGTAATGAGCAATTATGAGGCCTACAAGCCCTCCACAGGAGCCATGGGGGATCGGCTGACAGCAATGAAAGCAGCTTTCCAGGTCTGAGATAAACATGTTGTTAAGACAGCTTCCCACAGTAACTCTTGAGGAATGATGGGGAGCCTAGCCTTCTAGAGACAGTGGCTGGGCTTGTGGGCTCAGTGCTAGGTCTAGGGCCTTGTCATTGCTTGGATTTTGAATATAAACTTAGAAGTAACTTACCTGGACATGTAAGTGTACAGTCCAGGGGAACCACTCCTGCTGGTTGACTTCAGTCACACCCAGAGTCCCAGACTGTTGGACTACAACAGGATCTGCTTCCTCTCTGTCTCAGCAGCCTGCAGTGTTACCCACCTCCAGGGCTGTTGTAATCTGGCTGAGAGTAACTGTTATCTTTTTGGCTAAGACACGTTCGGTTCTGTGTCCAGTGCATCCTCCCACACCTCTTCCTCCAGTTAGCTAGCTGGGCCTGAATTTACATTTTGTTTCCAGGTTGACATTTCAGTTTGGTACCAGGATTTTGTGTTTTTCGTTTGTAAAGAAGCATAGAAACTCTTGTTGAAGGATTCAGAATTTTTTCCGATTTTAGAAAAGTAATGTGGTATGTATTCCGTATGTTAATACCCTAGTAAGGTCTGTAGCCACAACCTATAATCAGACTCACTTCTGAAGCAAAATGTATTAATATTCATACTAAGCTGAATAGAAAGGACTCCTAGTGGCTTAATGATTATGCACTTGGCTGCTAATAAAAGGTCGGCGGTCTGAATCCGCCAGCTCCCACACAGGAGAAAAGACCTGGCAATCTGTTTCCGTAAAGATTTACAGCCTAGGAAACCCTATGGAGCAGTCTACTTTATCATACAGGATCGCTATGAATCAGAATCAGTTCTACAGCACACAACAAGCTGGATAGAAACTAAATAGCCTTGTATCACTCCAAGTCAGGTCTTATTGTCAAACTTTTTTTTCTGAGGGTTTCAGAACTTTTTGGATTTTGGAATTGCAAATAATGGATTGCAGACCATACACGTGTTGAATTGTTTTATATGTAGATGCTTTATTCTAGTCAGGCTGTAAAGTAAATTGCAGTACATTGAGGTCTCTCTCTCCACAAAGGTCCATGATCTTTCCTTACAGCACAAGAACCACAGGGACTGTGGGGATGTCAGCATACTAATGTCACAGTGCCGAGATTGCACAGAGTTTGTATAGCTATCATTATTATTGCCAAGCTTATGTATTCAAGTTTCTTGAACTTGCTATTTTACCTACTTGTGTTTTCTCTTTCAGTCACAGTACAAGAGTCACTTCGTTGCTGCCAGCCTAAGCAACCAGAAAGCTGGGAGCTCTGCTGCTGGGGCAAGTGGATGGACTAGTGCAGGGAGTTTGAATTCTGTTCCAACCAGTTCAGCCCAACAGGGTCACAGCAGTCCTGACAGCCCCCTCACCAGTGCTGCCAAAAGCATCCCAGGCTTTGGCAATACTGGGAACATCAGCAGTGCCCCAGTGACCTACCCGACTGCTGGAGCCCAGGGAGTCAACAACACAGCTCCAGGGAGTAACAGCCGAGAAGGGACTGGGGGAGGCAATGGGAAGAGAGAGAGATACACTGACAACCGGGGTGGCAGCCGCCATAGTCACGGAGAGAGTGGCAATCGGCATGGCGACAGCCCACGACATGGAGATGGTGGTCGCCATGGAGATGGATACCGCTACCCAGAAAGCAGCCGTCATGCTGATGGCCATCGGCATGGGGAGAACAGGCATGGAGGAAGTGGAGGCCGACACGGGGAGAGCCGGGGTCCAAACGATGGTCGGAATGGTGAAAGCAGGAAAGAAGGTTGTAATCGTGAGAGCAAGATGGACCCCAAGGGGGACAGCAGCAAGATGGACAAGATGGACAGCAAGACAGATAAGACAGCTGATGGTTTTGCTGTCCCTGAGCCACCCAAACGCAAGAAAAGTCGATGGGACAGTTAGAGGGCATGTGCCGAAAGGTGGAATCAGTCATCTTTAATTTTATTTTTAGATAAGGTTTTGGTAACTAGGTGTCTCAGGGCTGGGTTGGGGCCCAGGGTGTGAGGACTCCCTGCCCTTACAGCTGGAGCTAGGAGACATTACTACTCCTTCCTCTGAATCATTTTGTGATGTTCCTTGGGAAAGTGTTTTGGTCTTTGGAAGCAGTGAGAGCTGGGACCCTTTTGGCTCTGCATGTATGGTCATGAGGGTCAGTAGCAGATACCCGGGAAAGAAAGGGCCTTGTAGGGCACAGCTCACTCCAGGTTTCTGTGTAGTTTGCATTTTCTACTAAAATGTCACCTTATAAACACCTACAGAATAGAATTCTTTTTCCTAGCTGTGTAGCCAGGCAATTCTCTTTTTAGGAGGTGGCTTCTGGAAACACAGTCCATTGAGGTCAGGGATGAGGTAGGAAGCAATTTGGTGGCTCCAGACATTGCAGAGAAGGGAGGTGTCCAATTCTAAGTGGGGTCGATGCCCAGGCTCTTGTCCGGCCCTGAGACATGTAGGCAGCGGCAGCCTTCAGGAGGCTTTGAGGTTCCCAGAGCCGCTACGACTGAAGAGGAAGAGGTGGTCCTGGAAACCAGTCCAGGATTGCTCTGGTCTGAGATACTGCAAATTTTAAATTTTAAGTGTCTTCTATTTCATTGTATTTTTTTTTTTAACTTGTCACGTAGTCGAGAAATCTTTTGCTGAAATGATTTTGATGATTTTTGTTCTATCTTGTTTATACAAGGAAAAGAAATATACAAAATCTAAATTTTGTGACTTTGTGAAGGTTTCTTTAAGATGTGCATTCCTTTCTGCTTGCTCTAGTAAATGTTTTACTACTGGGACCTGTGGATTGTTTGTCATTTCTGCCCACACTGAGTTTAAAACCTATTAAATACGGCACATAATATGAACCCACAAAATGCAGGGTTTTTACACCCAGTAGTGGCAGAACTGAGGGAAGACTTGAGAGGCCCACTTGCCCAAGAACAGACTACAAGGAAGGCCGCCCCAACACTGAACTTCCCCTTATGATTTAAGAAAGCTTGACTGTTTTCATCCAATACTCCATATTCATGGAAGGGTTGGGGAGGTGAACTGCACCACCGAGACGTTTCAGCTGTGCTTTAATGGGAGAGCTTCTCTCAGGCAGGAGGGTGTCCTCACCACACATACCACAAGAGTTAAAATACCAAAATACCCCACCTCACTGTCTTTTCAGACAACTGCAATACAAGCCAAGGGTTGGGGCTGGCTCTAAGCAGGCCAAAGTAGCATGACTCTTTCCCCCCAGTCCTTACGCTGGCTTCTCAGAGGCCTGGGTAGCTCTGCTCACTTCCGCCTGTGCTTTTTCTTCTGCTCCTTACGTTGCTGGGCTCTTTGGTCCTTTTTCATCCTTGAGTCCACCACCTTGAAATGACCTCTGACTCCAGCTGGCCGGCGTACTTTGCGGCCCACACCTTTCTTGGCTACAACATAGGTGACCTGGCGTTTCTCCTTGCCAAGCCCAGCCTTCTTGTAGAGACTACAAATGAAAGAAAGGTTGGAGGCTTTCTGTCACTCTTTTTGACTTTATGTACCTTTGTGGAAACACCCTCCCCACAATTACCTTCGCAGCTGTGCCACCTTCTCTCGTTCTGAGATGTCCACTGTGTTCACCACAGCTTCTGCCTTCTTCTTGGTTTGCTCCAGTTTCTTCAGCATCTGTGAGAAGACCTCCGTCAGGTGACCTCATCCCCCATATCCCTGTCTCACCGCTGATCTCAGGCAGCTACCACTAACTTACCCTCCGTTTCTTTCTGGCCTTAGCCTCAGCCACTTTCTTAATGGGACGTGCATTGATTTCCCGCCAGCGTTTTCGGTAATGCTCTACTTCTTTCTTGTCAATAGGCAGCTGCCTTATCCTGTGCTGCTTTTCCTCCTGCACAAACCACTCAGGAAGCTCCCCTTCATCCTCATTAAATGTATACCTGAGGTGGAGAGGACACCGGCACTCAAAACCACGCCAGGCTTTTTAAAACAAAAAACTTACCACCCGCCCCGAGCCACTTCTCATGATTTTCTGAGCCCGTTACCGACTAAAGGAGTTATCTATGAGGTCTCTCCTGGCCTTTTTGGAAGAGGCAATAACAGCACCTAAAGCAAGGCCTTCAGGGTCCAGTATCCGATGTCTGACTAGAGAGGGAAAGAGAAAAGTAAAATACTGACTCCCAAACATTGTCTCCCCTCCTGTTCCACCAGAGCAATGTTCTCACCTGGATCCTCAATAGGCACGACTTCAAACCCATCATCGGATTTAGGCCCCCGGCTCCGCTTCTTACCTCGGTGTGGTTCCCTACAGCAGAAGAAAACGTGAGGACTGTGTGTGGTAGTCCACCATTCCCGTGCCACTCAAACCACACTCCCACCTCACCTCAACCCTGATTCCCACTGAAAACCACCCAGGCTGTAGCCCTGATCAGTGAAATCAGAGCCAGCAGTACTTTTTACAGCCCTTCTCTGCAGCACAAGGATGAGAGCCATTCCCAGCTGAGAGAAATAGAACTACTGCTGCTTGCTATCAGCTGTAATCACTCACCTCTCTTCATCCTCACTGCTGCTGCTATCACTATCTGAACCGTCATCTTTTTCTTCCCCTTCAGGGGTAGGGGCAGCCTCTGTTCCTGATGGAGCCTCTGTCCCCTTAGGTGCCTCATCTTGGCACTGGGAAGATATTCTCTCTGTCTTCAAACTTGAAGGCTGCTGCTGCTGCTGCTGCTGCTGCTGCTGCTGCTCTTTCCCCTTACGACGACTTTGGTACAACAGTTGGGCCTGGCCGATCTCTAGGGCCTCATCAGCATCATCCTCAATCCCATCGAAGCCACCCTGTAATTGGGGGAATCTTTAGCTCCTAGTGGTTAAGTGCTACGGCTGCTAATCAAGAGGCTGGCAGTTCGAATCCACCAGGCGCTCCTTGGAAACTCTATGGGGCAGTTCTACTCTGTCCTGTGGGGTCACTATGAGTCGGAGTCGACTCGACGGCAGTGGGTTTGGTTTTTTTGGTTTTAGCTCCTCTGCTCCCAGGAAATGCCAATTCCATATCTAAATTGCCCCACCCTCACCTCTTCTTACCTTTGAGAACCACAGGTTGGTTTGTTCTTCCTGCAGGACTGCTTTTTCCTCTAGAGGTACCAGCAGTGGATTCTCTTCTTCCTGGTTCTCCTCTTTACCATCTTCTACTTCAGCAAACTGCACACTGTAGACCCAAAGGGCAGTGGGTAGAAGGTCAATGACCCAGAGTGCCCTAGAGGACTTGCTTCCCCTGTATCTCCTCTGGCAATGCCTGCCACCAATTCTTTGTTAGAACACCAGCTGAGGGTGTCAGCACTCGCTCTTGCCAGCTACCCCTCCACTTACCACTTCCGGTCCTTTAGACCCTGCTGTCCCCCACCTCCTGCCAGCTCCTCTGAATCCAGGTCACTATCCAGTGATGCGTCCTCGTCCTCCTCAGCGTCTGATACGTAGATGTCATCCCGTGGCAGATCAGACAGAAACGTGTCTGCAGCGCTCATATCCCCTTGTGCTACTTCTGCTAACAACTGAAATTTAACAAAAAAAGGTCAAGGGTATTTAAAAGGAGCATTTTGCTTTTTTTTTCCTCCTGTGTTCACTCTTAGCTGATCTATGGTAACACTAGGAAATCTACTGTGGTAGATTATCTCCTTTTGCCAACAGGGAAGGTCAGACCCAGGGAAATGACACCCACTCTAGGCCAGGTCACTAGTCTGCCCCGCTCTGCTGTCTTGTCTTCAAAAGTTGCACAGATTTTATGGTAAAGTACTCCATGGCTTACATAGCGTCGAATCTTAAAATGTTCTAAAACACTGCTACTTTTCCGTAAAAAACACTCTCAGAAAGCATTTTAATCACCTTTTAAGAATACAGTCTTCCAATTGTTTCCACTGAACAAAGGAGCCTAGGCAGCATAGAGCTGACAGGAGGCATTTTCACTCATGCTGTCTAGGGTCCGGCAAAAAGAACACCATCCAGAAGCCTAGTGCAGCAAGGTGTGGGCTAAAGAACCCTGTTCTCTGAGGGAAACCCTCCAGCCTAGTGCAGCAAGGTGTGGGCTAAAGAACCCTGTTCTCTGAGGGAAACCCTCCAGCCTAGTGCAGCAAGGTGTGGGCTAAAGAACCCTGTTCTCTGAGGGAAACCCTCCAGCCTAGTGCAGCAAGGTGTGGGCTAAAGAACCCTGTTCTCTGAGGGAAACCCTCCAGCCTAGTGCAGCAAGGTGTGGGCTAAAGAACCCTGTTCTCTGAGGGAAACCCTCCAGCCTAGTGCAGCAAGGTGTGGGCTAAAGAACCCTGTTCTCTGAGGGAAACCCTCCAGCCTAGTGCAGCAAGGTGTGGGCTAAAGAACCCTGTTCTCTGAGGGAAACCCTCCAGCCTAGTGCAGCAAGGTGTGGGCTAAAGAACCCTGTTCTCTGAGGGAAACCCTCCAGCCTAGTGCAGCAAGGTGTGGGCTAAAGAACCCTGTTCTCTGAGGGAAACCCTCCAGCCTAGTGCAGCAAGGTGTGGGCTAAAGAACCCTGTTCTCTGAGGGAAACCCTCCAGCCTAGTGCAGCAAGGTGTGGGCTAAAGAACCCTGTTCTCTGAGGGAAACCCTCCAGCCTAGTGCAGCAAGGTGTGGGCTAAAGAACCCTGTTCTCTGAGGGAAACCCTCCAGCCTAGTGCAGCAAGGTGTGGGCTAAAGAACCCTGTTCTCTGAGGGAAACCCTCCACTGACACATGTGCTTGTAACCTAGGTGCCCTGGCTATACCTACCGTATCTTACATCTCTTACAAAAAGTGCCTGTTGTTTATGGTATTCTAGTTCTGTAAGTCTGTCATACTTATACCGTTTTTACCCATTGCCACTGAACTGATTCCAACTCATGGCAACCCCATATGTTAGACAGTACACCTGCTTCATTCTTGGCTGTGATCTTTATAGAAGCACGTCGCCCAGCCTTTCTTCCGTGCTGCCACCCTATCATAAGTCTCCATAATTTCATCATTTTAGATGTAATTAAACAAGTAGGACACAGGCTCCTATTTGTTTCCCCAATCTCCTCATCAAATTATTTTCTGGTCGAAGACAGCAACCATAACCTAGGATCATTCAACCACACTTAGAAACATATCCAACGTTCCCCACCCCCAAATAGATCCTCCCGACTCTTCAATCTGACCCTAGCCCTGCCCCACCTGGTGACCACGGATACTGCGTAGGGAGAACATGCCGGTTTCTCCCTCATCTGCAATGGAAACCCCAGGCAGATCCATCTTTAGCTCCACACGCTCTCGCTGCTTTCTCTGCTCACGCAGCAGCTTCTTTTTTTTCCTGAGGGTACAAGGAGGTTGTGGGAATGAACCTTTATTCTGCCCAGCTCTGAAAATTCCTAATTCAGGCCCTGCAGTCTCTTCTCCCATCTTCATACATAGAGGAACCCTGTAGGGGGTTCCCCAAGCTCCTTCCCAGCTCCCCTCACCTCTTCAGCTCCGCCACCTCCTGTGCTTTCATCTCTGCCAAGGTCTGGTTTAGTTGTTCCTCCTCTTCCTCCTCCTTAGAGGACTGCCTCATGGTCCCAGCTGTTGACTCTTCCTCATTACCTTCTTCCTCTTCCTCTCCAGAGCTGAGGCTGATGGAACAGTCCCAGGAGTTTGGTTATTTTCCCAGATGCTTCCCCCCAACACCCAGTCAACATTCACCTGCTTTGGCTTCCCCCTCACCTGATGTCCAGTGCCTTTGCTTGCTCTTTCAGCTTCTTGGCCACATGTCGCCGAAGCTTTGTTCTCCAGTTCAGCAGGGACCTGCTCCAGAAATCCCATCACTGACCTTACCTGCTTCCTCTTTGTCCCTGTCCTCTCCTTTTAGACCCCCACCCCAAACCTCTAGCACAGTAGCATCCTCTTCCCAGAGATCCAACATCATGGCTTTTGAAGGCCTTTTGCTGCTTCCAGAGCTCCTAGCACCCGCACACTCAGCCCATACCTGAGCTCCTTGCGCCCCAGCACTTTGATATCCTGACAGCATGCCCGGACATCCTCAGTGGTGGCCGGGTGCCGCACCAACTCATCATCATCCAGCGAAATCTGTTTGGGAGAAGAGAAGGGAGTCAGGGGAGACTTTTGGGCCATGTTTCTGCAGCTCCCTTATATCCCTCAAGCCTGGGGACTCACTTCGCTGGTCTTGGAGAGGAAGTCAACTGGGTTGGCAGCTCGTAGGAAGTCAGTGACTGACGCACGGTGATAGAGAGTGAAGTCACCCTCAGCATAGCCTTCAGCCTTGTGGGAAAGAATAAAATTAGAAGTTCCTTTCCAGGTGTCTGTAGGACCCACCAGGCCGAACCTCCCAGGAGTTCCAGGACCCCATGATGGTCCTACTCCCCAGACATACTTTTGGCTTCTTCTTAGTTACCAACTCAGTAACAGTCTTAGCCTGAACTTCAACTTCCTTGAAGGCAAATTTGGGATCAAAGAATTTACTGTCAACCTTGTCAGGAGCCAGGAATCCTAAAATAATAAAATATATCTTAAAAGTGTGCTTTCATAGTTAGAAGACTGAGTCAAGAGAAAGAAAAAAGTGATGCCCACCCTGGCAGACTACAAAGATCTCTGCAGATTCATGGCGAGAGGCTTGGGGCTTGGTGGCCTGGACACGGCGGAACAGCTGCTGGAAGATCCATAGCAGGGGCTGATAGTCTCGGGAGCGGAAAACCTTAGTGATGAAAGAGCCACCACGAGCCAGAAAATCACAAGCCAATCGCAGAGCCATCAGTGTCAAATGGGCTGTGGGACAGAGATAGTCAGTTGAGGGCCTCTGTAGCCTCAAAGAGCATGACCTCCTCCATGCCCATCTCCCCCTCCCTAGGCACCTTGTGAGTAAGCATCATGGACCCAGCTGGCCCCAACGTTGGGTGCCCCATCATTGAGCACAACATCAACCTTCCAGGTCTTCAGCTCCTTCCTTAGGGCCTACAGAGAGGAAAAGAGATTATGGCAACAAGCAAAGGCACAGATAAGAAGAGTCCCTGATCCAGTCATTTGCTGAGTACCCACCAAGGGCTAAATCCTGTGCCAGGCACAGAGTATACAACATACAACAAAAATAACTCCTATTTTCACGCAGGAAACCCTGGTGGTGTAGTGGTTAAGAGCTCGTCTGCTAATCGAATCTACCAGGTGCTCCTTGAAACCATATAGGGCAGTTCGACCCTGTCCTATAGGGTCACTTTGAGCCGGAATCAACTCAATAGCAAGAGGTTTGGTTTTTGTTGTTGTTGTTGCTATCTATGTGCGGCTACAGCCTAATAATGACTCCAATGGAAAAAACCTCACTGATAAAGATCTCTGCCCTTCCCCAAATCCAAACAAAGGCTGACATGGACACTAGAACTATCTGGATCTTGTCATATAGACATCACGCACTCACCCACTTTAAAAAAAAAAAAAAAAAAGCCCACTGTAGTCAAGTTGAATCGATTCCAACTCACAGCAACCCTACAGAACAAAGTAGAACTGTCCCCCAGGGTTTCCAAGGAGCTGCTGGTGGATTTGAACTGCCAACCTTTTGGTTGGCAGACGAGCTCTTAACCACCATGCCACCAGGGCACTGGTTACTGCTCAGAACGCAGTAAATAGGAAAAATCTTGGCTTCAAGGTACTGACTTCTCCCTCAGAGAAGAGAGGGACACAGATGTCTGCATACACAGGAGAGACAGGAAAAGGAAGATTCCTATTACCTGTCGACAGCGTTCTGTTGTGATGTCCTCCTGGAGTGTCACCACATTGGGGAGAGGCTTGATTGGAACCAGGTCCACTCCTGGAAGAAATCAGTTCAGAGGATTCTAAAGGGTTTCCTCAGAGAGAAGAGAGTAGACAAATTATCTCATACTCCCACACCCTAAAACACCTAGGAGAGCCATCTATCACTCACCGACTATAAGACTGGACACTGGCATAAACTTGGCAGCCACTTGCAGCCTGTAAAAGAGATTTGAAAAATACCCAAGCTGTCCTTTCATCTTCCCTAAACCCCTGAAATATAATGTCACCCCCGGTGTTAGGAGTCCCTGCCAAGTGAAGTGGCCAGAATGTGTCATGGATAGACGTTCCAAGCTCCTTCTCTGTAATGAGGAAAGGAAATGGCCATCAAGATTTAGGAGAGGTTTATGCTCTGACGTGAAACACCGCGGTGTGGAGTTTGAGGCTGGGAATCCCTCCCTCTCTTCCTCAAGGCAACTCTAAGCCCCCAGGGCCAGAACCCAAAAAGCCGCCACAAGGAGCGACCCGTGCCGGGTGTAACGCACCATCCCCCTGGCGCGGCACACAGGTCCAGCAGGGCTCGGGCTTTTTGCAGGAACTGGAAGCGGCGATTGAGCTGGATCAGCTTGAAAGCAGAGCGGGAGCGGTAACCTGGGCGCGGCGACAAAACAATGAAGTCCGCTGAGCTTTTTACCAGCGGAATTTCTCCGGAGCCTCACAACCCCCCACCCCTTCTGGAGAAGAGGAACCCAACATTCGGGAAGGGAGCGGACGGGCCCAAGAGCGTTCGGTCGCTTGCTGGCCGCGCGAACCCTGGCTCACCGGTCTCCTTCGCCAAGTGATAGAACTTGTCCCGCCGGCTCTTCCCGACTTTTCCTTTCTTGCCCATGGTTGAACGGGGGAGTGTCACTCAATATGGGGAGAAGGTCGGAGAAATTGAGAACGTCTCCTCCCGAAGCACTAGATTCCGCTTTCCATTTCCCACTCCACACAGCAATCACACTCCACACTTAGCTCCACACCACTCACCTAGGTCCTGCGCCGTTTACACCACACCTGGAGGGGCACATGTAGGAAGTAAACGTATTTCCGCTTCCGCCCCTTGCGTCCGTGGCTCCAAGTTTTCCGCCATTTTGAGCGTGGCCATAATTTTTCTCTAAGCTCCATTCCCAAGTCTTATAAATTGCAAGCTGGGATCAGGAGGGCAGAGTCCATGAACTACAAACCGCATTTCTAGAGAGCAACGTTTGGGAGTTCCTCCCCTTCCTGATCCCCTTCCAAAGCTCCGGAATCAAGTACCCAGCCTCCAGTCATGGCCCCTGTTACTTAGTATAGTCTTCCGCACGTCCCACTCATGACCCGGAACTCCTCTGTTCTCGCCTTCGGCCCCAAGTCCTTGCTTCTGCGCTTGCGCTCCCAGGCGGATGCCAGTGGTCTCCGCTGAAGAGGGAAGATGGCGCTTGACGCACCAGAGCAGGTATGGCGGCGGCGGCGGCGGCGGCGGGCAGGGGCCGAGGCTGATGCGGAGCGGGAGTGAGCTGAGGTGGGGAGCGGGCCGGGGCAAGGTGGTCGGGAGTGGCTGGACCAATCCAGACCGGGCCCTGCTGGGACTGTATCTGCTGTGTCAACGCCGCCCGCGGTGAGTCAGGGCAGGGCCCCCAGAGGAGGACACGGTAGAAACCGAGTGCGGAGCGATGGGAGCGGGAACGGGGTCGGCCGCGAGTCGCAGGTAGATTGGGGACATAGCGTCCGGCCTTCTTCTTGGCTCCGCTTATTAACGTAATAACACCAGGGGTTTGTGTAGCGCTTGACAGTACAAAGCGCCCCCTTGTTTATTGTCTCTTGGTCCTCCTAGAGTTCTGTGAGGTAGGCGGCGTTCTCATTCTCATTTTATTTTAGTCGTGTGGAAACGGAGGGTTCAGAAAGGATGGAATGAGGGCTTAGAATCCAAATCTTAAAGCTCCAAAGTCCGAGCTGTTTTTATACATAATGCTGCTTGGTATTTAAGTGAAGTGCTCTGGAAGGGTTTTTAACCCTTTGGGTGTTTAACCTGTTATTTAGTAATTACACTGTGTCTTCAGATGGAGCTGGAAGAGGGGAAAGCAGGCAGTGGACTCCGCCAATACTATCTGTCCAAGATTGAAGAACTCCAGGTGAGGACCGGCTCCAGAGGGAGCTGGGATGGGGGGTGGAGGATTAATGGAAGCAGATTTCTACAAGTCTTTGTAATTAACACGGGCATGTGGTGCAAGAGCCTTTTTCATTTTCTTTTTTTTGTTGTTGTAGTTTTTAGAAAAGTGAACATTAAAAGTAGCAAGCCAACAGTACAAAGTATATGAAGTTAACAGTTTCTTGTTCCCGTCAAGTCCTACTGCTTTGTGGGTATTCAGTATTCAGTCTGTTACACATTTTCAAAGATCCAAGTTTTAACAGGAAAGGTACCCATAACCAAGGGCCATTCCTTTTGGAAGAGGCGTGAATGAAAGTTTATCAGAAAGGGGTTGGGCAGGATAAAATCAAAGTGTGAGGGAAGACAGCATTAAGGATTCTGGACGGTGTTGATTCCATGGGAATAAATGAAAAAGAATTGGGCAACCCAGTGCTCTAGCCTAAAGAGGTAGCAGGAACCATGGAACTAAGATAAAATAATCGTATGGATAGGGGAAAAGCCACAAGAAAAATTTCGGAACTCCAGGTATATTTGTAGGTGTCAACAACATGTTTGATTTACCATTTTAAGGATGCTTTTATGTGTGATTTTCTCTGTTTCTCACAATACTTGAGAAGAGAAGCAGGGAAGGTGAGGCTATACCAGTTTGCAGTCTGGAAACAGGTATAGATCTTTTAAGTGGCTTGCTCTAGCTTTACTTAGCTGTTAACTGGCAGCAGCTGGGCTAGAACTCAGGCTTCTCACTCAAAGGCTAGAAGTCTCCCCACTATACCATGTTGCCTCCCCTTAAGAAATTTACTACGTGAGCCAGCTTTAACTTTTCTCCATTAGGGGCTGTTACTCCTGGACCAGTATTGGACAGCAGACTTTTTTGATGACTGCCGTAGGCTCCAGAGGAACTCTTAGAGGAAAGGACAGGGTCATTAGGGTCATATTGGAGAACCTGATACAATGTGTAGATGTCCAGTGTTCTTCCCATACTCAGCTCATACCCATCTATGAAGGGTCCTGGCCATGGTCCTACTCTCTTTTGCCCTTGGATAATGAAATCTTCTCCCTTGTTTTCTACAGCTAATTGTGAACGACAAGAGCCAAAACCTCAGGCGGCTGCAGGCACAGAGAAATGAGTTAAATGCAAAAGGTGAAAGGGGAAGACGGAAAGGCTGCATGTGGGCTGTGGCTCTGAGGCCTGTTACTAGTCTCCCTGAACTAAGTCTTCACAGCAGTGCTCATTGTTTCCTCCCAACCCTGAGTGACGGTTTGCACTATGTCCTTATATATTTGTTTCACATGGATATTTTCCTCTAGTGCTACATTATAGCTCCCTTAAGGACAAGACTTAACATGTGTGTGGCTTTCCTGTCAAAATTTCAGTGGTGTTCAGTTCATGTTTGCTGAATTGAGTCATGGGTGAGAGGACATGCTGGGAGGTTGGTGACCACTTGTTTCTCACCTAGTTCGCCTATTGCGAGAGGAGCTACAGCTGCTGCAGGAACAGGGCTCCTATGTGGGGGAAGTAGTCCGGGCCATGGATAAGAAGAAAGTGTTGGTTAAGGTAAAGGCAGCATGACCCAAGGACCAGCCCCAAGTGCCTACTGTGTTCCCGCCCCTTTGTACGTAGCTTTGGAAGAAAGGCGTTTTGTCAGATTACTCTAGGACTCTCGGGTCTTCCTGAGTGGGGACTGGTGATTCAGTGGCTGTGAGGGAAGGTCATGAGTCGTTGTTTCTTTAGGTACATCCTGAGGGCAAGTTTGTTGTAGATGTGGACAAGAACATCGACATCAATGATGTGAGTGTGGCAGGTGAGGTGGAGGTTAGGGTCAGCTCCCATTGCACCACTCTCTGAAATCCCTTTGCTCCCCTCACCCAGGTGACCCCCAATTGCCGGGTGGCTCTAAGAAATGACAGCTACACCCTGCACAAGATCCTGCCCAACAAGGTGGACCCCCTGGTGTCATTGATGATGGTGGAGAAGGTACCAGACTCAACCTATGAGATGATTGGCGGACTGGACAAGCAGATCAAGGAGATCAAAGAAGTCATCGAGCTACCTGTTAAACATCCTGAGCTCTTTGAAGCATTAGGGATTGCACAGCCCAAGGTGAGGAGCCTGGCTTTCTTTAGGAGGGGCATGCTGTGTCAGCCCCTCCTGCCCCGGGTCACACTGAGGAGCGGCAGTGTTAGGATAGGCTATAGCCTACCTATGCTGGTTTTTCTGCAAGAAGAGAAGCTGGGAAAGGTGTTTCCAGGGCATTGAGGGGGTTCAGATATAAGCCCCAGAAGGGACCTTGCCATTCATTTTTTGTATCTCTACCGTCTAGCACAGGGTCCAGCACACAGCAGGCACTCAGTAAGTGTTCACTGAACGAATTGAGGGGCTGAATCCTGCTTTTTCCTTCCAGGGGGTGCTGCTGTATGGACCCCCAGGTACTGGGAAGACACTGTTGGCCCGGGCTGTGGCTCATCATACGGATTGCACCTTCATTCGCGTCTCTGGCTCTGAATTGGTACAGAAATTCATTGGGGAAGGTAACTGTGGCCAGGAACATGAGAAGTAGAGGTGGGGGAAGACCAAAGGTCTCATCGCCTCCCTAACGCCAGCTTGGCCTCCACACAGGGGCAAGAATGGTGAGGGAGCTGTTTGTGATGGCACGAGAGCATGCTCCATCCATCATCTTCATGGATGAAATCGACTCCATTGGCTCTTCACGACTGGAGGGGGGCTCTGGAGGGGACAGTGAAGTGCAGCGCACCATGCTGGAGCTGCTCAATCAGCTGGATGGCTTTGAGGCCACCAAGAATATCAAGGTGAGGTGAGCCAAGGGAGGGCCCTGGGTGACTAGCAGGCCGAGGAAGAGCTTAGCTGATAGCATCACCACCCCTTGCTCCACTCAGGTCATCATGGCTACTAACAGGATTGATATCCTGGACTCGGCACTGCTGCGTCCCGGGCGAATCGACAGAAAAATTGAATTCCCACCCCCCAACGAGGAGGTTGGTGATGGGCCTCCCTGGGAGAGGCTGTAGGGGTGGAGGGATGGGGCTCAGGCCTTTCCTCTGGGGTCTCTAGGCCCGGCTGGACATTTTGAAGATCCATTCTCGGAAAATGAACCTGACCCGGGGGATCAACCTTAGAAAAATTGCTGAACTTATGCCAGGAGCATCTGGGGCTGAAGTGAAGGTAACTGGGAAACAGGAGGCAGAGTCAGGGAGTGCTGGGCTGAAGGGTGGTGCATAAAGCAGCGCCTCATCTTCCTTTCACTACCCAGGGCGTGTGCACAGAAGCTGGCATGTATGCCCTGCGAGAACGGCGAGTTCACGTCACCCAGGAGGACTTCGAGATGGCAGTAGCCAAGGTACAGGTCCCACTCCTTTCTCCCTTTGCTGGTACTGGCTCTAGAGCAATGAGAGTAGGGTGTGCATTCACCCTGTTGGTAACAACGTGCTGTCGCGTGCTCTCTCTCCAGGTTATGCAGAAGGATAGTGAGAAAAACATGTCTATCAAGAAGCTCTGGAAGTGAGGGAGATGCTCTTTGTGGGGGTCCTCCAAATAAAGCTCTGTGGGACAAGCCCTCTAGGATTCGTCTGTGGTTGTACTGTTAAATGACCAGGTCTGGGGACCACCAATAAACAAAAGGATTTATTTGGAGATTTCTAAACCTGCCAGAAGTGGCACTTGCCCAGCCCTAGGCCCATCCTCCTTACCCAGCTCCAAAGGGCAACAACAGTCCTCTCCCCTCTCACCTTACGGGCCCCTCTACCATGCATACAACCATACTTCAGACCCTGCAGAGGACTGCAGTGTCCCCTCCCTCTCTGAGGCATTCTTTCTCTGGGCCCAAGAAGCTGGGGTAGCAGCCCTCAGGCACCCCAAGAGATGATGGCGGCCAGAGCCGCTTGCATAGATTGAGGAAAGAAAATAAGGGAGGAGGCACCAAATAGGGCTCCCTGAAAAACCCCAACTTAACCTCTGTACAAAAAAAGTGGCTCCCGCATAGAAAAACCTGCTCCCCAAATAGTGCAAATACCTAAAGGAAAGGAAAAAGACCAGCAGCAAGGCTGGGCTTATAGGAATGGCAAAGAACTTTGGTTTAGGAAGGCTAGGGAGAGTCTGGGCTGTGCCCCCTTCCTCGCCCAGAGCCCCAAGGGGGAGTCTGTAAACATGCAAACCCAGCAGCCTTTGGTTCTGAAATGTCTCGATTACAATGTCCCAGCACAGCCTCCAATAGTCCTACCTGGGCCTGCCTGCAGGGGGCAGAGGAGGCATCTATTATGAGCCTAATAAAGCCAATGCATAAAGTAAGTAATAAGGCTTTGGGAACCTAAGCAACAAGGAATCCTACCACTACATTTATGGAACTAAAGCTGAGGGGTAGAAGGTGACAGGAGACACTCCTCACCCCATCCTTATCCTACATGTCAGCGGCCCCAGCCAGGACCCCATCGGGTAGTCCCTTTCCAGGCTGAGGAGGGGATGGCTCCAAAGCTGGGAATAAAGGAAAAGCTCCCTGAGCAGTTAGGTCAGGCGAATTCCCAGCACCTGTTCCAGTTCCTGCCTGCGCTGCTGCACCTGAAGAAGGGAAAGGCGAAGTGGCTCAGGCCTCAGCTACTCAACAAGCAAAGGAGAGAACTAGGGCAAGGCCTCACCTTGGCAAAGATGTGCCTCCCCACTGCTTCTTGGGCCCAGGGCTGGTGGTAGAAAGCAGCTCGTCTCTCCTCCTCAGGATTCCCAATCACATCAGTGATGATCTACAGAGAGCCAGGGGGAAAGCCATGGCAAAATTCCCACTCCAGAGCCAATCTTTCCCTGGAGCTGGAAGGGTAGTGGGGGGGGGGGGCAGGAATCACCCAGAACTTAACATTGGATTACCCTCAGGGAAAGAGCACCACACCTTGAGGTCCCGGCGCTGGGAACGGAGCCATTCCTGGATGAAGTCCTGGGGGTCAGTGCTAAAGCTGAGCATAAAATCCCTCTGGGTCTTCAGCTGGTTGATGGACTCAATGGTCTCATGGATCTGGGGGAAGTGGTGCACATGTCAGACTTGCCCTCTACGTGGAGGGGTCTGTTCCCAGGCTGCAACCGGAAGATGCTAAGTGTAGGGAAATGTCCGGCAGCCTTCCCACCCCCATCCCAGGCCCAGAGGAAGGTGTGGAGGTAAAGGGCCCACCTTGACATCAAGGGAGGCAATCTCCTGCTGATTGGTGGTAGAAGCCAGAAAGTTGCTCATCTGGGCTTTCAGTGGGTCATCCACCTCCACGTCAATGTCATAGCAGGCAGTTTTCTTCTGGTCATTAGGGTCCACGCTGCAGGCAGCACATGGGAAGGAAGGGGAAGAACACAGCTGTATGCATTCATCCACCTGGGATAAACCTGGAGCCCATTCTGTGCGCACGACTGGGGAATGAGAAACCAAACCTGCTGCTTCTCTCCAGCATTAAATCAAACCAAAGGTGACTCTGCTCTTAGGACAGCCCTCCCATCCCCTGCCTCAGTTTACCTAATGACATGGTTGATGACAATGGGGTCTGGATGCTGCAGCAACCCAGCCAGCTTCATGGGAATCTCAGAGAAACGGAGTCGACCACAACTGAAGATCTGCAGAGAGTACCAAAGGCTCAGTGATGCCTCTGAGGGCACCAGTGAGACGTGGACCATTCCAGAGTTAGTAAGGGCAGTGGACTGAAGAATGTGGCTGAGAAGAAGCCTGGTGAGGCTCCAGAACAGTGGGCCAGGAAGGAGCTGTGTGTCGGGAGGGGTGGCATCGGTTCACCTGGCGGAAGTAGCGGTTGCAGTTGATGTACTCGCGCTCATGCCCATCCTGCAGCTGGTTGTGTTTGATGTAAAGCCACAGGGCCTGCATGATGGCTGCCCTCGTCTGTGTGTGCACTCCCAGCAGCCTTGCCAGTCGCGGGTCCAGCTTGTACTGGGGAGGCTGGGGATGGGATAGGAGTCAGAGGAGGTGTGCTTATGAAAAAACGAAGTGGGAGAATAGGACAGAGACAGGAAGGGTTGACAACAGGAGCCTGTCCCTCCCCTCCAGATAAGTCTCCGGACCAGACACGGCCCCAGACATTTGTCACCTGATGATCCAGCATGAGCAGAAGGGTACACTTGACGTTCAGGTCTCCAGGCCGTTTCACCTGGAAGCCATCTGTCTCCTGGGTCGTAGGCATCCTGTGCCACTGGCAGGGAAGAGGCGAGCGGAGCTTATCACCAAGGGAGTGGGCGTGAATATACACGCCTGGCCCTCCTAGGCGATCAAGGGCATGCCTCTGCCCAACAAGCACATCAGCCTGTGCCCTGTCCTCGGGTTGCTCTTTTCTCCCCATGCCCTGGGTCCACACTCACCTCCACCAGGTGGTTGTCAGGCCCATACAGCTCCTTGTCCAGCTCAATGACGAGGCTCTTAAAAAATGAAGAAAACTTCCTTTTCTGTTTGCTGGGCTGAGGGTAGAAAGGGGTGTGAGATGGGCATGGTGCTGAGCTCCCTCCTCTCTGGAACCCAAAGGTGTTCTAAGCCCAGAAAAAGAGGTGTATCATTTTAGCCCTGGAGCTCAGGGTCCTGTGGCTTCTTTGGCCCTGAAGGAAAAGAGAGATTGGAGGCAAAGGGTTCTCCATCCAGCCCTGCTGCTAGGCAATAAGGGACTCTGTGAATTAGAAGGGGAGTCCCCAGGTGGTACAAAAAATGTGCTCGCCTGCTAACTGAAAGTTTGGAGGTTCAAGTCCATCCAGAAGCACCTCAGAAAAAAGGCCTGGCAATCTACTTCCCAAAAAATCAGCCATTGAAAACTTTATGGAGGACAGTTCTACTCTGACACACATGGGGTCACCATGAGTCAGAATCAACAAGACAGCAACTGGTATTGGTATTGGTACCCCTTCCTCAAGAAGGTGCTTTACTGCCATCTGCAGGAAATGGCTGTAATGAACATACAAATCAACCTCCACCTGGCTGGAAGCTGTGCAAAGCACAAACATGAGAAGTGCCCTATCCCTTTGGCAGGACTTCTCTGCAACTTCTCAACTGTCTGCCCCCACCCCCCACCCCGCCTTTTTAAATTTATTTTTTGTGCTTTAGGTGAAAGTTTACAAATCAATTCAGCCTCTCATAGAAAAAGTTACACGTACCTTGCTATGTACTCCTAGCTGCTCACCCCTTAATGAGACAGCACATTCCTCCTTTCCACCCTGTATTCCCCGTGTCCATTCAACCAGCTCCCGTCTCCCTCTTCCTTCTCACCTTGACACCAGACAGGAGTCGTCTGGCCCCCATTTTAAGCCCACACAGGCCACCTCCCCCTACAAAGCCCATTCCCCAACTCACATCATCCAGCAGTTTGCCCTCCACTCGGAGTTCCCAGGAAGCCACCTTGTCCCCTGCTGGGGTTCCCCCTGGGGTTCCTGCAGTTCCTACACTATCACCTTCGGCCTTGCTGGGACTGAATGTGTTGGAAATATAGATCCGAAGTTTCCGCTTTTGCTAAAGAGAGAAACACAATCAATTAGAGGCGGACCACATTGGAAAATAATGCTCCCCTGTATTCCCGTATTCACCCATTCAACAGTCAATCCTGTGTTGACTATGGACCCAACACCCTGCTAGGCACTGGGACGTAGAAGTAGTAATGCCCAGTCTTAGCCTTCGAGGAGCTCCCAATTTTATGGGGGAAGCAGTTGCATTACCAACAATTCCAAAACAGTGGGACTGGTGGTATAATAGAGTGCACATGGGTTTCTATCAGGCAAACTAGAAGCCTCCAGCTCATATTTTAAATGAAGCCCAAACACCCATCATGGTCCCCAAATATCCAGGCCTCCTGGAAAGCCATCACCACTCTGGGGATTGTTCCAGATGATTAAAACAAACAAAGGTTCTCTAGTGATGGGGAGGGAGGCAGGAACTACCCTTATCTACCTTCTAGTCTAGTAGCTTTCTCACTTTTGATTGACCACAACTATACGATATGCATTTTAAATCACAACCAGCATCCACATATATATATTTATAAATACCTGAAACAAAAATCTCATGAAATAATACTTACCTTCACTACGTAGTTTAGTTTTTTTTTACTACATGTGAAGTATTTCCTACTATTTTGTATTTCATTTAAGAAATATGCTGGCCTCAACACATTAAACTGAGTTCATGCCTCACTAATGGGCTGTATCCTGAAGTTTGAAAAACCCTGTTCCAGCCCCACACAGGCCCTTGCTTGGAAAACAGGACTGGGGAGGGCAGAGAAAGCTTGGGAAGGCTAGGGGCGGTCAGGGCTGCACACACCGTCAGAGGCTTTTTGATGGCCTCCTGGATCTCCATCCGCTTGCGAGCGATGGTCTGGTCCAGCTTCCGCTCAAAAGCCAAGAGATCCATATACGCCTGAGACTCAGGAACAAGCTCCCGTATCTTGAGGAAGGGAGGAGGGATTCATCAGCAGCAGATCTGGCTCCTTCCTCCCTGAGATCGGGGAGGTTGGCCCCCACCCCTAGCCATCCATCAGGCAGGCCTTCAGGGTGCCCCTCCCAACACACTCACTCGCTGAGGTAGAACCTTATCCGCCATCTTCCTCCTCTTCAGCCTGGGGAGGACAGAAATCCACTTGAGAGATCGATGGCCCAAAGGACACTCGCACCCCCTCCACCTCATACACCCTTCAGGCCCCAGGGCCCTCCCCCAAGAGAACCAGAAGTGTTCCTCAGTCATTGCAGTTCTTAGGGTGGGAGAAACAGGAGGGTCTTACCCTCGGCGCTGGGCAGGCATCGGGGGCTGGGGCTGGGGCACGAGCAGGCGTTTTCGGAATGGGTCCATCATGGTGGGTGGCATGCCAGGTCGAAGTGGAGCAGCTGGGCCAAATGGGGAGCCAGCGGGGGGTCCCACTTGCAAGCCAGTCATGGGCATCCGGCTCCCTGGTGACATACCTGGCCGCTGGGGGAAGTGAGCCACTGGTGGGGTGTAGGTCAGTGGCAGGGCTCTCTGGGTTCCGAAGCCCATACCTTCCATCCCTCCCCTCAGCAGGTCTGGCCCTGAGCAGCACACTGCAGAGCCCAGGCTGGAGTGCCAGGAAGGGAGACAAAGGGGAGCAGGCGCCTGAAAGCAGAAGTGTAAACCACACCTGCCCTGCCCCCTTCAACCGCCCTGGCAGTTATGCCAGCGAATGAGGTGGGAGCAGGCCTGCCAGAGCCCAGGGTGGGAGGGGAATCCAGCCTACAAGAGAAGGCCCTGGGGGAGCTGCTCAGGGCCCCTCACCTGCCTCTAGTCTCAGCACTCTCTGAGGCACTCTTGAGGTCCTCAGATGGCTCCTAAGCAATGCTATCCTTCTCCCTCCCTCAACTGGAGGAAGAAGCTGAGGACAGCAATGTACGGTGGCATAGGGGCAATGTCCTAGCACCCAGACATAAGCAGGCCGATGCCTTGTTAAGGCCTCCCTGAGACCCACAGGCTCAGCCTTCAGGCACAACCCTTGTTGCCAGCCTGGTGGTGTGACTGAGGGACCAAGGGAGTAGAGGGGGTTGGCAGGCCCACCAGCAGCAGCACCCAGGTGAGCAAGCTGCAACAGGACAGCCTGGAGTGTGTCCCAACTGGTAGGGGCAGCCTCAGGCAGAGTACAGAGACCATCTGGTCACCATATGGTCCCTTCCCACAACCCAGAACTGGACCCTTGTCTCACCTTTCTAGTGTCCCACCCCCTACTCCCGTTCCAGGAGATCCTAAAAGGGAAACTGTGCTCCTGAGTGGCCCATGAGAAAGAGAACAGCTGGCACCTGGACTCTGCCCGTGGTCCAGGCACTACCTGGCAGTCAGGGCTGGCTCAGGCTCAACTTAGCCTGCACAATCCCAAGGTGGAGAATGGGAATAAGGTTATCCTGACATGCAAGGATCAGAGACACAGGGTCAGCAGCAGGAATCTAGGTGACAGAAGTGGCTTCCTTAGAAGCCTGCTGGACTTCCCACCCAAGGCTCAGGTCCCCAACATTTCTGCAGAGCCCATCTGGGCTCCCCTCCACCCCCACCCTCTTCCCCAGGCTGCTGCCTGCAAGTCCTGTTTGGCAGCTCTGCCTCACACATGCTGTCCCTGGCAGCTTCGCAGGGCCGGCCCCAGGGCCCAGATTATGCAACCAACACAACTAGCCAACCAAGCCAGGCTGGGTGGGGATGAGCACCAAATCAAAGGACCCCCCACTGCCACCATGGAGAGGACATTCTTCCCTCACCCCATTATCTAGCTCTAACCTTATGTTCCCACCACAGGGGGTCAGAGTCTCGACCAGAAGCAGAGATAAAGAGGAACCTAAGGCCTGGACCTGGGGAAGAGGAGAGGAGCAAGGCGGGAGGGAGAGTTTGGAAGAATGGAGAGTTAAAGGTGGGAACTCTGGGGCCTTTGGGAGTCCTGCCACAAGTCTCTTCCCATCAGGAAGAAGTTCATCTGAACTGCTGAAAGGCAAAAGACAGCCTGTTCCTCTGCCTTAATGAGCCATGGCCAGAGATTATGGAAAACAAACTTAGTCGTGGCCACAGCTGTAAACTCAGGTCCCAAACATCCCAGACTTGCATTTTTCCCAGTGCCTGAGCCCAATGGGAGGGACAACTGAAGCAGTGGGCCCTGTGGTCTCCATGAAGCTACTCACTAGGGTGTTCACAAAACCTCCTTCAGCACCACCCACCTTTCCTGGGCAGGTGTTCAGGTACCAGGAAGTCCCAAGACAAGAGGCACAGGCAGGGCCTGTAATAGGCTCCACCCAGACATCTGCCCCAGACTTCCTGGGCTCAGAGGCCCCAGCTCATCCAGGGCCCAGGCTTCTCCCAGGAGGGGAGGGGCCCAGGGGAAGGCAGCTCACAGTTCATGAAGCCCCAGCTTGGCCCTGCCAAGCTCCACAGCTAGCCTTTGAAGCATCAGTAACTCCTCCCCCTTCAAAAAAATAACCCAGGAATTAAAAAAAAAAAAAAAAAGCCCAGAACTCTCAGCTCTTGGCATTCCAGATTATGCAGCCTGCAGCCCAGCTAGGTGGGCTTGACTCAGTCCCCTGACCCTCAGAAGCATGCAGTAACCTCCCCTCTTTGGCCCAGCACAGGCCATATTGTAAGCTTGGCTCCACCACCACCACCACCACCACCAGGACAGCAGGGGCAGAAGGCTGGGCCTGATGCTGTGGGCCTCCAGCTGAGGAATCCAGACCTCAAGAGAGCACGTTCTTCACTGCCCCAAGCCTGTGGCCCCGACACTCCTGGTGGCTGGGCCTCGGTTAGAGGAGAACATATTCCCCATGAGCAGCAAGTATTCTAAATTCTCCAGAATAAACCCAGCAATTCGTGGTGCCTGCGTGCGTGCACAGGTGGGAGCATACGCGTATGTGTGCACTTCTGATTTTCTGGTGTTTTGAAGCTCCTCCGCTGACTGTTCGAACCAGTGTCTAGAGGGAGCTGGTTCATCACGCCCCTCTTTTCCGTTGGCTCCCCTAATTTGCCTAGCTCAGGCCCTCGAATGTCTGCTCTTCCACCGCACCTAACGAGCCCTCATAGACAGGAACTGCTCTTGCTCCTCAGATCCGGGAGTCAAACCACCCCCCTTAGAAAGAGGGCAAGCAGATCCTCCTACTTCCAAACTCACCAAAGTGAGCTGGATTCTCCCTCTCCACATCTACGGATGGGATGGGAAGCCTTGGGAAGCAGAGGGTCAGTGCCTTCCCCTAGTTCCCCACCATAAAGCCCAGGCCACTCGGCCAGCCACCTCGGCCTTGCTGCAGTACCACGGCCACTCCCCACAAAACCTTGTGGGATCAATCCTAGAAGGGGCTTTCCTAAGGGCACATTTCCCATGGGGTGCATGCCAAGGGAGCTGAACAGTCTCCTCTCCGATTTCAGGTCTCCCCAGGCCTAAGGCTCACAGAGAGACTCACAGTCCAGGTCTCAGCTAACAGGCCCAAGGGCTATAATAGTCCATGTGGAGACCCCTCAGGGACACTTGGGCCCATGAATCCCCAAAGGGGAGGGCAAGGTGGGAAAGATGGACTCCAGCTGGAGGCCTTGGGGCCAGGTCAATCTCTGTCCATATTCACACCTTCTGTTTTCTTTTGGGAGAGGAGAGAAAGAGACAGAGCATAAGAGGAAAAAAAAAAATCACTGTCCCCCGTTAACTATTTCTTTAGAAAGTGACGGCTCTGCACACATCCTACCCCATGAGGGACCACTTCCAGGACCTCTCCCAGGTGACATGAGGAGGGGTCAAAGGAAGTCCCAGTGTAGACCTTGGGAGATTAGTAAGAAGCCTGTGCCAAATGCTGGGGCACACGGGCTGGGATATGGTGGTATGAGACCCTTAAGGCTAAATGAAAATGGAGAAGGGGTAAAAAGGACGGACAATTCTCAAGCATTCTGGGGCCACCTGAAACAACGGACGGGACAAGGGGACTGTTGAGTCCCACCAGCAGGGTCAGGCAGAGTTCCTCACACACTGACCCTGAGGATCCAGTCTGTGCCTCTCAAAGCCTTTGGAGCTCTCCTCACAAACTCCAAAGGGGTCAGGACAGTAGGGTCCTTCGAAGTGACTCTCCCAGCTCCTTCCACCCCAGACCAGCAGGGCTCAGTGGAGCTTCCCTGCTCCTCCAGACTAATCAACTCCTGGACACTATGACAACAGGCACAAAGCCAAGAAGAGAACGGCCGGAACGGTCTGTCACGGGGCTAGGCTTTTCTTCCTCAGCCTGACCACCACGGTCTCTGCTCTAACTCAGTCACCCCATTAAGTGGAATCCCCTTGCTCTGTCCTCAGCCTCCCACGCTCTGGGAAGCCAGGCTCTTCTTCCTCTTAAGCAGCTGGGAGCCATCTAAGAACGCAGCCAGCCAACAGGACAGGGCATGCTAAACTCTCCCAGTTCCGGACTAGAAAAACCAGGGTAGACTTGGGGTGGGACGAGGTCAATGCAGCAAAACCCTGATTTCTCAGTGAGGGCCCTTGAGGCTCCCCTTTTCCAAAACTTTCTCCTCACTTCCCAGGACCCCAACCCAGGATCTACGCCAGATTTCTCAGAGCCACACATTCACTAGCTCCTACGACTCCTATATCTCACTCAGAATCCCAGCCCCCACGGGACCCCCAGACCCTCCGAACTGCTTCAAACCCTCCACCCCAGAGACCCTCTTACCCTTTTCCCCCAACTCCTCCACCACCTCCCGGCTGCACCCTGAGGGTCCCTGGTTTTGTCTTCCACATATCCCATGAGACCCCGTGCAGGGACTATGCCCTCTGCCCAGGAGGCACTCCCAGGGCCTCTACCCGCGCGCCCGCTCTGTCCCTGCCCGGGGCGCCCTCGCGGCTCCGCCCGCCCAGCCACCGCCTTACCTGGTACGGCGCTGCGGGCCCCGCGGGCCCCATGGGGCGGAAGGCGGCGGCCGCGGGGCCCCCCACGCCTCCAGCCGGCCCTGGTCCCCTGAGCGCCGGTCCGGGCAGCATGCCGGGTCCCGCGGGGGGAGGTGGCGCCCCCAGGGCCGCGGCCACGGCGCTGCCGCCGGGGCTCAGCGGGGGCAGCGGGAACCCGCCCGCGCCACGACCCGACATCGCTCCGTCCCGTCCGGCGGTGTCGCGATCCGGACTCCGGGCTTCGCGACGAATCCGGTCCGTGCTCCGTGCTCCGGGACTTTCCGATCTAAATTCCGGGTTCTGCCAATCCGAGTTCTGGGGTTTGCTGATCCGGGTTCCGGGATTTCCTAATCCAAGTTCGGGAGTTGCTCACTGACCCGGTTTGGGCTAGGGCCAATCCTGATTCCGCTCCTGTCGTGCAAATTCCGGATCCGGGATCTGCTACGCGCCCGCCCGCCGCCCCCCAGCCGCGGCAAGTTGAGCCGCCGGCGCCCAGCTTACCCAGAGGCTGCAACTAGCTCCCTGCCCCGCCCAACCCAGCCCTGCAGTAGGCCCCGCCTACCTCTAGCTGCCCAATGCTAGGATGCCTCCTCAAATCCCGCCCCTCGCGAGACCCGCCCCTAGCAGGCACCGCCCCTAACTGCCGGCCCCCCCCAGGCCCCGCCCACAATGCTAGGGCCGGCCCTTCGCCGGAGGGGCGGGAGAGGAAGCTTAGCCCGGAAACGCCAAGCAAGGCTCGGGGTCAGAAGTCGAAGGTTACATGGGGCCGCCACACTAACTGGGGTAGTTGCTGCTCTCTCTCTGGTGTAGCCGCCAGACTTTACGTAGTTTTGTCAGATATCCTTTTTACATTTTCAGCATTAAAGACAAATAAGGGCTGCTCTCTGGGGCAGAACAGCTGCCAACTCGGCTTTCTTATAAAGCTCTTCCTGGTGGCTCAGAGCTGCCAAAGGACATCAGCGGTTCCAGACCCGATCCAGCTGTGTTAAGGGTCGACTTGGCTAATTGCTAAATTCTTCTCGTGCATTTTTAACATGGCTTTGCCTCACTTTAAGGAAGCCCAGTACTTGACTTCACATGAAGTTTTTCTAGGTGAAGAAAATTTGGACTATGAAAAATCTCCCTGCAGTTAAATAAGGTGTTTCTCCAGTAGTTATAGCACTTCATTTTTCAAAAATCCAGGTAGCTTACCTTAGGTGATCTGAGGTCTCCTCCCCTAATACAGACCAGTGCTTCACAAGCTTTTATGAGCATACAGGACACCTAAGGCTCACATTAAAAATGTTGATTATGATTCAATAGCCCTGATGGTGCAACAGTTTTAAGTACTTGGCTGCTACCTGAAAGGTTGGTGGTTTGAACTTACTCAGTGGCTCTGGGAGAGGGACCTGGCAATCTGCTCCTGTAAAGATTAACCAAAAACCCAAATCCATTGCTGTCCAGTCGATTCCGACTTATAGCCACCATATAGGACAGTGTAGAATTGCCCCGTAGGGTTTCCAAGGCTGTAATCTTTAGAGAGGAGCCTTGGTGGTGCAGTGGTTAAGGGCTCAGCTGCTAACCAGAAGGTCAGCAGTTCAAATCCACCAGCTGCTCCTTGGAAACCTTATGGGGCAGTTCTACTCTGTCCTGTAGGGTCACTATGAGTCTGGATTGACTGGTCAGCAATGGGTTTGGTTTTTGGTTTTAATCTTTAGGGAAGCTGACTGCCACATCTTTCTCCTGACGCCTAAAAATTACAGCCTAGGAAACCCTATGGAGCAGTTCTACTCTGTCACATGGGGTTGCCATAAGTCAAAATCAACTTGATGGCATCTAACAACAACAAGGTCGGGAGTGGGGCCCAAGATTCTGTATTTCTAACAAATTCTCAAGCGATGCTGTTGCTACTCAGACCACACTTTGAGTGGCCAAAGTAAAAGACTGTTTGGCCTATTTGGCCCTAATCCTCTGCTTTATGTTTTCATCCCCAAGCAAGTGATTGCTTACCTCCTTGTACCATAGCACCCTAGAGCTTGTTTATAGCACAGCCCTCCAGTCCTTTTTAGAAATTAGTTTTCCTGATATGTACCTCCTTGTATCTTTCTTCCAGTGATAAACCCTGCTATTGCTGCTGCTTTGCTACCTCTTGGTCCTCTCAGTTTCCTCTTCCTCCTCAAAAGTCAGTTTACCTGCCAGTCTAGGGACCAAAAAAAGCTCATCGCTGTCAAATTGATTCTGACTCATAGCAACCATAAAGACAGAGTAGAACTACCCCAGTGGGTTTCCAAGGCTGTAAGTCTTTATGGAAACAGACTGCCACATCTCTCTCACGGAGCGACAGGTGGGTTCGAACCACCAGCCTTTCAGTTAGCAGCCAGGCTGAACCACTGTGCTGAAACACTGCATCACCAGGGCTTTGGCAGTCTAGGGACAGGTCACCAGAATTGTTACATTCATTGAGCAGTGGTCTCTTCCCCTCACCTGTAAGATGGGTAAAGAGGTCATGATAAGGCAGTTAACATCCATTTCAACCCTTCTAAGCTCCTTCAGCAGGAGTTCTCAAGGAAGTGGTAGGGGTGGTAGAGAATCAAAATCGCCTGGGGAGCTGTTCCAAGAATATTCCTACCAGCCCCCTTCTTCAAATCCAGTAAGGAAGGGGGGACTCCCTGTACTGTATTTTAAGAATAAGCCTTCCAGTTATTTCTGATACAACCCCCCTTCTAGAGAACTACTGCTTTGGAAAAGAGGCTGCTAGTATGTGCACTTAAAAACAGATAAAACAGTTCAGTGTAAACCAGACCCTACTAATCCCTCGTTTAATATCCTTCCCAGCTCATCATTGCTGTTAGATTGAATGTCACCCTCCCTTTCATGACATATAAGTGTTCTACAAGGACATGGCACTTGCTTACCTCTTTGGCACATTTTAAATCTCAGCCATTGGCTTTCTAAGGGCCAACAAGAAGATGGTCTCCCTGCAGTTTTTCAAACTGCAAGCCCCTTCCCGCCTCAGAGCCTTCTGCCCCCAGCTCATTCTAGCTTTTCCACTGTCTCCCTTACTTCCTTTACTTCCTGTCAAGTGATTATCACAATATGTAATTACTTACTTATGTGTACGCAATTTATTGTCAAGTAGCCCTGGTGGCATAGTGATTTCAGCTGCTTGCCGAAAGGTTGGTAGGTAGAACCCACGGGAGAAAGATGTGGCAGTCTGCTTCCATAAAGATTACAGCCTTGGAAACCCTATGGGGCAGTTCTGCTGTCCTGTAGGGTTGCTATGAGTCAGAATCAGTTCAACAGCAATGGGTTTTTTGGTTAGCTTACTGTCTGATCTGGTTCCCCCACTAAAATATAAACTCTGTGAAGGCAGGAACTGTGCCTCTCTTCATCACTGTTGTAACCTATTCAACTCATATTTAGGAATGAATAAATGAGCTATGAGTGTAGTGGGAGAGAATGATAAACAGATAATGTCAAGAATAACTTAATTATTGTGATGAAAATATCTTCAAGATATTAGGGGGAAAATACCGATATCTAAGGCATGATAGAGATTAAGAAAGATTTCCCGTAGGGTAGGCAGAAAATAACCCAAAACCAAACCTGTTGCTGTCAAGTCAATTCTGAAAATAAAAAAATAGCTAACATTTGTTAAGCATTTACCATGTGCCTGCACATATTACCTTTTTAATCCTTACAATGTATATGAGATACATACTATATATGATGTGTTGTTGTTGTCAGGTGCCATCGAGTTGGTTCCAATTCATAGTGACCCTGTCTGTGTTCAAAAGAACAAAACACTGCCTCATCCTGCGCCATCCTCACAATCGTTGCTATGTTTGAGCCCACTATTGCAGCCACCGTGTCAATTCATCAGGTAGACGGTCTTCCTCTTTTTTGCTAACCCTCGCTTTACCAAGCATAGTGTCCTTTTCCAGGAACAGTTCCCTCTTGATAACATGTCAAAAGTATGAAGATGAAGTCTTGCCATCCTTGTTTCTAAGGAACATTCTGGCCGTACTTCTTCCAAGACAGACTTGTTCGTTCTTCTGGCAATCCATGGTATATTCAATATTCTTCACAACACCATAATTCAAAGGCATCAATTCTTCCTTGGTCTTCCTTATTCATTGTTCAACTTTCACATGCAAAATTTACACATGGTAAGATCAACCTTTTTAGGTGTAGTTTTTTTAAGTTTGAAGAAATGAGTACAGTCATATAACTACCATCACAATCAAGATAAATGACATTTCCATCATTGCAAGTTCCTTCATATCCCTTTGAGGGCAATGGAGTCCCCTATCCCCATCCGCAGCCCTTGGCAACCACTGATCTGATTTGTCTCTGTAGCGTTGCCTTTGCCAGAATGTCATATAAATGCTCTAGCATCCACAACCTAGGCACTTAACCACTACGCAAAATTTATTACCTCTTGTTGGTAGCTGAGTCTGTTATTACTTGCAAATAAATAGTGTTCAAGCTAGTGTCATCCGGAATCAGAGAAAAATAAGTTGATTAGTAGGTCCTGATTAATCAGACAAGGTTTCCTGGAGCCCTTTGGTTTGAAGGAGATGCTATTAGTGGTTACCTAATAGGCAAATGGAATCTGCTGTCTCACCTCAGGACAATTCAAGATCTTGTGAAAAAAGCACTGAGTTAAGGCTAAAGAATAGATAGAGATGGGGGAAGAGACACACCCACCCTCATAGGACTTAATTATGCAGCTCGTTATTAGACATTGCAGTCATGGAGGCATCATTCCATGCCTTTGTTCCCTCAGCAAGGAATGCCTTTTTCTCTCTTCCCCTTCTTCCCTCCATACTTAGTCTGCTCACTGCCCACTTTTTGGAGATCCGTTTCAACAACTTTTATTGAGGCCTTCCAGTCTAGAGAAAGGGCTTTCCCATAACCTTTCCGTCTTGATCCTGTTGCATCTACAGAGAGATTGGAACGGAACTATTTAATTTAATAAAGTATTGAGAAAAATGTTTTATTGTGCATTAGGTAAAAGTTTACAGAGCAAATTAGTTCCTCATTCGATATAGTTTGAACATGAAGTGTTCCATGACATTGGTTTTATTCCCTACATAATGTCAGCGCTCTCCCCATTTCCGTCCTAGTTTCTCTGTTTCCTTTCGTCCTGATTTTCTACCCCTTCCTGCCTTCTCATCTTTGCTTTTGGGCAAATGTCCCTCTTTTGATCTCCTATAATTGATTATTCTAAGGAGCACATTCCTGTCAGGTGTTACTGTTTATTTTACGGGCCTGTCTATGGTTTGGCTGACAGGTGGTCTCCAGGAACGGCTTCAGTTCCAATTCAGAGCTTGTCTTAGGGCCATAGTCTTGGGGTTCCTCCAGTCTCTGTCAGACCAGTAAGTCTGGTCTTTTTTGTGAATTTAATTTTTTGTTCTATAATTTTTCCTCCAGCTCTGTTTGGGACTCTCTTTTGCTATCCTAGCCAGAGCAGTCGGTAGTGGTAGCCAGGCACCATATAGTTCTTCTGATCTCAGGGTTGTGTAGGCTGTGGTAGTTGTGGTCCATTAGTCCTTTGGACTAACTGCTCCCTTGAGTCTTTGGTTTTCTTCACTCTCCTTTGCTCCAGACGGTAATAGACCAATAGTTGTATCGTAGATGGCTGCTCACAAGCTTTTAAGACCCCAGATGCTACTCATCAAAGTAGGATGTATAACATTGTCTTTATGAACTATGTTGTGCTAATTGATGTAGATGTCCCCCAAGTCTATGGTCCTTCACCTTCAAGCCTAGGAACTTTGTCCCTCAAGGTGTTTAGTGTCCCTCAGGGCAACTAAGAAGTTGCCCTGACTGGGGCCCTTGTGTGCTGTATTGTCTATATTAATATATAAGCAGCACCTAATATAGTTATATATGTAGTAATAGCCACCATCCAACCTATATCTGCAGGTATGTGTGTTCCCTTACACCCTTCCACACCTCTTGGCATACCTGCCTACCTATATATCCATTTGTTAATTATTGTTCATTAATACTATTGTTGCAGGATTGTCTATGCTATAGTAATTACCATTGCCCCATTCTTGCACTTTGTTCTTGCATTCCTCTCAGTGTCCTCCCATGCCTTGGTCATGTTTTGCTAACTTCCTCCATATTGTGTGTTGCCTTTCTCATCACCGATATTAACATGTGTCTTCTATTTATTTGGTTTAATACAGTATTTAATATAACCAGAACCAAAGGGACAATTCCAAGTGTCAGCTGTGTGGTTCCATGAGGTGAGTTTGGCGGGCAAAATTGCCCCCAAAGAGTTCACAAGAAAAAGAGAAAGACCCGTTGAGAAAGAAGGTTCAATCCTTCCCTGACAGCAGGCCGCCAAAAGATCACTGCTTACCATGGATGTCCCTCAGGAGGTCAGAATTTCAGGAGAAGCAATGCAGATAGGTCATGGAGAAAACACTTGCCAAAAAGTTAGCACTGCTGGAGTTGTACCAGGAGCTGTCCTAGCTGAAGCATCCAGGCAGCTAAGCATTCTTGTGGATGCAGTGGTAGAGCCCACCTGGGGCACTGCACAGTCAGTGCAGCAGAAGGGCTGGATACTAGGTATTATAGGCTGAATTTGTCCCCCGAAAATATGTATGGTAAATCTTAATCCCTATACCTGTGGTTATCATCCCATTTGGGAACGGGTTTTCTTTGTTATGTTAGTGAGATAGTGTTAGTGTAAGGTGTGTTTTGAGTCAATATCTTTTGAGATATAAAAGGACCAGATTAAGAAAAAGAGATGGGGGAAGAGAGACGCCAACCCACATGAGATTGCCCAGGAGCAGAAGCACAAAAAAGACAAGGACCTTCCTCCATAGCCAATAGACAAAGCCTTCCCCTAGAGCCAGCACCCTGGATTCAGACAGAATAAGGCTCAAAGGTATGAAACAGTGTAGAGCGAAAAGAATTATAATTAGTTTTTCTAGATCATCAAGTGTAAGATAGAGAGCTGCTCCTCTGTGTGCACATTGTGGTCACAGTTCTCAATACAGATTCTTTCATGTGTACACAGTCTTGGAAGTAAAACACCTCAAGAGTAGAGACTTCCAGTGGTGGAAGCAGATACCAGCATACAGGAAGCGGGCTTCAGGTCTAAAGCCCAGGTGGTACTTTTGGAATCTTTGGAGCCGAGGTCTGGGGCATGATTCTGTCATTCATTCTCTCACCATGCAAGGCAGTGGGTTACAGCACATTCAGAAATCTGAATGGCATTTGGTCTCAGAGGCCTCTTTCTGGTCACTTCTTCTGGAAAATTCAGACATCAGACTGTCCCAGAGGTGGACTCCTGGCCCTTGAATTTGGACCCAGAGTTGCTTATAGAACTAAACAATCAACCAGCAAGATAGAGGAATGATAAGGGAAGAGTTTCCACTGAGATCTCTGACTCACCCTCACTTCTGATCCCTAAATGCCCATGTCTCCTGGAGTTTTCTCTTTACCTTTACCTATGATCTACCCAAACACATCTACTGTCATCACTTCATCCATTGTCTATTTTCTGATAACCCTAAATCGCTAATTCCAACTCCCACCGTTCCTGAGCTTCAGATCCATATTTCTAACTCCTTGCTAGATGCTCCATAGGTTATTAAAACCCTCTGGCCAAAACTGATGTCTCATTTTCCTCCCTTCCAGTCTGCCTCTCCTCCTCTGTATCTATCTTGGTGAAGGGCATGAGGACATGACAAAGGGCCAACCCTGCCTTGCTGAGACATTCAAAGTTGTCTTGCAGGCAACCAAAAGCCAAGGAAGATGGAACAGCCCAGTCAGATGCTCAGGGCATTGGCAGCCTAAAGGAAGGAAGATAGAGAAAGGCTTAAGAAACTTCATTCTGCTCTCACTTGAAATCATCTCATTCCCTCTCCTCCTTCTTCCTCATTCTTAGTCACCAAGTCCTGTTCGTTCTACCTCCTAAATATATTTCTTGGATCCATCCCACCCAGCTTAGGTCAGGCCCTCCATATCTTTTCCCTAACCCATCCAACTAGTTTCTTTGCTAATAGGCCATCCTATTCCAACCTCCCTGCCAATTTTATCCCAAGAAATCAAATCTGATCCTGTCTCTCCATTTTTCCCATACTTGTGCACCCTCCGTCACCTTCAGCAGTGGTTTTTAAACCATGGTCTTTGGTGTTTTTCAGAAATGTCTCAGCAGCTGTTGTGGAGAGCTTAGAGTGAGGTGAGAGCGCAGAGTTAGGGGTTCCTCCCCTATCCCTGCTTCAACCACAGCAGCTCTACTTTATGTATTCAGTATCTTAACCTTTAATCTATTTGCTTTTCTAATTCTAGTTAAGATTACACTGATCCTAACTAGCCATTTAGCCTCTAAAAATAATGAGTTGCTGACAGCCCCAGGAATAAATTATATATTGAGTGACCATGCAGGATTTCTTTTGAAGAAAAGATTCTACAGTTCTAAAAAGTTTAAAAATCAATGGCTTACAGAAAAGTCTACATCTAAACTTCTTAACATGGTGTAATTGGCTCTTTATTGTCTGTCCTCACCTTGTCTCTCTAGGTTTATTTTCCACCAACATCCCATGTATTCCACAGTAAAGTCACCCCGAACTCACTCTTCCCTGAACAAGCCAGGTCCTTTCAAAGCTGTGGTTCCTTCCACCTAGAATGAAAGCTCTTCAAGAGTAGGGGCTTTTTCCATCTTTTTGGCTGCTCTGTCCCCAGTATCTAGAGCCATGCCTGTGGCAAAGTTAAATACTCAATACATATTTGTTAAATGAATAAGTGTCCTTCGCCAGTTTTCTGCCATGCAAACTTTTGTTTATTCTTCAAGGTCAACTCAAATGTCACTGCCTCTGGAATTTTCCGTGACTTCCTATCCCCACGCTCTAACTGCTTTCACTAGTTTGTTGCTCTCTTTTCTGTTTTTCATAGCACTTGGTCTAAATTTTTGTAAGAGCATCATATTGTGCTGTGCTTTTTGTTTGGGACCCTGTCTCTACCCACATACCCTCCAGTGTGAGGCTCCAGGAGGACAAGGACAGTGCAGAAACAACACCTGCTCAGGAAATGCCTATGAGAAAAATTTACTTTTCACTACCCCAGAACTCTGCTCCAAATCTGTCCTGATCAGGAATGAATCCATCAGGACAGAAGGTTACACCCAGCTAAACCTTAACAGGAAACCCTGGTGGCGTAGTGGTTAAGAGCTACGGCTGCTGACTAAAAGGTCTGCAGATCGAATCCACCATGTGCTCCTTGGAAACCCTATGGGCGGTCCGTCCTTTAGGGTTGCTATGACTCAGAATCGACTGGATGGCAATGGGTTAATGCATTTAAATCTATACAGTTAACCTTACCTATCAAATCCTTCTTGAGCTTTATGCTCTTGCTCTCCTGATTTTGTTGGTCTGTGACTTTCCACCAAGACTTTTGGATTTTTCTTTGTTGATTTTCTTAGCCCAGACCTTATCCTCACCTTGACTCTGATGAACCAGCCAAGACTGATTCACTTAGTACTAACTCCCAATCTTAACCCTTAATCTATTTGCTCTTCTAATTCTAGTTAAGACTGCACTGATCCTAACTAGCCATTCAGCCTCTAAAAACAATGAGTTGCTAACAGCCCCAGGAATAAAGAGCATATAAAGGGTAAAGAGGATTCCCCGGGTGGTGCAAACAGTGAATGCATTTGGCTGCTAACCTAAAGCTTGGAAGTTTGAGTCCACCCAGAGCTGCCTCAGAAGTAAGTCCTGATGATTTACTTCCAAAAAACCAGCCACTGAGAACCCTGTGAAGCACAGTTCTACTCTGATACACCTGGGGTTACCATAAGTCAGAAATGACTCGATGGCAACTGGTACTGGTAATGGATAAAGAGAATCTTGAGGGATCAGGGAAGCAGCAGGTTTGGGATGTGAGAAACCAAGCAAGTCAGTCAAAGGAGAGATGTAGCTTCAGAAGAGGACAGACTCTTGAGCTGGTCCTACTTTTGTAAGTTCACAAGCTAGCTTCTTCTATAACCCAGTTCTACAACCATGACTACCTGAGGCCACAGCAACTACCCATTTGAAGAAATGACTTCTCCACCTCCTCGGGAAAACACTTTTCACACAGAGAAGTGGGGTCAGCTGGAGTAAGACCATTTAGCACAATTCAATTTACCATACGACCAATTTATAAACTCACCAGAAATGTTTAAAAACAATTTCCACATAACACAGCTATTTTTATTAAAATAGATGGGCTTATTTTTTTTTTTATACTTTCTATTGAGCTTTAAGTGAAAGTTTACAAATCAAGTCAGTCTCTCACACAAAAACCCATATACACCTTGCTACACACTCCCAATTACTCTCCCCCTAATGAGACAGCCCGCTCTCTCTCTCCACTCTCCCTTTTCGTGTCCATTTCTCCAGCTTCTAAACCCCTCTACCCTCTCATCTCCTCTCCAGGCAGGAGATGCCAACATAGTCTCAAGTATCCACCTGATCCAAGAAGCTCACTCCTCACCAGCACCCCTCTCCAACCCATTGTCCAGTTCAATCCATGTCTGAAGAGTTGGCTTCAGGAATGGTTCCTGTCCTGGGCCAACAGAAGGTCTGGGGGCCATGACCACCCTGGCCCTTCTAGTCTCAGTCAGACCATTAAGTCTGGTCTTATGAGAATTCGGGGTCTGCATCCCACTGCCCTCCTGCTCCCTCAGGGGTTCTCTGTTTTGTTCCCTCAACTTTTGTTTATCTGGAAATGTCTTAATTTCACCTTCATATTTAAGGGACACTTTTGCTGGATATATGATTCTTGGCAGGCAATTTTTTTCCTTCAATTTTTTTTTAAATATGTCATCACATTGCTTTCTTGCCTGCATGGTTTCTGCCAGGTGGTCCGAGCTTATTCTTATTGGCTGTCCTTTGTAGATGACTTTTCATTTATCCCTCACTGCTCTTATAATTGTCTCTTTATCTTTGGTTTGGCAAGTTTGATTATATAATATGTCTCGGTTACTTTCTTTTAACTTCTACCTTATGTGGAGTTCGATGAGCATCTTGGATAGATATCTTCTCATCTTTCACAATATCAGGGAAGTTTTCTGCCAACAAATCTTCAACATTTTCTTTGTATTTTCTGTTATCCCTCCCTGTTTTGGTACTCCAATCACTTGTAGGCTATTTCTCTTGATAGAGTTAGATGGGCTTATTTTAACTACCTTAAAGATGTTGAAATTAAGCTTTTAATTGAAGAAATGAATATTAAGGCCAATATGCCATTGAGGAATTGGAAAAAAGGATAATAAAATGTAAGCATTTGACAAAATAGAAAAATGACATTAAAAAATACCCAAAATAAGAAGTAGCTGAAAATATCCTGTTAGATACAAGTGCTGAAATTTTGGTGTCTAACAAGGAGCGATTAGGATGCTGATTTGGTAGCAGTTTGCAGAAATATATACCATAAATGGGTAAAACATTTGAAAACCACATACGTACATTAGTGTGGCTTGAAGGGGTTATTATGATAGATTCTATGAACTAGCCTCAGATTTGATATGCATTAAACAGCAATATGAATTCAGGAAAGACCAAAAAAATACAAAAGGTGAACATGCTAAAAGTGAGGTAAAATAAATTTACTAGGAAGCGACAGGAGCAACATCAGAATTATATTCTGTCAGAAATAACATACCAAGTTGATGTGCTAAATTCTAAAAATGCTAAAACATTCTCACATGCAACTCTGAAATTTTGGTTAGGGATGCTGAAATATACTTTTCTGAATATTAAATACTTTCATTAAGACTTAAAATACAGCCTTATTGAGATATAACTGAGAATCAACTGCAAACATTTAAATTATATAATTTGAAATATTTTGACATCTATTTTCATAAAGGCTTCAAATTCCCCCGTGACTTTTAACTTTAGCCAAATTGGATAGTCCTTAAAATACTGCCATGAAAATAAAATAAATATCAATTAAAACTCCAAAAATTTCCAAAAGCTGCTAAACCGGAACATACAATATAAATTACTGGGAACTTTGTACAGAAGTAAAAGAATGTTTAACAATCCGTTAAAAAAAAAAAAAAGCCCCGATTTGTAGCCTTTGGCAATTTCAGTGGTGTAAATATTTCCAACATGGCCAATGTCAAGCTACCAAACTGGCATCACTGAATGCTGAGTTGGGAAGAGATGTGTAATTCCATATGAGCTGGTCCAGAACACCACTGGATATCTAACCTAGTGTCAGGCAGTTCTTCGAACTTACACTACATGCCAAAATTGCCAATTACAGTGACAATACCCTGGCCTGTCACTGCCATATAGAGAGAATATTGCTGGCTCTCTGTTTCCTCATCTATAAAATGTGGGTAATAGTGCCTCCCTCAAGTACAGTTATATTAAATGAGATAGTGTGGTTGGTAGGTACGACTCAATATAATAAAGTAGAACTGCCCCATAGGCTTTCCCAGGCTGTAATCTTTACAGGATCACCAGGTCTTTTTCTCCCCCAGAGTGGCTTCCAGTCAAGCACTTTAACCATTGCACCACCACTGTTCCTTAAATGAGACAATAGTTGCATTTACTTGTAGTCCCCGACTTACGATGGGGTTCCGTTCTGTTCCAACGACTCTAGTCAGTCAGTTCTGACATAAGTAGAATACCACTTTTGTTTTTAGTTTTCATTATTATTGCCTTTCATGCTCAGTATCTTTATATACCCAATCTTTGAACATCTAAGAATGATAACATCGGCAAATCATGTGCTGCAACACTGTGGTACGTTTTACTAACGATGTTTAAAAAAAAAAAAAAAAAAAAAGACAGTTGTAAATGGCGTTAGTAGTAACCGGAATACCTTTAAGTCCTGGACTACCTTGTAGTTGTCCTTCTGGAAAACGTTCAGCCCAAACCACCAAACCCACTCCAGCAAGTCGATTCTAACTCACAGCCACCCTACAGGGTTTCCAAGGCCGTAAATCTCTAAGGAAGCAGACTGCCACATCTTTCTGCTGCGGAGCCGCTGGTGCTTTTGAATCGCCAACCGTTCACAGCTGATCGTTTTAACCATTGCACCACCTGGGCTCCTGGAATATCCTCCAAATCCGAAAATTTTACTGCACCAAGGAACTCTGCCCATGGCTCACCGTCAGGCCAAGGATTGAGGGAGAACGAAAGCATAGCCATTGTAGGATAGGAACCGCCGATTTGGGCTCGGAAAATGTCTTGAGAAACGGTCTTCAAGAGCCCGCCTTCCCAAAACGTTTGACATCGGAGGTGAGAAAAGGGGTCCCAGGGTGGAGAGATGTAACAGAGAACTTACTCGCTCACCCCTATTTTTATGCCTTCACGGATAGCTCCTGGGTGCGGGTGAGTGAAGAAAGGAATGCTAGCTAGCTCAAAGACGCTATTTGTGTATCAATGTATGTGAAGAGGGGTACAGTCCCCTGGGGTCAGGGAGCAAAAAGGACTTTTCCAATACAGGCAACGCGCCCTGCCAAACACTCTCTCAGGCCGCCGGGAATCAGCCGCGAGAGACACCACAGAGGGTTTTCAAGAGGTGAGCCACCGACGTCTAACGCCGCGCAACCTCTCGGCTGCCCAAGGCGGGAATGCGGCTGCGCGCGCAAACCCTCTCCCGCGCGGGGGCCACTCGCGTGCTCAGGCCGCACCACGTACCACGTACCAACAAGTACAGGGGTGCACAATTTCTTCGGTTTTCTTATAGAGAAATTATTTGCGCTGCAACAAACTTTTCCTTTTGTTTTTCTTTGTTTTATTCCGTAGTGACGATCTTGAGTCATGGTCCAGGCGCCAACTCTCATTTTCCCCGCGCTTTACCCCTCCTGACGTTTTCGCTACCTGCCCGCCCCACTTGCCTCAGCCAACCCTACTAAGCTTCTGGGTAGACGTCACGAGTTTCTAGGCAGTTTAGAAAGGTCCTCCGGTCGGGAGCGGCCTCGCGCGCCCCCGTCTGGCGGTGCGGACCAAACTGTCTGAGCGCGAGGCGGGAGCCTGAGAGCGCGGCGGACAGACGAGGCTTTGGTCCGGCGACGTTAGAAGCGGCCCTGTGAGAACGAGGGTCGTGTCAAAAGAGGCGGCTCAGTAAGGACTTAGGTCTTATTTTGTTTGCGTAGGGTCTCTCTGGGTTTCTCTTGAGCTTTCCTGTCAAATATGTGGAAGTCCGACCTCTTGGCGTGCTTCGCCTCCTCACACTTTTTTATGTTGATGTGAGGTGCCGTTGAGTCGGTTCCGACTCAGCGACCCCGGGCACAACAGAACAAACGCTGCCCGGCCCTGCGCCATCCTCACAGTCGTTGCTATGTTTGAGTCCATTGTTGCAGCCACCGTCAGTTTATCTCCTGGAGGGCCTTCCTATTCTTCGCTGATCCTCTGCTTTACAAAGCATGACGTCCGTCTCCAGGGACTGATCCCTCCTGGGAACGTGTTTTAAGTATGTGAGATGAAGTCCCGCCATCCTTGCTTCCAAGGAGCACTCTTCCGAGACAGACTCGTTCGTTTTTCAGGAAGTCCACGGTATAGTCAGTATTCTTTGCAGCACCGTAGTTCCGGCGCATTAGTGCTTCCTCAGTCTTCCTTATTTGTTGTCCAGCTTTCCCATGCATATGAGGCCATTGAAACTACCATGGCTTGGGTCAAGTGCTCCTTAGTCCTCATAGTGACGTCTTTGCTTTTTAACACTTTAAAGAGGTCTTCTGCAGCAGATTTGCCCAATGCAATGCATCGTCTGATTTCTTGACTGCGGCTTCCATGGGTGTTGATTGTGGATCCAAGTAAAATGAAGTACTTGACAACTTCAGTCTTTTCTCCATTTGTAATGATGTTGCTTATTGGTCCAGTTGTGAGGATTTTTTATTTCTTTATGTTGAGGTGTAATCCGTACTGAAGGCTGTGGTCTTTGATCTTCATCAATAAGTGCTTCAAGTCCTCTTCACTTTAAAGCAAGGCTGGGCCATCTGCATGATGCAGGTTGTTCCACCCTTCACGCCTAGGTGGGCTGGAAGCCTAGGTGGGCTGGAAGCCTAGGCGGGCTGGAAGCCTCGAGGAACACTTCTGAAGTATTTTTTCCACAGAATTTTTTATGTTTTAGATGCCATTGCTTTCAAAAGCCTTCATGCTGGGCTGAGATTCAGATTGTGTACACCACTTTGAGGCAAGAACTGGCTTTAGGCTCTGGACAAAGCAGTGGGTAAAGACACTTAACACATAGTAGGTAAACCCACTGCTGTTGAGTTGCTTCTGGTTTGTATGGACAGAGCTGAACTGCCCCATACGGTTTCCAAGGCTGTAATCTTTACAGAAGCAGACTGCCACATCTTTCTCTCATGAAGTGGCTGGTGGGTTCAAACCACCAACCTCTGCGTTAGCAACTGAGTGCTTTAACCACTGCGCCGTGAAGGCTCCTCATATAGTAGGCAGACAACAAAAATTTGTAAGTAATTTATCTAGTTCTTTCACTCCCCCAGTATGTGTAAATACCTTATGCAGTTCATTCATTATTCACAGTTGTTGAACACCTACAACTGTTCTAGGCATTTGAGGTCCATCAGTAAGCAAAACAAGGGCCCTGGCATCATAGCTCTTACAGTCCAGAGAAGGGAGAAACACAAGAACAGGCCTAGCAAGCAAATGATAGTGCGTTAGAAGGTGATGTGTGCTATGAGAAAACAGTAACATAGATTAAGGGTGTGCTGCGGTGGGGGACAGAACAAAGAGGCTTGAAAAGAGGGCGATCAGGGTAGACTTCACTGGACAGTGCCAGATAACCCAAAACCAAACCAAACCCACTGCCGTCAAGTCGATTCCGACTCATAGCGCCCCTATAGGACAGAGTAGAACTGCCCCATAGAGTTTCCAAGGAGCACCTGGTGGATTTCAACTGCTGACCACTTGGTTAGCAGCTGTAGCTCTTAACTACTGCGCCACCAGCGTTTCCACGATGCCAGATAAACACTGCCAAATTTCACCTTTCTGGACGCTGTTTTTCATGTTTCCGTGCCTGCACCCTTCTATGGAAACAGATAAGTGCAATACATGCTTCATACAGGGATCTTTCTTAATCCAGTATCCCCTCATGCTTTCTCATATGTATCCCGTCTTTTCACCGTGCACATAAACTGAACTGAAGTAGTTGTAAGAGGTTCCTTTAGTGCACCTACATGGCTAATGCTCTTGCTGCATCTTCTCCACACTATGTGAGGCTTCAGGAAAGAGGTCGACTTTAAAGAATATCAAAGAAAGAATTTTCTATATCCTTTTTTCTTTTTGTCACTTCAGTACTGCTGTCTCGTTTCTTCCTCTCCAGCTTTTGGCGCTTTTCATAAGAATAGAGATGCTTCTATTTGGTACCTGGGCCCTGCTGGCCTTGATCCCTTGCTCAGGTAAGGCTATTTGGGAAAGTTTCTTTAGCCAGTATGTGCTGAGGCATAGGTAGCTGGTTAGTGAAGAAGGGGATGGGAAGTTCTGAGTGGGACAACATTTATTATTCACTCATCCGGACCCTTGGGAAACATTCCTACTTCTTAGATCACTAGGATGCAAAATTCTTAGGCATCTCTACCTTGTAACTGGAATAAACCAGATCAAGTAAACTATCAGAGAGAACGCTCCCTAGGAAATAGGCCTTCTCTTCTTGGCTCCCTCCTGCCTCATGCTTTGCGCTATCATGACAAACTACAATAGGATGTGAATAGGGCCCATAGTTCATCATGAGGAGTGGATTCTCCCGATGGCAGGAAAGGAACTGGAGCCCTAGTGGATAACATTACAACAAGAGGTGTGTATTCCCAGAGGAGACTAGCATTTGGGAGATCAAGTGAATGGTGGACATGGAGTAGCTAAAGGGGACCTTAGTGAAGCCTTCAGGAGGATGTGCCTCTCACCTACATCAGGCATCTAAAACTTACCTGATATCTCTCTCACTGAATCTGAGTAGATTTCCTTAACACACTAAACTCTTTAGCAACCAGAAACATTTGCTGCCTTAGCACCAAAGCAAAATGGAATAGTCTCAATTTGAGAAAAAGAGGTGGAAAGTGCCATGGGAAACGAGTGACCCTGGGAATCACCTTTAGGGCAGTGGTTCTCAAAACTCGGTGTCCGTAAGGTTCACCAGGACTGCTTGTTTTGTTCACTTGCATATTTCCAGGTCCCACCTTCAGAAGTTCCTAATCAGTCAGTGGGAGGTGGGTCTGGAATCTGCAATTTTACAGGCATTCCATGTGATTCTAATAAAATAAATCCTTGTACCATAATTTGAGATAAGCACTTCTTTGGGGTTTAAATAACACAGCTGTTTCGTTCAGGGATCTACTAACCCCATCAGGGCCCTAAGTAGCCGGTCTTGGGGGGCTTCCAAGAATTCTGGAAATTTAGGAAGAAGATAGCCTCCTGGGCATCATTTTTAGTCACTCAGTAGTATCCATAATGACACTAATTGAGAAATTAAGATTCTAAGAAGTAAGATCAGTTGAGGGAATGGTGGCAGAATCAGAGCTCTAACTTGTTAATTAAGGGCCTTCTTGTCTGGCGCCCTGTACCTTTTTTTTAGGGCAGGCTCTTTATAACTTATCACTAGATAGAATAAGCTCTGTATTTTATTTGGGTCTCCTGGTCCTCACCAGACTGTTTGGGATATGTGGTTGATCATTTCAGGGGCCACAGAAGAGCTATTTGAGGTCTCCGTTTGGCCAGATCAGGCCCTGGTAGAATTTGGACAGTCACTTGTGGTCAACTGCAGCACCACCTGTCCAGACCCAGGACCCAGTGGAATTGAGACCTTCTTAAAGAAAACCCAGGTGGGCAAAGGGCCTCAGTGGAAGGAATTTCTCCTGGAGGATATCACAGAGAATTCCATTCTGCAGTGCTTCTTCTCATGTGCAGGGATCCAAAAGGACAAGAGCCTGGGCATCTCTGTGTATCGTGAGTAGGGCTGGGAAGGGAAGCAGAGGGTAGCAAATATGAATATGTTTTATTTAGGGGAGACTTAGACAGACTTCTTTTAGGGAAAAGAATTAGACCCTTAATGAGGATTTCTATCATACTGTAGGATTTCTAGAGCCAATTACTTCAATTTCCCTTTGGTGTAGGCTTTGTCAGGGTTTAATTGGGAGGAGACCATAGACAGGATCCAGACATCTGTGTGTGAGGATATGTCCAAATATAGGAGGCATAAGCCAATAATGCTTATTTCTAAATTATCAAAAACTGTACGAAATTAGTATTGAGTTATTTGGCACAAATTCTTAGACTAAGTAGAGATTGAAGAAAAGGAGAATCTTTGTGGGCTCAGCAGTTAGAGAAGTCTCCACGGAAAAAGGAGGCTGCGGAGCTTCAGCCCTGCAGAATGGTTAAGATTTGAATTCAAGATGGGCGAGGAGGGTCTTTCAGGTGGGCAAATAGCATTGGCAGAGGTATGGTCAGGAGAATAAGTGTGGTCTCTGTGGGCTGAGAACTTGGTTAACCAGGGTATAGTTTTTGTGTGAAGCTAAGGAGCCCCTCCAAAGCTGTTCATGCCTCTGAAGCACCTCTGGTAAATGATAAGCTCTCCAGAATGGTGCAACAGTCAATGCAAGGGTGCAAGAGTCACATTTCTTGCCTTTGGCTTTAGCCACCTTTGATGGGCAGAAGGTTAACATGTCCCATTTAGGACACAGGGGGCAGAAAACGGACACTGTCGGTCAGATGGTTTAAGGGTAGCACTCACCTTCTTTCACAAACTGCCTGTTCTATGCTATTTCTTTCTGCCATTTTTCATCAAGTCTCACCTTTTTGTCTTCAAGAGCTGCCAGAGCAGGTGATCCTGGAGCTGCAGCCTGCGTGGGTGGCTGTGGAGGAAGCCTTTACAGTGAAGTGCCATGTGCCCAGTGTAGCACCCCTGGAGAACTTAACCCTTACACTTCTCCAGGGCAACCAAGAACTATGTAAAAAGAACTTCGTGAGCTTGGCTATGGCCGCCCAAAGAGCTGAGGTTGCCATCAGTGTCAGAGCACAAAGGGCGGATGACAGGTGCAATTTCTCCTGCCACGCACAACTGGACTTGAGTTCACAAGGTGGAGGACTCTTTCACAGCAGCTCTGCCATCAAGGTGCTCCGGATCTTCGGTGAGTCAGAGCCCAGTCATGGAAGGAATCCTGAGGATCATTTTCCTCATTTTACCTTGACCTTTGGGACTAAGCTCCCACAGGGTTTGGGATGAAGGTGTGAGGATACATGAGCTCCTCCTCTACTTGGGCTTTAAACTCACTCTGGGGGAGAGAGACCTTTTAGCCCCACCCCTTCCCTGCATTGTGGGGTCCTACATGACACATGATTGATCATGGCTTTTCTCTTTCTTTTTCTTCATTTCTTGGCAGAATTCTCTCAGAGCCCCCAGATCTGGGTCTCTCCACTGCTGGAGGTTGGGATGGCAGAGAGTGTGAGCTGTGAGGTGGCTCGAGTGTTTCCAGCCAAAGAGGTAATGTTCTCCATGTTCCTGGGAGACCAAGAGCTGAACCCCTTCCTCTCCTGGGAGGGAGACACAGCCTGGGCCAATGCCACCGTTCGGGCCATGGAGACTGGTGATCAGGAGCTGTCCTGCCTTGTATCTCTGGGTCCGATGGAGCAGAAAACAAGGGAGCCAGTGCATGTCTATAGTAAGTGACCTGCTGATTCCCCTCCCCGTGTGGGTTCTTTGCTGCTGAAAACTCCCACAGTAATGGCTTGGTGATTTGACTACAGGTATCCCTGCTCATCTTTGCGAGGCACACTCTCAACTGAATATTGGTCTTCGTTTTTGTCTGATAAGTATGGGCCGGTTGGGGACAGGCATTGAGACAATAGTTCTACCCAGCCTCCACCCTCAGTTTCCTTAGGCCACCTACCGACAGAGAGGTTATGGATGCTTGAACCTGTTCCCAGGTGAGGAGGAAATCTGTGATGAAAAGACATCTCACGTCCTCGCAGCAGAGGCACAGCCAACGGGTGTGTGCTACATTTGTTGTAGGAGTAGCTCTCAAATCCCCAAACCACCTCCTTATTTCTGCTGCCCAGTTTTTACAGAGCCAGTCATGTATCGGAGACCTTTCCTTTGCTGTCTTCCTGCCCAAGGAACAACAGTAGCAGTAAGAATACAAAAGTGGCTGCAGGTTTTGAGAAATATGTTTGTTCTCTTTCCTTTTCTTACAGGCTTCCCTCCACCCATACTGGAGATACAAGAATCATACCCCTTGGTGGGGACAGAGGTTAATGTGACCTGTTCAGGGCATGTATTAACATCACCCAGCCCTACTCTGAGACTTCAGGGAGCACCAGAACTCCCTGCCCCTGGGGAGCCTGCCTGGATTTTACTTACTGCCAGGGAGGAAGATGATGGTCGAAATTTCTCCTGTGAGGCCATCTTGGAGGTTCAGGGTCAGCAGTTGATCAAAACCACTGCTGTTCAACTCCATGTCTTTTGTAAGTAGAGGCCTAAGCCTTCTTGTCAAAACAAATGTTATTAGTCTACCATTTCCAGAGATCGTCTTGGCCAGTGGCTTTATTATTAGAGTTGCCATGTTTTCCTCATAAGAAACAATCAAAGAAAGAGTAACTTCTGCTCTGTGTACTCAGTTTAGGAGGACAGGGATATTTATGTAGTGAATTTTAGGGGAAAAACAAAAAGCAGTAAAAAGTGGTTTGGTGCAGAAAGTTACCTGGTTATTTGGAATTAAATTATCAGGGACTTACATATGTGGGCCAAACTGGCAAGTCCCTTCACCAATCTGGACCTCAGTTTCCAAAACACAATCAAAGGAAAGAATATAGTTAAAGTTGTCCCAGCTTACCTTCCCCTAGGAATGTGAGTGGGGAGAAGACGAGGGGGAACTGGGAACAGAAAGGAAGGTGGTTAAAGTGGTCGTGCAGCATTAGTTGAGGGCCGATGGCCGAAAACCTAAGAAGTGATGGTTGGAGCTTATGCTGAAGAGAAAAATTTCCAATAATTCCATTTTAAAAAGTAGAAAAATTCTCATCTCTGAGTTCACCTCTACCTACTTCCTCACTCGCTGAGAGGCAAAGAAAGGAAGCAGAGGCCCCAGGGTCACTATTGACACAGTGGTATTATCATCTAGTCTGAATCCATAAAAATACCCATGGTGCATCTCAGACTTGGGGAAACTAGTAAAGAAGGCTTGCCTCAAAGCAGGGAACCCATAATCCCCTCCTTGGGAAAGAAAGCTGCTGGGGGGAGGACTAGGGAGGCAAGCATGAAGGTTAGGAGGGAATGTGGCCCACTGAGCTTGGCTCTTTCTTCAGATGAGCCACGGTTAGAGGAATCTGACTGTCCTGGCAACCAGACATGGGTGGAAGGGACAGAGCGGCTGCTTACCTGCATCCCAAAGGGAAACCCGACTCCAAGCATGGTATGTACCTGGAATGGGATGATCTTCGACCTTGAAGTCCCACAGAGGGCAACCCAGAACCACACTGGAACCTACTGCTGCGTGGCCACTAACCAGCTGGGCTCTGTCAGCAAAGACATTGCTGTTGTTGTTCAAGGTGATACAGCTGCCCTGCAGCCAGTCCCAGGGGGGAAGTCCAGGGGAGTTGGGATTCTTAACAAAGCATAGAGGGGAGGAAGATTTTAGTTGGCTGGGGAGAAAGAGACTGAGAGGTGGGCATGGTGAGTTGGGGCAGGATGATTTTTTTGCCCTCAAGCCTTCCCAACTCTGTCTTCCATGCTTTAGCAGGACTGGATGAAGACCTCAGCTCTACCATCTTCGTCATTATCATCGTGGCCCTTGGAGTGGGTGTAGTCACCATAGCACTGTATTTGAACTATGGGCCCTGCAAAACAGACAGGAGGAAGTTGCCCTATAGGCAGAAAGAGAACAACAAAGAGGAGGAAAGCCAGCTTGATGTTCAACAAGCAGAAAAGTGCAGCCCACATAATTGTTAAATAGAAACAGCAATTGGTTGAGTGAGGATTCTACTGGGGTTTCCCAGGGAGGGAGGAGGAAATCAAGAAGAGGCAGAGCCTGAAAGTGAGGCTACATTACCCTTTGGGTTCTACAGTTCTGTAAAAGCAGGTAGTGGTTCTGGCCCTGTGGCCATTGTATCCAGTCCATCTGCAAGTTCAGCTTTCTCTTCCTAGTTCTCTAGGAATTTCAGTCTCAATGTTCAACTAGTGACAGGACCTCTTGCCCCTTGCTATGTGCTTAATCAGTTCACTCCTGGGTTCAAAAAGAAGGTCTGGCCCTTGCCTCGTCATCCCCAGTCCCACTGCCATTTGTTCCCCAAAACAACAGATTGCTCCCAAACAGACTGAAGCGATAATAATAATAAAAAAAAATCTCAGAAATACTTCTGATTTCTCATGGTTTTCTGATTTCTGCTGGGAGTTAATTTCTTAGTATCGGGACAGCCCTGTTCTCACCTCCACACCCGCCTGCTTCCTTGGCCTGGTGCTCTGGAATGCTGGCTCCCAGAGCTGAGCTTGATGCCATCATTACAGAGTCCCAGATGCAGCTTTGGAAAAAGGGTCAGTGGCTGGTGAGGCTTCAACTCAGTAACCATCTATTGTGGGCCTCGACAGAGCACAAAAGTCAAAATCCACACTTGGTCAGACAAGCAGCTAACCTAGTCCAGAGTTCTGTGCCTGACATGGAAAATAGAGTTATTCCAGAAATTGGCCTCGGCCTGAGGGATCCAGACATCCGTGAACCCCATTTCCTAATTGACAGTAGAGTAATCATCTGTGAGTCCACATTGGACTTGTTGTCTTATCTGTACAGGCTCTTTGGGTAGAGTTCCAATGTTTATGCTCCCTTTCCATAAAGAGGAAACCCTGGTGGTGTAGTGGTTAAGTGCTATACCTGCTAACCAAAAGGTCAGCAGTTTGAATCCACCAGGCGCTCCTTGGAAACTCTATGGGGCGGTTCTACTCTATCCTATAGGGTTGCTATGAATCAGAATCGACTTGACGGCAATGGGTTTGGTTTTTTTTTTTTTTTTTTTTGGTTTTTCCGTAAAGAAGTAACATTTTCATCTGTCTGCAAACTGTTTCTTTTAAGCTTCAAGAAGAATCCTCTTGTGACAATGTTCACCATATGATTTTATGACCCAGCTTCCTTCTCTGTTCCTTGGGAAGAGTATATTCACTGTAGAGAAGGCATGAGGAACCATTCAATCAGATCCTTTTCCCCAAATCAGTCTTATCTGGGTTTCTGAAATGTTGGATATGGTAAAAATAGAAGTTATTTTATGATACCTGAATGTATTTCTCTTCTGCGTCATTGCTGTGAGCTTTTTATTAAAACAAGTTCCTAAAAAAAGTTGCTTTTTGGAGCTTTTTGAGTACCATTTCTAAGAAAAGAGTACCAACTTGATGGCATAAACAACCTGCCCAGTGTAGGTGGTGCATTAGCTCTGGACGGCAGCTTATTTGGAGATTCAGTGACCCATGCTCAACCCGCCCTCAGAAGTACGGTCCAGACTTCCAAATAGATGCCCACAGCCTTCCAGATTACAGATACTAGCTAGAAAGAAAACACAGCATCAGTTACCAAAGAGAGATTCTCCCATTCTTGCTAGCACCTCCCCTGAATCTGGGGTTATGGATTAGATTTACAAAAAAAAAAAAAGAAATAACACTTTGGTTTCAACAATTCAACACGTGCTAGGCAATGGGGATAGAATGGTGAACAGAACACCATCCCTACCGTTCAGGAGTTTATAGTAGGGAAGCTAGAGCAAGTGAACAGGAAATTACAATTGCAGGTTAACTCTTATGGTTGGGAAAGCATAGGCTGTTAAAGGAACAACTAACTCGGGGATCAAGGAAAGCTTCCTAGAAGAGACATTATCTAAGGTGAGACTGGCGGTATCCTCCTAAATGACCTCCTCAACCTCAGATTTTCCACTAAAGAAAGGACCGCTGCAGGGGAAGGTAAAATCTATTGCCGTTGAATTGATTCGAACCCATAGTGACCATAGACCTATAGGGTCACTCTGGGTTGGAATCGACTCGATGGCAACAGGTTTTTTTGGTTTTTGGGGGGCGAAGTGGTTAAGCCCTCAGCTGCTAACCGAAAGATCAGTGGTTCAAACCCACCAGCCGCTCCACGGGAGAAAGAGGTGGCAGTCTGCTTCCGTAAAGATTAAAAACCAAACCAAGCCTGTTGCCATCGGGTCAATTTAGACTCATAGTGACGAAGCAGTTCTTCTCTATCATATAGGGTTGCTATGAGCTAGAACCGAGTAGATGGCAATGGGTTTGGTTTTATAGTAGCCACTGCTCTCGTGTGAGTGTTAAGACAAATTATTCACTTTTTCAAAATGAGCACTTAGGGAAGTTAGGGACCAGGTTTAAGAGAGATGAGTATAGAGCAGCCCAGTGCAAGAACCTCCAGCCCTTTCAGCGCCTTGGGGTCAGCTCCATCAGGTCTCCTGGCAAACCCCACCTCATGGCCCCAGGACAAGAATCCAAAGAAGGAGGGAAGAGGAGGGTCGGGTCATTCAGACTTCCTCACTCCAGCAGGGAGAGCCTGGATGCTTAGCTGTCTGCTGTCTTTCCTCCTCACTGCCACATGGGGCCGCTGTTGACAGATTATCCTACAAAGCCTGTCAAACCTTGTAGCTCTGCAGACTCAGGTTCCCCTGGCAGGCTGCTGTGGATCGTTGAGGGAAGATGATCCACTATCTTAGGGCTTGGTTGAGCTGAGGGTGACAATTTGCTCGGGTTACCAGGGTTACAGCTAGTGGAGCTCTGTACTTTGGGTTAGCTGTGTCACAAGGCTCTTCAAAATTGGGCTAGACACTTCCCTTCGCAGACTTGGAAATTGTTCTCTTTCCCTTCCCAGAGATCCACACAACCAGGGCTCTGGCAGCTCCTCCTTGTCAGTTCTTAAAGCACAAAGGGTCTCATTACATCTCTTTCCCAATATAATACAGCTGGTCTCTGCCCATCCTTATAAAGGGTAGCTGCCTTCATTGTCTTCAGGAGGCTCTGCACCCTAACAAGTTTTCATGATACCCATTCTCTGATCAGCAAAGCAACCAGTTCACACTTCACTGCAGCTTCCCTGATTAATCTCCGGTGGAGAGATTTACCTTTAATACTCTAAAAGTTTATCCTTGGAAGGATGATCAAGGTGACTTTCTGGTATCTCTCCAGAGCCAAGAAAACACAAGTTACATATTCAGTGGGAAAAGCCACAGATTTTCTCTGTCCGGCATTGCATGTCTCCCCCAGGTTGCTGCTGGTTCAGAATCTCTTCTGAAACGAAATAAACTCTATCTCAAAAGCTTTAGTTCAGACATTAAATATTCAGTGCGGCTTCCTACTACAGGGATCATAGTATTTACCTTCCAAAAACCAAAACCAAACCCACTGCCATCGAGTTGATTCTGACTCATAACAATGCTATAGGACAGAATAGAACTGTCCCCATGGGATATCCAAGGCTGTAATGTTTATGGGATGGAAGCCCTGGTGGTGTAGTGGTTAACTGCTAACTGAAAGGTCAGCAGTTCGAATCTACCAGGCACTCCTTGGAAACCCTATGGGGCAGTTCTACTCTGTCTTATAGGGTTGCTATGAGTTGGAATCAAGTCGATGGCAACGGATTTGGTTTGGGTTTTTTTTAATCTTTTCGGGAGCGGACTGCCACATCTTTCTCCCTTGGAGCAGCTGGCAGGTTTGAACTGCCAACCTTTCAGTTAGCAGCTGAGCGCTTTAACCACTGTATCACCAGGGCTCTTTCCAGTATTTGCCTTAAAGAGTTATTCAGTAATCAGAAATAAATGACATAGTACTTGTGGAACACCAGCATGGTGTTGTATGTATGTATTCATAAGTGGTAGTTTTATTATTACATTAATAATGCTGGTGGTAATCGTAACTATAATCATAATAAGCCCAAAAGCGAGAGTCAGAAATCCCTGGCAACCATTGAGAACCATCAAAAGTTGTATACCACACAGGCTTTCCCATTATGTTCTCTCTTTGACCTTTTCTTCCTCCTTCCTTCCTCTACTTTCTCCCCACTCTTTTGTTCCCTAGGATTTAGGACTACTAGTAGGGCTATCAAAAAGCCCTGGTGATGCAATGTTTAAGCACTTGGCTACTGTCGTAGATTGAATTGTGTCCCCAAAAATATGTGTCAACTTGGCTAGGCCATGATTCCCAGTATTGTGTGAGTGTCCACCATTTTGTCATCTGATGTGATTTTCCTATGTGTTAAAATCCTACTTCTATAATGTTAAGGAGGCAGAATTAGGGGCAGTTATGTTAATGAGGCAGTAATCTATAGGATTAGATTGTATTTTGAGTCAATCTCTTTTAAGATATAAAAGAGAGAACTGAGCAGGGAGATAAGGGGATCTCATACCACCAAGAAAGAAGCACCGGGAGCATAGCTCTTCCTTTGGACCTGGGGTCCATGTGCTGAGAACCTCCTTGACCAGGGAAAGACTGATGACAAGAACCTTCTGCCAGAGCCGACAGAGAGAGAAAGCCTTCCCCTGGAGCTGGCGCCCTGAATTCGGACTTCTAGCCTCTTAGACTGTGACAGAATAAATTTCTCTTTGTTAAAGCCATCCACTTGTGGCATTTCTGTTATAGCAGCCCTAGATAACCAAGATAGCTGCTAACTGAAAGCACAGTGGTTCAAACCCACCAGCAGCTCTTTGGGAGAAACACCTGGCGATTTGCTTCCATAAAGATTCCAGCATCCAGCTCAGGGGTTTCGGGCTACAGGACTATCAGCACTAGAACTGGGAAAATCTCAGGCACACCAGGATGAAGTAGTAACCCTAAGACTGGTTTCACTCACTGTATTTCTCAGCCATGCTGGGGCCCTTCTAAATTAAAGAATTGAAGAAGCTGCAAGGCCAGGTGTAATGTTGGCTTGGTCCAAAAGTCCAGACCCTGTAATTCTGAGGAGGACTTGTGAAGAAAGGGGAGTGTCACTTCTGTTCTCAGATGTGTACAAAGGGTCAAAACTCACTGTGTGTGTTTCAGCAGTGCCCATGGGAGAATTCAGAAGTGGCCATTTTAGGTGAAGTTTAAGATGACATGGGGTTGGAAAACCGTTAAACCACTAGTCAAGGATTATGAGCTCTTCTTTGTGGGAGTCTCACTAATCTTACCCTCAGGAAGAGTTTTATCAGAAAATAGTTTTTAATGATTGGTTAAAATTAGAAGCAGTGAGGGCCACAATTGGCCCAGGTCTTTACCTCCTTCTTAACAATTCAATGGAAACCCCGGTGGCATAGTGGTTAAGGGCTATGACTGCTAACCAAAAAGGTTGGCAGTTCAAATTCACCAGGTGCTCTTTGGAAGCCCTATGGGGCAGTTCTACTCTGTCCTATAGGGTCACTATGAGTTGGAATAGACTCCATGGCAACAGGTTTGGTTTTGGTTTTAGCAATTCAGTATGGATGGACAAGTGTATCTCATCTTTGTGGTCCCCAACTGGGTGCTTCTTATTCTTGTTTACACATTAGAACACCCACGGAGCTTTTAAAAATACAACCAGTCCTCCTCCCAGACCAATTAAAATTTGAATCTCAGGGTCTGGAGGCTTGGATAGATTGTTTAGAAAGCACCCCAGGCATTTCCGACACACAGCGGGTGTCGGTCTACTGCCTAATTGGAGAGCTGAAAGGCAGAATCCAAAACCAAAAACCAAACCCGCTGCCATGAAGTTGATTCCCACTCATAGCAACCCTGTAGGACGGAGTAGAACTGCCCGTAGTTTCCCCATAGACTGTCACATCTTTCGCCTGTGGAGGGGCTGGAGGGTTTGAACCGTCAACTTTTCCATTTAGCAGCCGAATGCTTAACCACTGCAGCCGAGCACTTCACGACCACACTTTGAAGGTTCCTAAAAGAATAACAGTTGCCAAATCAGAGTTTGGGGTAGAGGGCCATTAAGGGCTTTTTAAATTCTAAAATTTTGCAAAATTGACTAGCATCTTTGCAATTCTTCCACAGCAGTGGTCACATTGATTCTTCGCTACCTCAGTGGAGCTGAGTAGACACTGGCTGAAGTGTGACACCTTCTGCAGTCTATTGCTGTCATGACAACCACACTTTAGAAACATCGACAGTGGCCACAGGGTGTCCCCGGGTGGTGCAAAAGTTAGTGGTTCGGCTGCTAACTGAAAGGTTGGAGGTTCAAGTCCACTCAGAGCACCCTGGGAGAAAGGCCTGGCGATTTACTTCTGAAAAATCAGCCATTAAAAACCTTATGGATTGCAGTTCTACTCTGCCACATATGGGGTCGCCATGAGTCGGAATCAACTTGGCAGCATCTGGTGCTGGCAGTGGCCTGACCTTGTGATTACTCTGCCACGTGCATTCAACAAATACTTATTAAGATGGCTCACGGTTCCTTTTCAAACACTTACTCAAGGCAAGAGGTAATTCTATTTGGGTTCATTACATCAGCCTCTAAAGACCATGAGATTTCTAACTAATTCTAAGGCCAAATGAAGGATGTTAGAGGGAGCTCTGATTTCAGCGTAAGAAATACTTTTCTGAAACCAGAGTGGTCTAATAATAGAATGAGCTGACTCGCAGAGTAGCGATTCCCTTGGTGCTGCTGCTTCTCACGGAGCAGTCGGCATACCATCTGCTGGGATGTATAGAATAAGATTCCTAACTTAGGAGGACTCAAGATGATCCATAAAGCCCTTCTGACTCCAAAATTCCACGATTCCGAAGACAATCAAAAGAATAATGTAAGGGAGGGAGAGGAGCTGCTTCTGAGCTAAGAAATGAAACCCTAGTGTTCTGATTGCTCCAACTTTCAAACACTCCCCGAGGCTTTATTTTTTGTACAAATCCAAAAATGAGTACAGGTGAGTCCTTTTTTAAAGAGAATCCATTACAGCATATCAAAACCTGAACATCTCAAGATTAATTACAGGGTTGATTATTTGCATTATGAAGGGATTATTGACTTTTGAAGCGTTACTTTGTGCATCTAAGTATTGAGTTACAGGTCACTAGCCACTTAGTCGAAGGAGCCCTGGTGGTGCAATGATTAAGTGGTCAGCTGCTAATCAAAAGGTCAGTGGTTCGAACCCACCAAGTGGCTCCTTGGGAGAAAGACCTAGTGATCTGCTGCTTTTGTAGAGATTACAGCCTGGGAAACCCTATGGGGCAGTCCTACTCTATCGCAGGGGGTTGCTATGAGTCAAAATAGACTTGAGGGCACACAACAGCCACTTAGCCAAAGGGTTTGGGAGACTAAGCACTTACCTATAAAGGGTTAACCTTCAAAGGGTATTTGGAAATAAAAAAGAAATATCTGAGATACCATTAGACAGGTAGAATATGATTTCTAAATAAGTGTTTAAACATTTTATCAGAAAATATTAAACATCCAAAATTCAAAGTCAAAATAGCTACGATTTCTTTTTTTAATTAATATTTTATTATTTATTTAAGCCACAATTTCTTGACTGCTGTAAAGGGTGAAGCAGTTCAGAAACATCATTTTGTTTCATCCTCATATGAGCCCTCTAAGGAGATAATAACATATCTCCATTTTACAGATGAGTAAACTGGGTCTCCGGATGGCAAGTAATTTGCTCATAAGCTCCAAAGTAAAGTCCAAGGTTTTCTGATTCTTTCCTTTATGCCAAGTTGTCTCAATCCACTGTCTCAAACTACTGTCTCAATCATCTTAGAACAAAATTCCTCACTGACAGTTTGAAGACCAGACATGTTTGGGCTAACCAGTGTTTGTGCACAGAATGTTTTCAATATGCTTTAGTTGCCAATGTTTAAAAATTACATTTCACATAGAAGTCTGGATGTCCCGTCTGTCTCAAAGAGTCAGAAAGTCTGGCAGCTCTACCCTGAGTTCCTGAATGGCAACAAGGTGGGGCAGGCTGCCCAGAGCTGGAGACTCAGTTCTTGCAATTGTCCTGGTCCACACCCTCCGTGGTGTGTCCCTTCCAAGGAGGCTGAGTGTCTGTTGCGATTATTCCCATCCCACCAGCACTCATTACTTATGGAGGTATCTATCCGGTACCTGTTGGCCCTGAACTTGCAACTCTTCCCCTTCCCTTGCCCCAGCTCGATCCAAAACACTCTAGTTCTGTTCTCCCCAAACCCATTTTTGCAATTCTTCCCAGGTGGTGTAAAGATTAAAGCACTCAGCTGCTAACTGAAAGGCTGGAAGTTCACGTCAACCTTGAGGTGCCTTGGAAGAAAGTCCTGGCAATCTACTTCAGCCAAATCAGCTATTGAAAACCCTATGGAGCACAGTTCTAATCGGACACACATGGGGTCACCCTCAGTTGGAATCGACTCCATGCTACTGGTTTTCCTACTTTTCAAGAGTAGTTTGGTTTAATGTGTATTCACCTGAAAATTTTTGCCCAAGAGTCATTCTATGATTGTTTTCTCACAGTTTTACAGGCATAGGTTGAGGCATTTTGCTTCTGCTTGTAATAGCCTGTCTTACTTTCATTTCTTCCCCCTCTTGGGGGGCCTAGGTTTGGTGTTGCTGGTGCTGGTTGGGGAGGGAGAAAGGGCTTCAAGTACTTTGTGGGGGTGGCCCTGAACTATGACTAACCAGCAAGGTGGGACCCTGTCCTTGGGGGTGGACTTAATGTGCAATAGATAGGAGTGAACCCGTCAGCTTCTTCGTTCTGGCCCAGGAAGAGCTGGGTCAACTATATTTCAGCTGCCTGGTTTCCTTCTGGTGCCTTCCCAACCCGCCCCTCACCCTGTACTGCCACCCCCATTACAGAATGACACCCGCTCAGACAATACGATGCAACTTTATTTTATTAGGAAAAGGGCGGGGGACATGAGGAGGGGCACTCTTCAGGGTACAGGGGTGTCTGGGGACGGGTAATAGATGCCCAGCAGCTAGAAGGCACAGCTGCTTTCCACAAAGCGGCGACACTTCATGACCCGCAGGTACGTCTCTGCCTTGTGCAGGTCCTTCTTGAAGCAGGACAGTAGCCCGTAGTTCTTGAGCAGTGCATCATCACTGCGCATGTTTGTGTCAAACTTGTCGTAGGTTTGCTTGAGGACCTGCCCAGGGCGGGGGCTGCCATCTTCCAGCTCCTGCCAAAAGGAGAGGAGAGTAGGAGAGACATTGGGGGGCTGGCTCCTCCCTCCCCCACCCAGCCTCCTCCCCTTTCCCAGGCTTAGGGAAAAGGCATGGGGGGTCCAAACAAAGGAATGAGGAATTAGATGGGTCAAGATCAGACTGCTAGGAGGCCAGAGTGACTTCCCTCGTCTGCCCCAGTTAGGCCCCCTACCCTGAGCTAAGCCAGTGGGCACCCAGGGCTGGTGACCCACAGTCCCCTCACCCGCATCAGGGCCTGGATGCCTTCCTCCAGGTCCTTCAGCTTCTCGTAGACACGGTCCGAGGTGCCGAACACCAGGCTGTTGGTGAAGACCCTGCTGAGGAACTGCACTGGCCCGAGCCACGACTGGATGAGCAGCAGGGAGAAGCGCAGCAGCTCCACGTCCTGCGGGCAGAGGGCCGGGCAGTGGGTGTGGGGGTGCGGAGGGCACCCTGGCCGCCTCAGGCCTCGGGTGAGGCGGGGACACGAGGGAGGAGGGGGGACTTTTCAGAAAGGGTGGGCACTCACGGATCTCTGCTGGGCCTCATCCTTGCCTGTGGGGGCTGGGATGGTCTCCGAGAAGCAGAAGGCAGCCTGAGCATTCTGGATGGAGTACCTCTGGCCCTCAGGGATGTAGGCGCGCTCCTAGGGAAAGAGGCCCACCCAGGTCCAAGCTGGGGTGCAGTGCTCATCACTACTTTGTGAACCCCCTTGGTTGTGCTCATCTGACATTTCCACTTGGATGTTTAATAAACCCTGAACTTGTCAGTTTTCTCCCAGTACATGGTGGGCAGGGATTCACCCCTTCCTATCTACCCTCCTCCCCGCGCCCAGCGCCTAGGCCTCCCTCCGAGGCTTACAAACTCCTTGTAGGTGTCAGCGGCAAGCTGGTGCAGGTGCTGGGCCCGGAGCACGGCATTGGCAAACAGGCTGGACAAGGGCATGGCGGGGAAGGCGTCCGCCTCCGGAGGCCAGGGCTGGCAGAGCAGGGTGAAGGCCAGGAGCAGGGAGGTCCGGGAGCCTAGAGAGGGACACAAGGGCCAGGGAGGGCTGGAGGGCAAGAGGCGAGGTACCATGCCATCTCTCCCCCTTCCCCAGGAGATTTTCTGTTCTCCTCCTCTACCCCCCAGGGATGGAGAACATTTAAAACTTGGCCAAAAGTCTGGGCGGAGATGCCTGTGCTCACATCCAGAAGCCCCAAACCCCAGAGTTAGTGCCCCCATCCTATCCGCAAGGCCCACCATCTCCCTCAGTACACCCCAAGCCCAAAGGGATTTTCGGGGCACTCACCTGCAGCCATCGCAGCTGGGTTAGCTGTTTGGGGAGCTGGGTCCTGGGATCGTGGAATCAGTCCCTCATGGGCCCTTTTTATACCCTGGCCCCTTCTCTCTCTGCCCCTGCCCCCAGCTGTTTTCTCTATACATTTATGTATGGGGCCATGGAAGGCCCTGTGCTAATGGCTGATGGATAATTTAGAACCTCCTCCCACTCGTCCTGTTCCAGCTCCTCTCCTGGGCAGAGGCGTAGTGAGGGAGGGGGATAGAGGGGGGCACTTGGCCCCTGGGTACAAGTCCAAGTCCAAGGGGGCTCCAGACGAGGTGTGGAATGACATTCTCAGGCGTCACAAATATGAAAGGCGCCTGACTGAGGCAGTTGGACAAGAGGGGCGGACAGTGTTTCTGCTGATGCATTGCTGCTATCAACATCTATCCATCTTGAAATTGGGGGGGCGCAACTTAGGAGATTGCCCCTGGGTGGTCGTTACCCTCACTACACCCCCCGCTCCTGGGGTCAGGTCCCCTGGGCTTGTCATCTTCCCCTCCCCACTGTCACCAGTCCTGTGAGGCTTCCGCACTCACGCTCTCAGCTTGAAAGGACCACCCAATCTGTCCCTGTTTTAAGGGGAGGGGTAGAAAGGAGTAATAACTGACTGAGTCCAAGGCAATGTAGGGTTGTCTGCCATGGGGAGGAGGGCCCAGCCTGGTCCACCAAAGGGAGGCTGTGTTAAAATGGCTGTTCCTTGGGAGCAGACCCTTTCCCCCCTCTCCATCCCTTCCCTTCTGCCTGCACTACTCCCCTCCACCTGACAGAGAGAATGTGTGTATTGGGAAAGGGGGACAAGAGCAGACTCAGCTTTGGCCTCTGGCCTCGGTTCTCCCACCATCCCACTGCCTGGTCCGGAGTGGGGCAGCTGGATGAAGTGTTGATACTGACCATTAGAGGGCACTATACTCACTTACACACTTCCCTACTTACCCATTGTCATTCAGTGGATTCTGACTCATAGTGAGCCTATAGGACACAGTAGAACTGCTCCATAGGGTTTCCAAGGCTGTAATCTTTACGGAAGCAGACTGTCACATCTTTGTCCCACAGAGTGGCTGGTGAGTTTGAACTGCTGACCTTTCAGTTAGCAGTCGAGCACTTAACCACTGTGCCACCAGGAGCCCTTAGAGGCACTAACCCCACACAATTGTCCTTCCTCCCCTCCCCCGCTTCCCCAGGTCAGTGAGGCAAAGGACCAACATTTTGAGAAATTACCCCAGCTCCTTGGACCTGCCACAGAGATGCAAACCAAGACTCAGAAATCCTGGGAACCATAAGGGCCTCTTCATACAGCCCTGTCACTGTTACAGAATCTCAATGTTGGAAGAGCTCTTGAGGTCCTGAGCCTCTTGCCCAGTGTTGGAACTCAGGGTACAGCACCCTGAAAGGTGCTTGATCCAGTCATTGAAGTCGCCTCTTCTTCCTACTCTTCATGTTTATATCAAGCTTATCCAGTTGCAAAGAGCTTGCCTACCATTCTCACATTTGACCATCACGATCATCCAGTGAAGGAGATAATATTATCAGCTCATTTTACAGAGGAAGAGACCAAAGTTCAGAGAGGCTGACTTGCATGAGCTATCTCAGCCCAGCAGATCTCCAAAGGCTTGTTGTTCTTTTTACGCCCTGTTACATCATCCAAAGCCCTTTCTCCAAAGTAGGCGGCTCTCGGTTGTTTTAGCTGAATACAGGAGTCCTGCCCCTGATCACAAGGGTGCCTTTGTCCTCCCATAAGGGGCAGATGGTTTTCCCTCATTTCTCAAGTGAGAGTGGCCCATAAACATGTCGGAGCGCACAGGGCAGAGCAAGGTGAGACCAAGGAAAGCTGGGACTGTTCCCTTTCAGCATCCTGGTCCCAGAGTTGGGCTATTTCAACATCAGGATATCACCAGCATCAAAATGCCCCCAGGGATAAGAGCAGGAAAGAACACACTCCCCTGTGTTTAAACAGTCTACCCCTTGAGGTGAAGAACATTTAGCACTTGACCCTGTGGGAAAACAAACGAGCAAACTCTTCTAGAGGCTGCTGGTTATAGTGCTGGCCAGTAATATTAAAAAGTTACACACCTGTGGCCCTGAGTGCTTGGGGCTTACCACCTCCCCCTTTTTGGGCCAGGAGATAGAGCCCCCCTTTTTCCCATTATTCCTGAATCATTGTCCTACTGGTGGCCCTGATTCATTATCTGCTGGGAGGGTGCTGGGACCTCTGGGAGCTGTTCTCCAGACCAGATTGTGGGGGGACCAAGGAGGACTGTCATCAAAGATATAGGCTGTGAGGAAGGTAAGGCCACATGGAAGACAATGGTACCCCTATCCTCTCCTTCTTCTGTCTCTACCAAAGAGGACCCAGGCAGGAAGTGGAGGAGGGTCCCTGAGTCCTTCTACCTGGGTGAAGGGGCACTGTTGCGGAGTTTTCCCCACCATGACAGAGGCTTTTAGCTAAGGTTGGGGGCTTGTGTGTGGACTCTGAACACAGTAAAACCCTTCCCTAGGAGTGAGGACAGCAGGAGCCAGAGTTGGGAACATCTGGATGGCCACATGAGGCAGACATGAGTGAGGTATGCTGAGGATCCCCACCAGGCAGGTTACAGGTGGGATCAGCCGGGTGGGGAGTGGGTGCCTCCTCTCACCACACCCACTTCTACTGACCCCAGAACTAGATTGGTCCAGAGGATTCTGTGGACATCTGAGGATACACCTTTACAAAAGACCCTTACAGAAGGCTACCATGGCAACCACCAGAACCAAAGAGGGAGGAACTGAAGGATACGTGTGTGTAGGGTGGAAGCTGGTGCTCCTTTTGCTCAGCTTGGACTTTTTAAGGACCTTTATTGATGGAGATCACATACATAACTCGTTGCTAGTAGAAGATAAACTTTGAATTAGACTCGGGATTTTCTCTCTAGTGCTAGGAAGTCGCCCACTCTTGTGGCACCACCTGGGGCCAAATTCCTGTCTACTCCAGGTTCAGAGACTGCCAACAACAGCCTCTGAGTGGCAGTGGGGAGAGGCTGTGATTAGCATCTCTGATGTCAGTTTCAAAGGGCTCGGGATGAATTCCTCAATCATCTTGGATTCTTTAAAGAACATTCCCTAAATAGTTTGGGATCCATGCATTTCTCTCCATGTGCTTGGAAGTCCTTCGCATTTTTAGACTTGATCATCTCTGGGGTTCTCTGGACCTGCAGGGGAGGGTTATGGATGTGCTCTTGGTCCTAAAGTAGCCTTTAGGTTCGAATCCTTGGAGCTTGGGACAATCTCATTTATTAGAGCCATACTCACCCTGGTCTTAGGGACAGTCTCAGAGGGCGAGATGGTAGGCTTTCTCACTCACCTTGTGGTCCTCTGAGGCCCATGCTTCTTGCCTCTAGCTGTGTCCTTCTTCCTTGAGGTCAGAGGCTGGCATTCCACGTGGGACACACTCCACCTCCACTTTGTTTCCAACATCCTTTACATGTGTCTAAGCAGCACCAAGTTGGAAATCCTGGTGGAGTAGTGGTTAAGTACTACGGCTGCTAACCAAAGGGTCGGCAGTTCAAATCCACCAGGCACTCCTTGGAAACTCTGTGGGGCAGTTCTACTCTGTCCTATAGGGTCGCTATGAGTCGGAATTGACTCGATGGCACTGGGGCTACTGGGTAAGCACCAAGCTGATCACTCAGTACACTGGGTCAAGGTCTTCAGAGAATGTTATGTGGGGATTCCCACAGGCTTTTGCAGAGGTGGTAAGGAAGGAAATGATTTCTGAGTGTTCACTATGTGCCAGGCACTATACTGGGTCATAGGGGGCATGACCCCATTTCACAGCTGAAGGCACTGAAGTTCAAAGAGATGAAGTCACTTGCCCAAAGTCTACCAGGTAAGTGATGGCTACCCCAGGCCCATAGTCTTTCCACCACGGCGCCAAGCTCCTTAGAACCCTTGTCTAGTGAAGACAGCGGTGCTTCTGGGGCAGACAGAACTTTCCTCCATGCAAAGCTAGTGGGGCAGGGCTCAAGTCCTTGTGCAGAAGATGTTCAATCAAGGCGGGGAGATTGTACACAAGGAACTTCAGCCCCAGAATGAGGTGTCCACAGACAGGGTTTATGAGGTTTAGAAAAGGGTTGAAAAAACAACCCAATGCACTGATCAGTGAACCAAGCCACACCATCCTTCCCATTTGTATTGCACGTTTCACTGTTCATCGTGTTTTCACTTCCTCTATCTCATTGGACCCCTGAGTTTGCCACATGATGTGGTCAGAGGGTTTAGGCATGAAGGAAAGGGCTTGGAGGGCCAGAGGTGAGACACATCTGTGGATTGCTGGGAGCGTTGTTTACACTGGTTGAGGATCTCTGAACAATCCGGAAGTACGTTACAATCTACACAACTTGGTATGCTGAGTAATTTCCAGTTTGGGGATTATCCCCAGGGAGAGAGTCCCACTGAAAAAGAATAAGTATCCAGGTGTTTCCAGCAGCTGCGGGAAGTCTGAGGTACTTTCCTGATATTGTCAACAGGGAATAACCTCTCCCTTTCTCTTTACCTTGGTGGCATGGTGGTTAAGGTGGTTAAGAGCTTGGCTGCTGACCAGGTCCACCGTTTGAATCCACCAGCTGCTCCTTGGAAACCCTATGGGGTAGTTCTACTCTGTCCTATAGGGTCGCTGTGAGTCAGAATCGACTTTTGGTTTATCCCTTTGTTATGGATTGAATTGTGGCTCCCAAAATACCTGTTGTAAATCCTAACCTGTATGCCTGTGGCTATAATCTCATTTGGGGATGGGTTGTCTTTGTTATGTTAATAAGGCAGGGTCAGTATAGGGTGTGTCTTGAGTCAATCGCTCTTGAGATATAAAAAGAGATTAAAACAAGCTAGCAGAAGAGACATGCCAAGCCACATGAAGATCGCCCAGGAGCAGAAGGTCAAAGAGACAAGGACCTTGCTCCAGAGCTGACAGAGACAGAACTTCTTCCCCTACAACCAGCACCCTGAATTAGGACTTCTAGCCTCCTAAACTGTGAGAAAATAAATTTCAATTTGTTAAAGCCACTCACTTGCGGTGTTTCTGTTATAGTAGCACTGGATAACTAAGACATCCTGGATGGAGCAGACTGTTAATGCGCTCAGCTGTTAATCAGTCAAAAGGTTGGAGGTTCAAGTACACCCCAGAGTTGCCTTGGAAGAAAGGCCTGGTGATCTACTTCTGAAAAAGCAGCCACTGAAAACCCTACGGAGCACAGTTCTACTCTGACACACGTGGGGTCACAATGAGTTGAAATTGACTCGATGGCATGTGGTCTGTTTATGGTTATTTGTGGAAGCTCACTGAGGCTGGATTCATGCCTTTCATCTACTCATTCATTCATTCACTCATTTTCTTATTCACAAATTAACTTATTCGACAAGTAGCTATTGCCCCATATCCTATTAGACTTTGTACCAGACGGAGAGCATACCAAGATCAATGGAAGACATGATCCCCTCACTTCTGCAGCTTACAGTCTACTGGGAGGGAGATGACAGCAAGCAAATGAATATATAATAGTAAAGTATGCAGTGGTGCAAGGGTTAAGCACTCGGCTCCTAACCGAAAGGTTGGCGATTTGAACCCCCCCAGCGACTCTGCGGGAGAGAGACCTGGCGGTCCGCTTCCACAAAAATCACAGCCAAGAAACCCGTATGGGGCAGTTCTACTCTGTCACATGCGGGGTTGCAGTGAATCGGAACCTACTCGCCAGCACCAGCAACAGCAGCATACGCAGTAATTTCAAATTGTGAAACTGCCATGAAGGAAACAACTAAGCTACAGATGTGGATGAATAACCTGGGGAGCGGGGAACCGGCTACTGCCGTAGTCCCAGCCCAGGAACTCAACGTGTGTCTGCTGGGTGGATTGGGTGAACGGAAAGCCAACATAAGGAAAGAACTGAAATACCCAAGTCGCCCGGAATCACAGGTCATGTTGTGTCCTGATGGCCTCCCACTGTTGTTGTTAGGTGCTGCTGAGTCGGTTCCAACTCATAAAAAACACAAATACCAAACCCACTGCCATTGAGTCAATTCCGACTCATAGCAACCCTATAGCCTACGCCACCAGAGTTTCCAATGACGAGCCCAACTCATAGCGACCATATACATGATAGAATGAAACACTGCCTAGTTGTGCACCATCCTTACAACCATTGCTATGTTTGAGCTCATTGTTGCAGCCACTGTGTCAATCCATCTCGTTGAGGGTCTTTTTTTTCACTGACCCTCTACCTTACCAAGCATGATGGATAGGTATTTTAAAATAACGAGTATACTGAGATCATCTTTAAGCCTTAAACCAAAAACATCACCTGAGGTTTTCTTAAAACCAAACAATAGTTTAGCTTAACTAGTAAAGAATGTCCGCCTTGAGCATTGTGCCCTTTCAAGAACTATCTATACGGGATCAAAGGATTAGATGGGAAATTTGTAACACAGTGAGTTTATGTTAATGGGAGAGGAACACCTCAGAAAAGGAGGATGAGAATGGTTGCACATTCCAAGAATGTAATCAGTGTCACTGAATTGTACATGTAGAAACTGTTGAAATGGTGTATATTCTCAACAGCAACAAAAATAAAATAAATTATTAAAAAAGAAGTACAGAAACTTGCAATGCATGGCAATATGTACATGAAAAGAGTTACAGTAAAACCTGCGAAAGACAGAACCTCTGTAAGGCGGAAACCTATTCGAGAAGGAAAACTCAAATACTTTCCACTAAATAGACAGCGGTAGAAAAGTGGTAAGACTGCACCCTGTCAAAGCTGGAAAACTTGTGACACCAGAAAACCAAGGCAGTCCCATTGAGTTCTGGCTCTCACAGCTTCCATTATATACGAAAAAAGTAGAACAAGCAGTGTGCATGGGCTGATTCTGAGTGCGCACACACATTCTGATCCAATTCAGGACATGCACGACCTGGCCAGGAGTGGGACCTCAAGGGCAGTCCGCCACATGGAGAAAGTGGTGAGTCTCCGACAAAAATATCATTTTTAAAAATTGCATTAAGGTCGGTCTAAACGTGTTTTTGACAAACTACAGTCTGATTGAATTCAGGATTTAATGCTCATTAAGCTTTGTTCTCGGTAGTCACCCATGTTTCCAAATAAAGGTTCATTGGGGCGGGGAGACGCAGCTGGGGTGTCCCAAGAGGAAGGTTTGTTGTTGTTTGCAACTGCGTCAACCGCAAAACCCAAGCATGCTAGACTCAGGAGTAGGTTGGAGACCTGGACACCCCGGGAATGCCACAGATGCAGGCTCTGGATCCAGCTGTTGAGGTGGAGTAAAGAGAGCTGAGCGGTTATGGACGGAAGGAGGGACTCCCAGACACCACGTTCCGAGATGACCTTTGGAGATCAGCTCAGAAGACCAGGCCAGGCCAGTCCCCTGCTAAGGGACAAACACTACCTGCCTGTGACACCAAACAGCAGCAGCTTTTTATGTTTTGTTTTATTTTTCTCTCACCTCTCATTTTTCTGGAAAAACACTCAAACCCTTGGGTCAGATCACCCCAGCCCTAGCAGCACCTGCAGCCAGCAGGCCGGAAGTCAAGCTAGAATGGAGGAGGAAACAGCCTGTGCTTAAACCATTCCCCCGGGGGGCCTGGCTGGATTCCCCCAGTGGGCAGGGGCCTCGGGACTGCAGTGGGATGGGGGCGGGTTGGGGGGTGGGGGGGCGTGGCTGGAGAGTGGTCCCAGGGCTGGGCTCCTGGAAGGGCCTGTTAGGAGGGGTGGTGCCCCCAAGGCTTTGGAACTTGTGAGCGATGGGAAAAGCAAACCTCTTCAAAACACCAATCTTCAAGGTAGCCAAAACAGTCCCAGGATTCCCTCCTTCCTCCTCCTCCTCTTCCTCTTATCTTCCTCCTCCTTTCTCCCTCTTTTTTCTCTTCATCCTCCTTCTCTAGTTCAAAGCCTTATTGCTGCAAAGCCCTTCAAGAGAGGCAGCTGTGATGTAGTGGGATTAATGCTGGGTTTGAAGTCAGAAGATCTGTGTGTGAGTTTGGGCCAGTCATGGTGGCCTCCCTGAGCCTCCGTTTTCCTCATCTCTAAAGTGAGGTTAATGCTACCCCTTCCAGGGTTTTGCTGGGAGTTAGGCAAGATAATGTAAAGGAATATGGAAGTGCTCAATCCATTTTTATTGGCATTGAAGAGGTACTCGATAATATTTGTTGTGCCCAGTAAAAGCACTTTGTTCATGTTCTGTGTCCTGATTGTAGTGGTAATTATAGAAATCTATACGTGTGCTAAAATTCATAGAATTCTACATCAAAAGAAAAAGTAATTTTACTATATGATATAAAAAAAAAAAAAATCTGGTTCTACTCCCTAACCTCAGACAGGTTTTACGACTCGCATTTTACAGATAAGGCAACTGAGGCCCGAGACATTCATCACCTCACCATCCTCACCCAGCTTTGTTTCCAGTGCCTCAGCTCAGTCTGGGGCCAATGGCCTATGAGACAGACATGATGACACCCACAGATCAAGGCCCTAGAACTGCAAAATGGACCTGGGGGGCTTCTACATTCTGAGTCCCTGAAATCACGTGTCCTTTGGGGGAGTATGATAGAAGGAGGCAGGCCTAGCTGTTCAAATTATTTTCTGTCCATAGATACTTCAAAGTGTTAGAGAGACCTAGTTATTCAAAGATATTAATAAAAGAGTCTTTCGGTAAAGCCAAGACCTCCCCCCACCCAGGGCAGCCCAAATAAGGGGAGACCCTGCTGGGGGGAGAAGTGAAGACTCCCCCCACCCACCCCAAGCTCCCCCCGCCCCGGCCGCCCAGGGCCCCCAGTGGAGGTAGGAGGACAGAATTAGCGCCACTATGCAAAGCAGCAGGAGAGGAAGGGCTCCAGCTCAGTGGAGGCAGATGCCAAAACAAGCCGGTTCCCTCTGGCAGCCCCGCCGGGGATGCAGCGTGGGCACGCCTGAATGAGGGAGGGATCACTCTGAAACCCCACAGCTGGGGGCCTTGCCCACCTGCCCAACACTACCTGTCAGGGGAAGTCTGGTTAAAGGTGGCTTAGGGAATCCAGAGCATGAACAGCAGAAAGGCGTTTCGGGGTCCCCCCAAAGGGCAGCGGGAAGTGGAGGCAGCCTGGCTTCAAGCGGGTTTTATACAGAGGCTAATTGCATTTGTGCTCCCAGCTGTGAGCTGCTCCCAGCAACTCCCACAGCTGGCTGGCTGGGGCCAGAATTTGTAGGGCCCTAGGGATCATTAGTGGGGGCTCTGGGGCCCTAGGGGGCCTCCAATGTGATGCTGGGAAAGTCTGAAGGGGTTACCTGACTAAGGAGCCTCCAAACTTCACCCCTACAAAGGCTCCCTCTTTAGGATAATCTCTCTCTTGCAGGGCTCAGGATCACACTTAAGAAAAAAAAAAAAAAAACTCCCAGGCTTGGTGGGGGTTGAGGGTGGGATATGGGGTAGAGGCAGGGAAGCCCTCACCCTCAGGGCGCTTCCAGTTTAATTCGAGAGCCAAGGCCAGCATGTGGGGAGTGGTGAGCACCACAGGAGGAAGAAGCTAAGCCAGGGTGACAGGGGCCGGTCTAAATAGGGCTTGGGCAGGTACTGGGGCACTTTAGGAGGGCTTCCTGTAGGCAGAGGGCCTTGAAGGACAGCAGGATTGGGATAGGCAATGGAAGGTGGGGGCGGGGAAGACCCTCCAAGCTGTAGGGAACAGGACTTGATTGATGCTTGCAGGTTAAATGGACACAGGGTGAGGGCATCCTGCTGAGCGGGTAGGCTGGTCAAATCATCCTTTCTCTAGTTGCTCTAGGCGCATCTAAGGGGACGAAACGGATGTGACCATGGGACCCAGCTAAGTCTTCAGAGAGGAGCTGTGGATGGGCCCAGAGGAGGGCCACTAGCCCTTAGCAGTCACCCTCTCCCTCATCCCTTCGGGCCCGTGGTTCTCACATTCACACACTCCCCTCCACCTCATAGCCATAAGATGTCACAACTCTGCATGTGGTTTCTCAAGACACACTGTTTATTCCATGGGAGAATGGGCTCGAGCAAGACCTAGGATCCCCTAGGTGGGAGGGGGTGGGAGACAAGGACTTAGCGCTCAGTGGCCCATCTGGGGCCGAGTTGGGGGTCATGGCCCTTGCCAGGCTCCTCAGGGAGCTGGCCTGCTCTGAGTTCATTTGCAGGTTCCAGACAAGTCTCTGCCTTCCCCATCCCAAACGTGAGGGTGGAACCCACATAGCACCCCCAGAAATCTGGCAGTCTATGCTGAGAGCATCTGCTCCAAATCACTGCCCTGTGGTCCTTCCAGTCCAGGCCCTTCCGGGACAGTTGAGGATCAGGGGTTGGAGTGGGAGGCAGCTCTGGCAGGCCAGCTTTGGAGGCTGATGGGGGGGGTCCAGGGAATGGGACGGCTGGAAGCCAGACAGGTCTGAGGAAGTCAACGGTGGGCCCAGGAGGCTGTGCCCAGGAGTTTGGGGAGGGCCAGGCCCTCACTCCTGGCCAGGGTGCTCACCCACTGACCACTTCACTTCTCCTGTCCGCAGAGTCACTATATCCTCGTAGGTGGCCGTCTGGTCAATGTTCAGGCCCTGGAGACATGGGATGGAGTTCAGATGTTGGCCACACACCTGACCACACCAACAGGAGATGACCACTGACCACTGAGCCACACAGAGCCTGGGTCGGTCCTTGAAACCTGCTCCTTACCTCATAGGTGTGATCTTCTTCCATTCCAGCCTTACTGTCATCCTGTTGGGGGCAGAATGGGGTGGGGGTCAGAGACTTAGCCTCCCCCAATCCTGTATGCTGCTAGGCCAGGCCCAGAGAGGGCCAGGGAGATAGATGGGCCAGGGTTGAGGGGTTAGAGGTCAGGGGTCAGGGTGAGGTGCACAAATTCGGCAAGAACAGAGATCATGCTGAGTTCACTACAAATGCAGCCTGGCGTGGTGCCCATTTGTTGAAAGAATGAATGAGTGCACAGGCAGCTGAATGAATGAATGCACAATTGAGTAGGTGATAAATGGGTAGGCTCCGGGGCTGGGCAGTGACAGGGCTGGGGCGATGAGAGCCTGTGACCTCCTCCCTGGCCCCCATGGTGCCCCAGGCCTGTGGTCACCTTGTCCAGCAGCAGGAAGATGGGCACGATGATGAAGAGGATGATGAGCAGGGTCTGGATCATGATGATACCGTCTTTCAGGGTGTTCCGTCTCTTTAACTGGGCCAAGGAGCTGAACCCTGGGGGAGGCGAGGGGCCAGGGAGGTGAGGCCAGAGTGGAGGCCTAGGGGGTCTCTGCCCTTCAGGTCTGCAGTGGAGGTGAGCTGGTGCAACCCTCAGGACCTGCTTCTCAGCGTCTCTCCTGGGGGCTCTGAGGGCCATGGCCACCTCCACAGTGTGACCCCTCCCACTGGGGGGCCCCGGGGACAGGCAGGGCAGGCTGGGCTGGGGTGTGGAGGGTGGATGATAGATAAATAGCCCATGGTGCCAGCCAGCTGCTTCTGTTCCCCTCACAGGTTGAAGGACAGGTTGGCCCATGACCCACCCATGACCCGAAGCTCGGTGCCGCAGCCCCTAACTGCGGGCTCGTTGGGGCATTCCCAATGGCAGTAGTAGATGCCGTTGTCCTCAAACTGGATGTCTCGGATGGTGAGGGTGAAGACGGAGCTGTTCTTCTGCAGAATGTGGTTCTGACCCTGGTGCAGCTCCTGGAGCTCCTGGTCCTTCTCTCGTTTCCGGAACCATCTCACAGTGCCTTTGCCATCTGTGTAGCATTTCACCTCCACCAGGGAGCCCCGTTTCCGGGCCACAAAACGTGGGTTCTGCCAGACTTTGGAGCAAGCCCTTCCTGTGGACACCAAGGCCAGGCTCAAAATCTTGCTCAGCGTCCTCCTGATTGTTGGCCCAGATCTCAGCCCCCTCCTGGGTGCACTGACTCCCAGCTCAGCCCCGTCTCTGTCCTTCCTTTTCAGATACAGGGTGTGGGGACAGGCAGGAGGCAAAGCAATGTGGGGAACTGAGCCACGTGAGAGGCCACAGGCCAAACCACCAACCCACCCCTTCCTGACACCCCCTACCTATTTAATTTTCCTTTAGAAGGGCTCTTGGACCATCCCACTCCTTTCCATTCTCCCCACAGCAGCCGGCTCTAGGCCTCACCCCCAGGGCATGGGGCGGGCCACAGGACACCCTTCAGGCCTCACCCCAAAGCCCCAGGGAGCCACAGGACAGCCTCCAGACATCATCCCCATGGCATGGGGCCCACAAGACAGCCTCCAGGCCTCACCCCTAGGGCATGGGACCCATAGGACAGTCTTCAGGTCTCACCTTCAGAGCATGGGGCCCATAGGACAGCCTCCAGGCCTCACCCCCAGTGCATGGGGCCCACAGGACAGCCTCCAAGCCTCACCCCCAGTGCATGAGGCCCAGAGGCAGCCTCCAGGTCTCACCCTCAGAGCATGGGGCCCACAGGACAGCCTCCAGGCCTCACCCCCAGGGCATGGGGGTCCACAGGACAGCCTCTGACAGCTCTGTGCCTCCCCCTCTCCCCCCTCGCTCTCCTCCAGAAGGCCTTACCTGGCGCCTCCTCCTGCCAGTCCCTGCTCTGAAATTCTCAGCGCCCCCCTCCTGCCAGTGGATAAAGGCCAACCCCCTGGCCTGGCAGTCGAGGCCCTCCACAATCTACTCCCTGCCTGCCGTGCTGCCATTATCTTCCTTTCCTCTCCTGCATGGCGTGCTCCACCTTTTGTTCCATGAACCCTCTTTGTCAGCTTGGAATGTCCTTCCCACTTCTGTAACTTGCTCTAGGCTGCCCCCTCCCACCTTCTCTGAGAAGCCTCCCTCTGCCTCTGCCCTAGGGAGCCCCCTCTGGAATCCTTATGCCCCTCACATGGCAAACCCCACCTCTAAGTTTTCTGGCTCTTTTTGAGGCTGAGCCCAACTCCCCCACCAGACAAACCCAAGCCTGACTCTTTGGTCAGGGAATTCCCTCTGGTTCCTTGCTCTGGGGTTTAGCCCCTCCATCTCTGGGACTGAGTGCTGTGTCTAATGAGGGTGACAGCTGGCCAGGGGCAGAGACAAGAGGGAGAGGGTGACCCTAAGAAGACTGGGGCTGGACGTTCTGGGTGGTGAGACCCAGGTAAGGCCAGAACAAAAGGCAGCCATGGGACAGTCCACGGGACAGTGACCAACGCTGGACACAGACATACAAGGAATGAGTGAGGTGGCCAACCTGAGGAATCCGGGTACACATCCTCTGTTTTGGCTGTGGGCACCATTTCACCTGCTGGGGAGAAAGGAGGAAGTGGGAGGGGCCAGGTAGGCTCCCCCCTCAAGTTGTTGCCCCACCCCTGCACACTCTCCACATTCCCAGACCCACTTCCTCCTTCCAGGGCAGTAGCTTCCTGATCCCTCAGCCCTCCCTGGACTGCGTACTGTGGAGATAGGAGTGGAGGCACCAGGAGACCTGCCTCCCGCTCCCTCTTCCTGTGACCAGCAGGGTGGCCTTGAGTAGGTTCTTTGACGAGAGAGGAGGGAAGCCACAGCAGAAGGGCTCTCCATCTTCCAGATGAGGATACCCTTTCTAGAACAAGCCTCTCCCCTCCCTCCGTAGTGCACACTCCAGGGACCGCTCCTCTCCTCGGCTTTCCCTTTCTCCGCAGGGCGTACACCCTGGGCCTAACTCTTCTGTGGCCATAATCCTGAACCTGAGTCGTCCTGCAGGCAGGAGACCCCTGAGCCTGGCAAGATGGCTGGTACTGCAGCCCCAGGCCCCAGGGCAGTCAGAGGGAGGCAGGAGGCAGAAAGCGGAGAGAGCACGGGGCAGATCCAGCACAGACCGGCAGACCTCATTGCATCATAGCGCGTACCTGAAAGCAGCAGCAGCAGCAGCACCAGCCAGTTGCTGGGCACGGGGGGCAGCACCAGCCCAGCCATGGTCACTGCTCTATCCCGACCCCGGCCCCGTGACTACGTCCGAGGCTCTTGGGGGGAAACGTGTAACTGCCTGGCTGTAACCCGTTCCCTCCCTGCCTCTCTCCACCAGGCCCCTTCCTGCCATGCAAATCGGGACCCAGGGGAGGCACCCGCTCTCCGGGGGCTGGAGGAGGGCGGGCTCTCTTCTCAGCTGGGCCACTAAGGCTTGAAGGTCACCTGGCTTGGGCACCGCAACTGGAGTCCAAGTGGGTGCCCCTAGGATGGAAACTGTGAAGGCAGCCTGTGCTTCCCCCTCAAGGCTCCCCATGCTGGTGCTGGTCATCTCCTGAGGCTCAGACCCATCCGTCCTGTAGTCTACATGCCTCTGGAAGACTTTCAAGTCCCTCATTTATTCCTACACACAGCCCAGGGCCTGGCACTTAGCTAAATGCACATGCGCCAATGAATGAAGACAAGGCAAGGGCAGCCCCTCCTGTCCTGGACCAGCCCACACTGTTTGGGAGGAGGAGCATTGAGGAAGGACCACTAAAGAAGGGCCATGATGGCGTGGGGGAGTGGGTAGTCACGGAGCCAGGCCAGGCAACAAGAGGGGCCCAGAGCAGAGCCTCTTGGCTACGGTGCAGGTGGCCATGTTGGGAGTTGATGGAGGGAGCCAGGGAGGTTCTTGAGCAAGAGCAGGGCGAGTGTAGCAGCCACTTGTGAGACGATTTGGTCCAGGACACCCCCCACTCCCTGCTTCCTTGTGCTGGGGGAGAGAGTTGGCTGGGGCCTGCCAAATGGGATGGACCCTGGTGAAGACGTCTTAGAGAAAACCCACACTCAGCAATCTGGGGGTTTCTTCAGAGTCCTTAACTGCCAGGCTCCAAGATCTCTGAAGCACTGTCCACAGCTCCGGGAGGTCTTGGGCAGAAGACAGGAGGCTAGCGTGGGGGAGCCCTCACGTTCAGAAATAAAAGACCACTGGATTTATCCTGCCAGTCAGAGGGGAGGGGGAGTGGGTGGAGCCCTTGCGTTCAAGAGCTCCTCCAAGCTTGACTTTGTGCTCCTGGCCCCCAGTCAGACACAACCCTTGCCCCTTGGTGGATGCCCTTGTGCAGGGCACAGTCTACACAACCTCACGTGGCAAACCCCAGCCCCACAGCCAAGCCGGCTCTGAGTCTTATGTTCCTTGTAGCCTCTTTTCTTTTGTCCCCTCACTCTCTTTCTTCCCCTGGGCCCCCAGAGGGGAGAAAAGATGCTAATCCTCACTTATGGGTGATGAGGAAGGTGAGGGTCCTGGTCGCTGGGAGCACGCTTTCCCCTCTGAGCCTGGGCATGGGCCTCACCTGGCAGAGTGGGGTGGGCAAAGGCCAGAACCTGAACTCTCGAATGTGGGGACGGGTGGGTTAAGGTTTCATCGGGGCACAGCCCGTTCCAGGCAGGCAGTCCCAGATGTTTTTGCTTATTTCCAGAAGTTCCAGGTGAAAAAAACATTTCTCTGAAAATGTGTCAGATGTTCAGTTCACAGAACAAACAACTCAGGGATATAAACATCACCTGAGGTCAGCTCGGGACCAACAGGCCCCTGGGGCTGGAGGCAGTGAGAAAGAGGCGTGAGGCCCCCCAGGAAGGGGCAGAATTCAGGGTCTCTTTTACTTTTTCCCTTAGCAAACTCTACCCCTCCCAAGTCCCTGTGGTGGAGGCCTTGGTTAGCTTTGGACTCAGTGTCCCCACAAAATTGGGACGGTGGCTGGGGAAGGCTTGGGCACGTGTGTGTGTGAGCTTGCCTCACATGTGTGCACGCACATGCGTGTTTCCCGGCTCTGTGGCTCAGGGGCTACTCAGGAGGCTGTCCTGGGACCCAGGGTGATGGTAAGGGGGACGGAGGTGGGGTGGTTGACATCCTCCAAACACGCAGATCAACATCGCTGTGGGCAGGGATGCAGATATGTCCTTTGGATCTCATTCCCATTCATGCTGGCAGGGATCCATTTTCAGGAGGGGTGGGGGACAGTGGGGCCGTTGCCAGTAGGATTATTTATCACAGCCGGGCTGCACTGTTCCCTCCCTGGTGACAATAACAATGAGCTGGACCTGGGCTCTGACGCCCTTACCTCACCCTGAACAGGAGGCATCATAAGCCCACCCCCGTCTCTGCCCCTGGCTGCCCTGGGTTGCACACATCGACATCTGGCGGCCTTCCCCCGAAAACCTTTCCAGGAAGGCAGCACCAAAACAAGAGGTGAGGGTTAAGGGGGGAAAGGACAAGAGGCTCGGGGGCCCAGGGGAAGCAGCCCTGGGAAAGAGAAGAGGGGAAGAAGACCAGGGGACGAAGGGCTTTGACCTCTGGCCTCTCCCCAGTCTGGTCTCACTGGGCTTGCTGTGAGGGGAGGAGGCCTGCTGGCTAAGGACAGCCTCCCCAGGTTATCCAGTGGTTCTCAACTAGGGGTGGGCCTGCTCCTCCGCCTCCGGAAGCATTTGGAAATGTGTGAGGGCAACTGTGATGGTTGCAATGACCAGTGGGATCCCCTGGCATTTGTGGACCTGGGGTGCTAAAGGCCCTGTCATGTGGGGGACAGTGTTTCGCAAAACAAAGAATTTTCCTGCCCCAAAGGCCAACAGCACCCCAGTTAAGCAACATTCATTCTTAACCTCTGAGAGAACAAGTTTCCTCATTTGTGTAAAATAGAAAAAATCATGATAGTACGTCCCACTTAGGGCGGTTGTGGGAATTAACTGAAATCATGTACAGAAAGCACTTGGTGAAGTATCTGGAGGCACAGGCCACTCTCAGTAAAGTGGCAAGCAGCATTAGTAACTTCCAGGGGTTGGGGGAGGCAGGGGGTGGGGAGGTAAATATGTTGAAATATTAGCCTGTGTTGTTTGTTTCTTGCCCAGTATTTTGCCTTTTTGTTGTCCACCATTCAAGTCTGGGGGAAGGATGGGCCGAGGCACCCTGGAAATCTTCCTGCCCTCAGGACCAAAGAGGGTCCTGGTGAGGTTTGAAGGAGCCCTCTACACAGGGAGGGAGGTTGGCACCCTGAGCAGAGACAGCTGCCCCTGGTGGGCAGCTGAGAAAGCCCCGCAGGGATTCTGAGCCCCCACCACCAACATGCAAAGAGAACCGCAAGGTGGCGGGGGGCGGGGGGGGGGGCCATGTGGACAAGGCTGAGGGACATCTCAGGGAGCCTGTAGACCAAGGCCCTGTGAATGTCCCTCCCCATGCTCCACGTGGTGCTATGTAACCTCAGGTGCCTGGATAAAGGGGTGCAGAAACCCAGAAAAAGATTGTTTACTTGTTTGGAATAATACGCCCTGGAAGTCAGAAATCAAGTTATAGAAAATAAAATGATATGTAAAATTATATTTCACCCACCGTGAGTAGCCATGCCACACTGAAGCCAACTCAGTGTGGGTGAAATATAATTTTACTTTATATAAAATACTATATAATACTCTATATAAAATATAATAATATAAACATATTTATATGTTATATGTTACATATGATAATACAATATATGATATAACAACATAAAATATAAATTTTATAATACATAAAATACTATATAATACTCTATATAAAATATAATAATACTCTATAATACTTTTGTCACAGGTTCACGTAACTCTGGGCTCTCTGGGGCCATAGGTCAGAGGCAACGTTGCAGAGGGGTACCGCACAGGGTGCCCTATAGGCACCTTGAGGTCTCTGAGAGGGGGAGGTCTCCTGGAAAGGAGGGGTTGGGGAGCAAGGGTCCCTACAACATGTTTCCTGGGTGTTGTCATGGTGCTGCCCGTTGGTGGAGAAGGCCATGACCCCCGACTCTATCTGGCCTCTTGGTTTTCAGCTAAGAGGCTTTTGGAGGGGGGCAGGAGAGGGCCAGTCTGAGCCATAGCAGGTTGTTGGGGTTCTCCTTATTTTGCCCTTCCAACCCTCCAGGAACCTCCTCATGTCTTCTCCACTTAGCTTCAATCCCCACCAGCCTCTTTTCTTCTTGTCCTCAGTCCCTGTCGACATCCACACGCACAGGCATGGAAGGGAGAAGCCCACGCATCAGAGGCACCAGGGTAGGATTTATTGTAAGAACGGTACAAAAGAGCCCATCTGCTGGCCTGGCAAGAACAGGTGTGGATCTGCAGTGGAGGGGCCATGGGCAAGGGGAGATCTGGACCCTGCTCATCCATTCTTCCTCTGCAGCCTGCACAGTTCAGTGAAGAAGGTCTAGTCCAAGAGACTTCCCAAGAGATTTCTCTTGGGGCTATGCCAGTTCGGGGCCCAGGTGGAAAAGACAGTGGGGCAGGGTGCTGGGCAGGGAGGAGGCTAACCCCGATTGGATGAACCTTCTGAAGGAAGAGAAAGAATCACTGCAAGTAGAGATGGAAGGAGTTGAGGCCTCTTTCCACAGAGGGGACACAGACGGGAGATGGAGAACTGGGCTGGGACAATGGGTGTGATGAAGAAAAACAGAGGAAGGGGGAAGACTAGCCTCCATGGGGAGTGAGAGGAAGGGATGCCCAGGCAGGATGGGGAGGAGGTAAGAGAGTTGGCCTATGGACATGCACACATATAAACACACGCACATCTTGTTTTGAAGGTTTTGCTGTTTCCTGAGTTTTAATCAAACTAGTTACAAGAAACAAGAAGAAAAAGAAGAGGAACTTAAGCCAACACAGGACTCAAAGTACAAATCGTACCACATGTGTTCATACCCATATACACAGTCATGGCACAGGTTCACACATTCAGGCACACACACAGGAACAGGTCTGCACAGAGGACACACATGCACCAGCCTGTACTCATACATGGACCTTCAGACGTTATGGGGGCACAATAACACAATACACACAAATATGCACATACAAACACTCACGGCACAGGCTCACATGCACACACACAGGCACACAAACAAGTCTGAGCAGAGGACACACACACACCAGCCTGTACTCACACAAGGAACTTTATACACTATAGGAGCACAATGACACACATACACACAAAAGTACCCATACACATACTCATGGCACAAGCTCACACTCACACATACAGTTACTCTTACATGAACAGGCTTGCAGAGTGGACACATACACACCAGCCTGTATTCACACAGGGATCTTCAGTCACTATAGGAACACCATGACACACATATACACAAATATACCCATACACACACATATGCAGGCTTCATGGTACACAGTGGCTTACATACACACATACTCACATATTTGAACACACACAACTGTAGGTACACACACAGACATACAAGCAGATACAGAGGCCATAAAGGTGCACACACAAGTGAATAAATCCAGCAACACCCGAGCAGATCTCTCAGTCTCTCCTTCAAGCTCAGCTGTCTGTTTTTCTGGCACTGCCATGCCCAGATCAGCTGGGCCAGCAGAAGTGCTGTCTGGCTTCCCAGGCAGCAGGAAGTGGCAAAGTTGAGCCTAAGCCAGGTGAGATTTTCCTGTAGTATGTCCCAGTGTCAAAATCTCTAACATGAGCTCAACCAGAACATTCTTAGGATCACTTTGAGGAGGGGAAAGAAAGGATGAGGAGGACGGAAGGGATGGGTATGGGGAGAAATAGAAGGAGGAGCTCTCTGCGGTTTGATGGGGCTTCAAGGAGCCCCAGTGGCACTAATGAAGGAATGAGGAAGGGAATGAGGGAACAAGAATCTCCCTACCGAGCATCAACGTCCCTGACCCCTCCCCAGATGTGGATGCTCAGTCCAAGAAAAGCCCCCAGAGCAGCCATACAGCCGGGAGGACCCAATCTGTACCACCCATTGAAGCTTCCTAGAAAAAGACAATTGTCGAGTGGAATCCTTCCTTCTGCTTTTTCCCTAGGGGCCAGCCAGGGGAGCTGTGAGACTGGACAGGGCCCAAGAAATGGTTTCAGGGGCCATAATCCCAGTCCAATGCATCAGGATCCAGTGGCCAATCGGGTTTGTGGAGCCATTTCTGGACCAGTGACATTTATCTTTTCCGGGGAATCCCTGAGCGCACAGAGGGAAGTTGTACCCTTGGCAGCACCCTGGGGTTAAGACATCTTTGTCTGGGATGGGGTTGGGGATCCTGAGTCACTTTATAGGGAGAGGCAATAGTCCTTAAGACTCTGGAGAAAGGAGGGTAGCCAATCCCTTCATTGTAGGCCGGCTCCTCCCCAAGCTGGGGGCACAGAATCTGACGTTCTAACATCCGCCCGGGTCAAGAGGAGGGCTGCAAGGCCCATGAGGAGGTTAGAGCAACTTGAAGGCAAACTCATGGTGCCAGGGACCTCAGGCCCAGCACGGAGCCCCTGAGAGCAATTCCATTTCCCATGGCCCGGGCGGGGGGCAGGTGCTTGGGCCTGGGGGTCAGCCCCAGCATGGCCAAATCTTGCCCCCCAAGAGGAAGTCCCATATTCAAAGTCCTGCTCCTTCAGCATGCAGGCAGCATGGGTTACTTGTGGGATTGTGCCAAGGCTCAGCTGGTCACTTCTGCTGCCTGCTAGACAAGAGACTCTTTGACCCCTGGGCGCACTGGCTGCCCCAGTGGTTGAGAGGGAGGATGACCAGTGCCTGAAGGGCCAATAGCTGCGAGCCCCATGGCAGGTCTGGTGTCCTCTGTTGAGGGCTTCTTCTCACCCTTACTTTGCACGCTGCTGTTCCCATTGTCATGGCCATACATCTGGTTCATGGTGTTGGCGATCATCCCCTCCTTCTCCGGGGCCCCCTCCCCATTGCCATCCTGGCTGTGGCGATACATGTAGGATGCCTGCTTCACAGAGCGCTGGAGCAGGTGCCGGCGGTAGGCCCTCTGGATCTTGATGGCGCATACCTCCTCATGCTTCCTCTTGAGGGTGGTGGTGATGGGCTCGTAGGACACCTTGGAGGGGTTGGCCGCCATGAACTTCTCCTCCATGGTCTGTTTGAGGGCATCCATTTCCCCAGAGTCTCCCAAGACTTCTTTAGTCAGTGCAAAGAGGATGTCCAGGCAGTGGATCTTGTCCCCTGGCACCATGGGCAGGTCCAGTGTGATGAGCTTGATCTTGTTGGGCTTAGCAATCCTAAGTGGATCCTGCAGGGTGTCCACGAAATCAGAGAGGCGGCTGTAGGCAATAAACTGTGTGGCTTCAGGGTCAAACTTCTCCCACGTCTCATAGAACATCTCGAAGTCATCCTCACAGAGGGGCTCACTGCTCTCTTCAGTGGCCACGTTGAAGTTCTCCAGGATGATAGCAATGTACATGTTGACCACAATGAGGAAGGAGATGATGATGTAGCTGCAGAAGAAGCAGATGCCAATGGAGGGGTTGCCGCAGTCACCTCTGACACTGGTGCCCGGGTTCTCTAGCATGGGGTCACAGTCAGGGGGCCCACTGTTGAGGATGGGGTTGAGGAGCCCATCCCAGCCAGCTGATGTGGTGATCTCAAAGAGGCAGATGATGCTGTTGCCAAAGGTCTCAAAGTTGAACATGTCATCGATGCCTGACTCTTTCTTGACATAGGCAAAGTTGGACATGCCGAAGATGGAGTAGATGAACATGACCAGGAAGAGGAGGAGACCGATGTTGAAGAGGGCAGGCAGTGACATCATGAGGGCAAAGAGCAGCGTACGGATGCCCTTGGCCCCACGGATCAGCCGCAGGACACGCCCAATCCGAGCCAGGCGGATCACACGAAACAGCGTTGGTGACACGAAGTATTTCTGGATCAGTTCGGAGAGCGCCAGGCCTGCAGGGAGGACCTAGTGAGAACCACAGCCTCAGGGTGGGATGCTGGGTCAGGGAATGGAGGCATGGGTTCAAGTCCAAAGCAGGACTGGCCTGTGTGATTTTCCCTAGAAGGGATCAGTAGAGGCTCAACCCTCAGACCACAGCCCAAATGACCTGACCTATTAGGCTGGCCTCTCCCAGAGGTCTTGGTGTCAGGGGCTACATCTTTGCCCTAACCTAGTTAGAGGGGGAATATGCCAAAGTTGATGGGGTGAGGGTAAGGCCTATTCTTAAAGCTGTGTTCAGATGTCATAGATAAGAGAAGAGCATGTATGCATGTGTGTGTACAGTTATGTGACTATAGGCATGGTACTAAACTTGTTTGTGACTCAGTTCCCTCATCTGTAAAATGGGGGCAATAACAGTACCTCTATCATGGCATAGTTATGAACAATTAGTGAGATAATGCCTGTAAAGTGCATAGCACAGTGTCAACCTATATAGTAAACGGTAACTAGTTGCTATAATTACATGCTGTAATTAAGTGCATGGCTTCTCCAGTGTGTTTATATACTGGAACAGTGCATTTATTTTTTTCACTAAATACGTGGCACATGAGTGTGCATCTATTGGTCAGGTAAAATGTGTTTCTCGAGGTGTATTTATGTGCGTGCAGGTGATAGGCTGCCTGTGAGCCCACCCTTGTGTGAACTCTGTGCGTAAGTGTGAATGCCGGGTGTGTGTGTGTGTGTTTGGGAGAGTGCCAGGTGCACAAGCAGGTGCGTGTACATGAGAAGAAAGCACCAAGTATTCCTGAGTTGCTCAGCCAGGCTTTGCCCTACCCATCCCAGCCTGGCCCTGCTCACCCACAATGGACAGGATGACAACCACAAAGTCGAAAATATTCCAGCCGACGGTGAAGTAGTACTGGCGCAGGGCGAGCATCTTGAGCACACATTCCCCCGTGAAGATGACGATGAAGATCATATTAATGTTGTACAGGATGTCCACCTTGAGCTGGCTCTGGTCGTCCGTCTCCACCATCATGGTGACCATGTTGAGGCAGATGAGGATCATGATTGTGATGTCAAATGCCTGCTTCGTCACAAGGTCATACAACATGCCCTGGATCTTGTTCTACAGCATGGATAGGAGTGCAAGGATGCACATGTGTGGAAATGGGCAATGGGGGTCCAGGCCCAGACAGACATGGACAGGCAGGAGGCACAGGATGACAGCATGACAGAGGGAGAAGAGAGAGGCGAGATAGGGAGGAGGTGTCAGAACTTTTGGTTGAGTCTGCCAGGGAGGGGAGGGGTAGCTGGGTTCTCTGATGGGTCTGGGACTAGTTTCTTCTATGGAGTCCTTGGGCATCTCTCTTACTCTGAGGGCCTTCCTCCCCTCAAGGTCTCCCAGCTCCCCATTACCCTTCTCCCAGTCATTGCTCACTGTGGAAAGTGTCTGGACATTCTCTTTCTCCCCCTTCTAGAGGCCCTTGCCCCAGAGACAGAGGCACTGAGGGTCCCAGGTGAGGCAGTGGATGGACAGTGGGGGGCTGTGCAGGGATGAGAAAAGGATGAACTAGTGGCTAGAGCTCATCAGGTTCTGCTTAGTCCACAGGGCCCTTTGTGTAGATTACCAAGAACACCCCTTCTTGCAGGTGGGCCCAGCCTCACACCAAGGACACAGCCTGGTGGGCAGAGCACAGGCTGCATTTGACCACCATCATTCCTCTCAGGGACAATATGTACAGGTGCTTGTACAGGCTATGGCCTGGCCTGGCTGCAGGAGGAGGGGCCCAGAGCGGCAGTACCTGGGGCCGGGGAATTGGTTTTTGAGGCTTCTTGGAGCCCAGCTTCTTCATGGCATTGTAGTATTTCTTCTGTTCTTCCGTCATGAAGATGTCTTTCCCTCCAAGGTATAATGGGATGGCGTCCATAAGGTTGGGGTAGGGAGGCCCCTTTTTGGCCCCCTAGATGTCCCTACCTCAGGGACCACCCTTATAGCAGCCCCCCACCCCTGCAGAGGGGCCTAGAAGGAAGGGGGAAGAGTGTCCTGGAGGGGTCAGAGATGGAAGGGTGAGGAGAAGGGGGAGGGAGCCTGAGAGGGAGGGTAGGCTGGACTGGATACTCATCTTCTTCTTCTGCTGGTTGAAGTTGTCAATGATGACGCCAATGAAGAGGTTGAGGGTGAAGAAGGAGCCAAAGATGATGAAGATGACGAAGTAGAGGTACATGTAGATGTTCACTTCGTATTCTGGCTGTTCCTCCTTCTGCAGGGCCACAGGACAGGACGCGGTGCAGTGGGGTTGGCTGCACACACTGGCCTCTCCCTGCTCCCCCATCACACTGTAGGCAGGACAGGCCTGGGCCCAGAAGGTGGACCCCCTCCACCCTCAGGCTGCCCGGGTCTCTGGGGCGCCTGAGGAGGTGACACGGTGGGGTGGGGATAGGGCAGAATGTGCTGCTGTGTCTCCAGACTGAGTCTGCTCCCTGCTTTTACTCAACAGTCACATCTCAGCGACCCCCACTCACCTCCCGGGAGTCCACAGCTGCATACATGATGTCCATCCAACCTTTGAAGGTGGCCTGAGAGAGTGCAGTTGGGGTATGAGAGGGAGGGGGCTTCTCCTCACTTCCATCATCCATAAGTTTTCCTCCCCTCTCCAGCCTGGGCCTCCCCAGAGGCTGCCTGCCCAGAGCCCCACTGGGCAGGCATCAAATAGAGCCCAGAGAGGCCTACAGACCATCTCAGAGACCCAAAGCCCTGGGAACAGGGAGGATAAACTCCTAACAAGGAGCAAGAATGGACCTAGGTGTAATGAGAGGACTGGGGCACCTCCATCTCAGTTCAGTGCAGGGTCAGACGTGGCACTCACCACCTGCAGGAGGGAGAGGTAGCCCAGGCCCACGTTGTCGTAGTTGACCTTGACATTGAGCCAGCGGACCTGACCCGTGTGCATCAGGCTTTCGCACTCAGACTTGTTGTTAACCTCGGAGATGTCGAACCTCTCAGAGGTGGTGGTGTTGATGCAGTAGTAGAACTTGCCGGCAAACAGGTTGACCCCCATGATACTGAAGATGAGCCAGAAGATAAGGCAGACGAGCAACACGTTCATGATGGAGGGGATAGCTCCTAGGAGGGCATTCACCACCACCTGGGGGCCAGGGGAGAGGGTAACGACCAGACCCTTGTCCAGGCGGGTGGGGGAGACCCAGTCCCCACCTACACACTAACCAGGGGACTAGGCAGAGCTGGGCACTGTTACTCAAGGTAGGCTTCCTAGAGTGGGGCCAGTCTGAGCCAGGGCCTAGAGGGGGAGAAGTCGGTGCTTGTGTGTATGTGTGCGGCAGTAAGGGGCGGTCTGGTGGTCAGGGAGGGTTCTCTGCTTGGCTGGAGGCTTCTCTGGAAGCAGCCTGGCTACGGGTCACCAAGCAGGAGACAAACACTCCTCCCTCAGCCCCCATAGGAAACTTGGCCCATGTGACCCAGCCCCCTGTTTATCTGCTTACAGGATTAGAGACATAAACCCAGGCCCAGGAAACAAGCCATCGGGGTCTTCAAAGCGGCAGGACCCCTGGGTTGGAGCCCTGTCCCCCAGCATTCCTGGGAACACAGGCCAACCTCACTATTTCAGACTGGGCTGAATCTGAGAAGGGCCCATATTCAAGGAGAAGCTGTTTCACTGCCTCCAGACAGAGTGGGTGGCACTGCCTGGCAATGCTCTGGGGAGTTCTATTCCGGGCTGGGGCACTAACAAGGTGTGTAGCCATGGGCAAGCCATTTCCCCTTGGTCAGGAGACTGCCTTGGCTCTGGGGGTCAGAGGCCCAGGCATGGCTGGCCCCTTGAAGGAACAGGAAGGAGCCTCTTGGGCAGAGCACACTGCTGGGCACAACCAGTTACCTCACAGGCTTTATGCCTGAAGCAGGTTTGTTCCCAGCAGTCCTTTCTTTGCTGGGGAAGCCCCCTTTGTCTTCCCCAAACCCTGTGTTTACCTGTCACTTCCGTTCTAAGGGGCCCGAGGAGATCCTCTCCACCTCAGCATGACCCGAGCTTGAGGGGGCAGGCTCAGTGCTGGGGTGCAAACACCTTCCCACTTGCTCAGGCCTCAGAGCCCTGGGGGCCCATGCTAAGATTGGGGAGTGATACCCATAAACCCACAGTCACCCAGAACCCACAGTCACCCAGAACCCACAGATCTGCTTTCCTTCCTCCTCCTCCTCCCTGCCCCGATGTGTCACCCTGGCTCCTGGGTGCTGCTGCAGCTTCTGCTACCCCCCAGTGGCACAGATAAACTGATACAGGCTGGAAAGAGGGCCTGGGGCGGGAATGAGGTAGGCAGGGGGTGGGCCAAGGGCACAGCATGTGGGAGGATATCTCCAGGGCGCTCAAAACCAGGCCTTTTGCAGGGCAATTGGTCTGAGCCCTTGTCTCCCCCTAGTGACAGCCAGAGTACAGACATGCTCTACCCTCCACCCCATCTTGTGGGCGGCTGACCCCTCAACTCAGCGTCCTACATAGAGCTTCTGTCAGCACCCACCCTCATGCCCTCGAATCGGGACAGTGCCCTCAGGGGACGCAGGGCCCGAAGCGTCCGCAGGGATTTGATGGGTCCTAGCTCCGAGTAGCCCAACCAGTTGGCCACCAGGCTGATGATGGAGACCTGTAAAGGGGGGTGTCAGTGAGTACAGGACCCCCAGCCTCCCCCAAGCCCAGAGACACAGTCCCTGGGCCCATGTGAGGTCTTCCAGGATTCCCAGCTCTAGGGCGTCTTCCCCAGGTCCCTCCCCAGCAGGTGGCCCTGTCTAGTGGAAACAGCAGCCCTGGAGCCTAGCCTTTATCTAAGCAATGGCATTGATTAACTGGGGATGATGGCAGATGTGAGGGATGATCAGAGAGGATATGAAAATGCCCCACAAATATCAGTGGGCATTGACAGTAACCCTCTTACTTGCCATCTTGCCCAAGACCCCCCACTCCATCCCCTTGGAAGAAATAAAACATTTCCTTAGGAAGGCTTCCCCAGTCCCTTGCACCCTGCAGGCTTCTCTGTATTCAAGTAAACCAGGAGGCCAGTCTGAAGGGGCAGTGCTGATCCAGGGGTCTGAGCCACTATGCAACTTCTGGGGCCTGGGCTCCCTAAGACCCTGGCCACACTGACAGTCTCTGGGTCTAGCTGGGGACCCAGGGCTGGGAGGGCTCACATCAACGATGAGGAAGTCAAGCCAGCACCAGGCGTTGGTGAAGTACACCTTGAAGCCATAGGCCACCCACTTGAGCAGCATCTCAATGATGAAGATGTAGGTGAAGACCTTGTCAGCGTATTCCAAGATGGTGCGAATGACGGGCCGCTGCTCGATGTGGATGTCCTCGAAGGCCTGGGGGCACCAGTATGACCAGGGGCAGCCAGAGGCAGGAGGCTGAGGCAGCAGCCACGGGCCCTACCCTGCCTGATGCTGCTGGCTCCCAGAGGTCTGCCATGGGGTCAGACCAGGGGGCAGGCTATTGGCATCTCCAGGCTAACCCTCCCTGCCCTCTTCAGGGGATGAAACAGCCTCCCGACTGGGAGCAGTCTCTCAGCTCCCCTTCCCCAAGCCTAAAAATAGCAATACTCAAGAGTCTGCTAGAGCTTCATCCTGTTCCCCCTACTTGTCCCAGATTTCCCAGGACTCTCTCTACATTCCCCCTGGAATGGTGGGGGTGCACACACCGTCAGAACCCACAGAACGAGGAAGGCCCACCTGTTGCTTTAAGGCAATTAGTGGATTCTGTACCATATCCTGACACTACAGGTGAGTTCCTTTAGACCCTCTGGGTACGGAACTGACCAGGTGGCATCCCTCCTGTGTTGTGGGAAGGACGAAGCCCCAGGAGAAACTGCTTGGGCCTGGGGCCTGCCTCTGCCCACACCCCATCCCCCCGGGGTGTTGCCTACCAAGGCCCCGCTGCTGAGCAGGATCATGAAGACAATGAAGGTCTCGAACCAGTTGTGCTCGACAATCTTGAAGCAGGCCCTGCGGAGGGTCCACCATTTCTTCCCGTGGCCCTGAGAGATGTCCACATAGAGGCAAGGGAAACGCTGGACACAGGCTGAGAGGGAGGGGGCGGGTACCTCGTCAAGGCCTGGGGGCTGCCACTGGGTGCCCAGACGGCATGTTTCCACCAGCCTTCCTAGATGTCCCCTCACTGCCCCGACCCAGGATCCCTTCTCCTGAGACCTGGCTCCGTCTGGGACGGGTGGGGAGTGGGTGGGCAGGATGGAGGGCCAGCCCGTCCGCTCACCATGGGGCCTCAGGCCTGGCCTCTGCTGCACACTCTGCCAGGGGTGGACGTGAGAGGGGGTCAGAAGCACAGGCCGCCAGCCCAAGTGCTGTAGCCATCTATTGTCCCCGTCCTCTCCCTCCTCGCCCAGGCAGCCTTCACTGCCCAGAACAGGCCCTTCAGCTAAATGCTTCCTCCATGGCTGCTCCTGAAGGGCTGGGCAGGCCTCTCTTGGGAGAGGAAGATGAGGAAGAGGATGGCAGTTTTAGCTGCCTGCACTCCTGAGGGCTTTGCATGGAATCTGCACAGCAGCTTCGGAGGCAGGCACCCCATCACCCTACCTACATGCACACACACTGTGGCTCAGGGCACAGTTGGGAGGCTCTGTGGCTCTGACACCCCCAGCACGCCGAGGGCCGTACTCTCCCAGGTGAGGTGGGGGAAACAGGCCCTGGCACAACTTTGGTGATGCATGTGTCCCTGGGGTGGTTGCTCCCTTCCGGCCTTTGGCATGGCAAGGCGGGGTATGGCTTATAGCAGGCTCTCACCTTCAGTGAAGCACTCCTCAGGCTGCTCCCCCTCAGGGTTCTCCTCAGCCTGCTCCTCAGGGTCCTCCTCGGGGGGCTTGTAGTCAGCCGTGCTGCAGACAGAGGAGTTTCCGTCGTAGAGGGGCTGTATCTGCGGCTGCTTCTGAGGGTCGGGGGTGCAGATGGAGATGAGAATGGGAGACAACAAGGGAAAGGAGGTAGAGGGGGTGGGGCAGACCCATTCATTCATTCCTTCATTCTTCCTTTGCTTTGGCCCTGGATATATCTACCCTGCCTGGCACTGTGACCCAGGTGGGGTGGTCCCACCTTCATGGAGCTTCCTTTCAGAGGGAACGGGGCGAGGCCTGGGAAGGGCAGGCAGAGCAGAAGGGCATGGAGCCCATGAGGTTCCAGAGGGGCCTGGAGAAGAGCACGGTGGGGCTGGCTCAGCGGGGCTGGGGGCTGGGGGTGGCATGGGGGGCAGAGGTACTTTAGAGGGGGACAGAGTGTGAAGAGGGGGCCAAGATGGAACTGGGGTGCTGCAGCCCGAAGAAATGGGCATGTGGTGACCCCAAGTTCTGAGCCCTCACACCCCCAGGATCTGTTTGGCTGAGGAATCCAGGAAGGATGGAAAATGTTCCCCAGCCAAAGCTCCTGCCCGGCACCAAGGGAACCTGATCAGGGTGGGGGTGGGGGTGGGGTGGGGGAGGCTGGTGCTCGGCCTGGCCAGGCCTCCTCCCACCTCCTCCTGGGGCTGTCCCAGGCTGGTTTCTGGGCCTCAGCTTCCACTGGGCAGGGGACCCCTTCATGGCTGGGAATGAGGCCCCTGAAGAGGAAGACAGAGGAGGAGCAGGTCAAGAGGGCAGCTTGGGGCAGCTCTGGGTCCAGAGTTGTGGTGGGGGACCTTGTTCGAAGTTAAACGGAACGGGAAACTGAGGCACAGAATGTTAAGTCAACCAGGGCATTCACTGAGCCACTTGCCCTGCCTGTGTACCCCAACTTCCATAAATAATTCCTCTTGGAGCCACGCTTGTCTCCCTTTAAAGAGTCCCCAGGCCCCCTCCCCTCCCAGAGCCTTGGACCTGGTGCTCTCCGGCCCCTCCCCCACCCATGTCCCTCTTATCGAGGTCGGAGCCACTGGCCACATCTCCGAGGGTATTTATAGCTGGGCTGGCACTCGTTCCCCTGGTAAACCAGCACACCACATATTTGGGGGGAATAAGGAGTCAAGAGTTTTCAGGGTAAAGTTCATTCAGGTTCCAGTTCCCAGTCAGGCCCAGGGCTGATCGCTGGGGAGGGTGGGGTCTCTGTTCTTTCCTCCCCTGCCAGAGCTGGAAGGTGGGTGATGGGGGTTCAGGTCAGCCCGGGCCCTGCTGATCCTCCCTGAGGATGAGCAGCAGGGCCCCAGCCTCATCCCTGGTTTCAGCCACCCTTGTTCCAGGCCCCTCCCTAGTCTTGCAGGGGAGGAGCTAGAGAAGGGAGCATCTCAGCCCAGCAGCAGCCCCCCGAACAGGCTAGGGCCCTGAGGCTTCACCCTGCTCCCATTGCCCCCTGGGGCCCTCTCCTCAGAGTCTCAGGACTGGCACCTTGGCCCACACTGGGAAGTTGGGACAAGCCCTAAGTGGATCTAGGCAAGAACCAGTGATGGTGATGTAGATTAAGCAGGAGTTTAAAACCCCGGAGGAGAAGTTAACAGAGGCCTCTTGGGTCCCTGCGTGGTGCAAATGGTTAATTCACTTAGCTGCTAACCGAAAAGTTGGAGGTTCTAGACCACTCAGAGGCATCTTGGAATAAAGGCCTGATGATGATCAGTGTACTCCCTAAAGATCAGCCACTGAAAATCCTGTGGATCACAGTTCTACTCTGACACACACGGGGTCACCATAAGTCAGGGTCAGCTCAAGGGCAAGTTTTTTTCTTGGGTCCCAGTCCTGGGGCTGAGGTACCATAGGTAATTGCGTCCTGTCCAAGAGCGCCACCTGCTGGTGAGTGAGGGCCATGAGGGCCTGGATCAGCCAGAGTTGTGGGGACTGGCGTGAAGGAAGGAAACCAGAGTTTCAGAGCCGGCAGGTCCGATCTTAATAGTCAGGTTAATAACAACTGTCACCATTTACAGAGCGCTTACTACGTGCTTTACACGCACAGCTCACCTACTGTTCGCTGTTCACGACGACGCCACGAGGTAGGTACCATTACTCCATTTTACAGATGGAGGAACCGAGGCTTGGAGAGGTTTTGTGACTTGCCCAAGCGCACACAAAAATGTGAATCTAGGTCTACCTGACCCCTACCCCTTAAGCCAGGCCCTGCAACGGGCTCACCTTGCCATCCTCAGGCTCCGAGAAGGTGTCAGTCTCCTCTTCTGTGGGCATCTCCAGGTCCGACTCCTCAGAGGCGATGGGCACCTGAATGGTCAGGTAGGGGTTGTTGATGAAGTTGAGGTGGTCCAGCTCGACGCTGGTGGGAGAGCTGTCAGGCAGGCCCATGTGGTTCAGGATGTGATCGTCCTTTTTCAGGTCCTTGTCTCCCTCCTCGGGCGGCGGCTCCTTCTTCTCCTCCTCAGGGGCACTCTCCCCAGCCTCCGCTGCCTCGCGGGGCTCCCCGAGGCTGAGCATGATCTCCTTGGGGCTCAGGACCTTGCCGTGCACCAGGCCCAGGAGGAAGGCCTTGGTGAAGGCGACGCCCCACTTGATGCGCCCGATGGCGATCTGCAGGTTGTTCATCTCGCCGTCCTCGTCTGAGGCCGCCAGGCTGTCTGCGCTGAAGGAGCTCAGCAGCAGGGCCAGGAACAGGTTCAGGACCTGGACAACAGGCATTATGGAGCCTCAGCTCAGCCTCTGGTTCCCTGGGGGTGCCACCTTGAGCCAGCACGAGGGGCGCAGGCCTACAGGTCAGACCTACCTCATGCTAAACTTTTAAAAGGAAGACATGACTTTGCTGGATCCTCACAACTGCCTGTGGAGGCGGTGCCTGTTATTATCATCTCCACTTTTCAGATAAGGAAACTGGGGCCTGGGCAAATGACATGACTCTGCCCAAGGCTGAGGCAGAATTTGGCACACTGTGTGATGGAGGACTCTTATGATACCACCTCTGTCCTCCACCTCCACTACTGGGGACACAGAACGAGAAGAGGGTTCAGGTTTTTAGGACTTATCGGGATCCTTTACCTCGATCCTTCTTTTCCTCATCTGTTAAATGGGACTTTTAATCGACTCAGTGTTCCCTAGGACTCAGATACCTGTCCCCTATTTCTCTGGAAGTGGCGTTTGACCTACTGCTATTCAACTCCTTTTCTCCCCTTTGGGGTTCCTGGTTACCTTCTCACACCCCTACTAGAAGGGATTTAAGAGGCCACTGATCCACCTCCCCATCCCCCCCCTTGATTTTCCACCAGACATCTACTGAGCTGCTGCCACCGTGTACAGGAGTGAGCAGCCTCAGGGAGTCACAGACCAGTAGAGAGAAAGACATTGGGTCAAATACAATTCAGTGTGTCTGTACGGCCGTATAGACTGGGGAGGGAGCCCTGGTGGCAAAGTGGTTAAGTGTTTGGCTGCTAACCAAAAGGCTGGGTGGTTCAAACCCACCAGAAGCTCTCTGGGAGAAAAGACCTGGTGATCTGCTCCTGCCAGAAAGATTATAGAGTAGGAAACCCAATGGGGCAGTTCTACTCTGTCTTATAGGTTTGCTATGAGTTAGAATCGACTTGACGGTACACAGCAACAACATAAATTGGGGTGCACAGGCTTTGAAACCACACTGCCTGGGTTTGAACTTCAGTTTACTAGCTGTGTGTTCTGGGGCAAGTCACTTCACCTTTCTCTGCCTCAGTTTCCTCACCTGTAAAATGGGGATAATTATAGTACCTCCTTCCTCACAATGTTGTTAGATTAAGTGATCAATACAACTGTGGCACACAGTAGGTGCTCAAAACAAGTTGGCTGTTATTATGTGTGCAATAATAAATAGAAAGCCATACAACATACAGGGAAGAGTTTGTTCAACTCTGAGGCCAGCTCCCTCATTTTATGGATGAGGAAACTGAGTCCCAGAGAAGTGGAGTGACTTGCCCTAGGACACACAGTATAGTCAAGACTAGAACCCAGGCTTCCAGTTATTGCACAATTTTAGGGGGCTAAAATATGAATTGAATGGTACCCCCAGAGGTATGTAACACAGCAGCCCTGCCTCTCACAAGTCTACCCCTCCCTGGGCAGTGGGGAAGAGGATGAAGGGTGGCTGGGGTGAGGGGTGCCCTGGCTTCTGTCAGCCAGAGGCAGAACCAGGTTCTTACTCTGTGGGGGGGGCCTGGTGTGGGGCTAGGTGTGTGAGTGGGTATGAGGGAGTAGAGGAGCCGGTACGTGAGAATCTGCTAACCTTGACCATCTCTTTTGTGTGTCTCTCACTTTCTGGCTTTCACCAGTGTCCTCTAAGTTTGTTTCATCATTGTCTTAACTACCATGTTAGCATAATATCTCAAAAAATATTTAAATCCTCTGAGGGTGATTCTTCTCCCTGGGCTCTCTATCTGTCTTTTGCCCCCCACCAAAGTTTGATGGTCTGTCTTTCCTTTTCTCGGGCGGGAGGCGTCCAGTTGCCAGAAACACATCTGAGATGGGAATTAGCAGGGTTTGCACACGGCTCTTGCCTGGGACAGAAATAGCCGCCCAGGCAAGGCAGGGGGTGGGGGACAGAGGGGAGGGGGACAACGTTATGCTCCCCTGAGGGCTCTGTGGGGTGGGTTATGTGTAACCTAGTCACTTCCTTTTGTTCTTCACAATAGCCTGGAGGAAGTGCCCAAGTGCCATGGCTGCAGGGGGCATGGGTCCCCACACTCCCTGGCAGGACGCCCTGGTGCCTCTTGGCAGACGTGCTTCCCTGAGGCCTGGGGGTGGTGAGAGGGGACGGTGCCCAAGGAGCAGGCAGTGCTGCCTCCCTCGGCCACTCCTCTCCCTCCAAATTGGGAGAGCCACAGAGCTGGGCCTGAAAAGCTTGTCAGTGGTGGCATGTGTGTGACAGGAGGGTGGGGTGAGGGGCCTGGCATGCACAGTGGCAGTGTGGTGCAGTGGTTATGGACTTGAGCCAGCCTGCTTGGGTTCAGAGCCTGTGCACGTTACTAATTCACCTCCCTGTGCCTTTGTTTCCTCATCTATAAAATGAAGATGTGATACCACGGCTCTCAGAGGGTAGTTGTGAGGATTAAATGAACGAGTACACAGAGTGCTCAGAATGCTGGGTAAACGCTAAAGGAATGTCAGCTCTCATCAGTGTTATGTGTGGCGTGGACGTTACCATTACTGCGATTATAGCTCTTGGTGCTGCTGTTACTACTGGAGTTATACTGACTCAGGCTCCCGTCCCAGGTCAGTTTCTCCCTGTGTGGTTCCGGGCAGGGAAGCATGGATTGTGGAGATAATGTAACGGTCTCACAGGGTTATTGAGTGGATTAGGGATAATGCACTTAAAGCCCCTTGCACAGGGCCAAGCGTGTGGCAGGAGCCCAAAACCCAGGAGCAGTTATATTGGTGGCTGGTACCTAAAAGATGCCCCCAGCACCGTCCTACCCCAGCGCCCCTGTAATATTTGAACTTGCTTGACCACAAGCATCGTGTAATCCTCACGACCACCCAGTGAAGTAAGTCACCACTGTTATCAACCCATTTTCCAGATGAGAAAAATGAGGCTCAGAGAAGTCAAGGCTCATGACTTCCCATCAGTAAGTGGCAATGTGGGGGCTTCAAATGCTTTGGAGTTCACAAACACAGAGACAGAGCCTTCCTGAAGACCCCCTCAGTCACTCCCATGCCCTTAACCTTACATTTGCAACCTTTCGCTCAGCACCTGTGACCCACCCCCCCACTCCCCACCCCCAATCCTGCCCCAAAGTTCTGGCCGGGCACCTTCCCTCTCTCCCCTCTCGCTAGGGACAACCAGTCTGGGTTCCTTCTCTCTTGCTGTCCCTGGGGGCTCGGAACCAATGCCCATCATCTCTTCCTGCAGCCCCAACCCCCTGCCGGGTCCCTGCCCCCAGCTGGAGCTCAGTGATATCTGAGAAGCGCTGACCCAGCAGCCCAAGGATTCCACAGACCTTTTCAGAACGTGGAGACGGGCGTCTTCCCACCCCATTGCCCAGGGCAGCGCCCAGCTACCGCAGGGGGGCAGCCGGGTGCAGCGCTGAGGGCCCTGGCAGGATGACTCCCCGCCCACCTCAAGAAGGGGAGGAGCCAGGTCTGCACGGAGAGGAGAGACGCCTTCGGGGCCCTGGCCACAGAAAGGCCGGTCAACTGGACTAAGGCCCCAGCCCTGTTTCTCATTAGCCCCTGCCCCTTACCTCCCTGCCCTGCTCCTGCCCCACGTGCTGAGCCCTGAACCACAGAAAGTGGCAGGATGGGTGTAGTTTATGCCACTTCTGGATTCTCCAACACCTGGGACTGATTCCTTTTTTTTTTTTTTTTTTTTTAGAGTCCCAGGGACAGAGGAAGGTAAGAAGAGGGAGGAGGACAAGAGGCCCAGCAGTTCCTGGATACCAACCCCGCTGTGCCTTTTTAGACACTAAATCAGTGAATCCTCCCAGCCACCCTATGAGGTCCCTATCATTTTCCATTTGCCAGTTAAAGAGCCCAGCCGGGCTCAGAACTGCGCAGTAATGGTTCCAGGTTGCACTGCTGGTGGTGAAGCGGTGAGTTAGAACACATGTCTGTCTGCCTCCAGCTATCACCTTCTTGTTGTTGTGTGCCATCAAGTCGATTTCGACTCATAGAACCCTATAGGACAGAGTGGAATTGCTCCATAGGGTTTCCTAGGCTGAAATCTTCACGGGAGCAGATTGCCAGGCCTTTTCTCCCTTGGAGCAGCTGGTGGGTTTGAACTGCTGACCTTCGGTTAGCAGCTGAGCACTTAACCATTGTGCCACCAGGGCTCCTCCAGCCATCATCTTACTTTGTCACAAATACTGGGTCTAAACAGTGCTAATCACAACGTGGTCCCTGCACCAGTGGCATCGTATCGCCCTGGCGCTTGTTAGAAATGCAGACCCCCAGGCCCCACCCCAGAGCAGCGGAATCAGGATTTCCGGGGTAGGGCCCAGGAAGGCACTCCACTAGCAGCCAAAATGTTGGCAGTTCCAACGCACCCAGAGATGCATAGGAAGAAAGGCCTGGCAATCTGCTTCTGGAAGGTCACAGCCTTGAAAATCCTGTGGACCAGTTCTCCTCTATACACATGGGGTCCCCGTGAGTCAGAACTGACTCAACAGCAACTAACAACAAGGGCCCAGGAAACGATATTTTAAGAAGCTCCTGGGTGATTCTTAAGTAAAAAAACCAAACCCACTGCCATCAAATCGATTCCGACTCATGGCGACCCCATGTGTTACAGAGTAGAAGTGATCTCCCCAGGGTTTTCTTTACTATAATCTTTATGGAAGCAGACTGCCAGGCCTTTCTTCTGCAACACTGCTGGGTGAGTTAAAATGCCAACCTTTAGGTTAGTAGTTGAGTGCAAACCATCTGCACCACCCAGGGACCTTGGGTGATTTTTAAGTACATTAAAATTTAAGAGCCATTGGATTAAACCATATAAAATTGCCACTTGGGAGATGGGGTGGCTGAAAACATCAAGCATCAGCAATTCCACACAGTTCATCCCGAGAGAACACAGACCCTAAAACGACAACTGATTTTAAAGAAAATAAAGCAATGGGCAATGTCCTGTACACTTGGGTTTCCTGGGCGAGGTTGGGAAGCCATCCAGCTGGCCTCACTCACCACAAGATTGCCGATGACCATGACCATGAGGAAGACGGTGAGGCACATGGCCTGGCCGGCCACCTCCATGCAGTCCCACATGGTCTCAATCCACTCGCCGCACAGGATGCGGAAGACGATGAGGAAGGAGTGGAAGAAGTCGTACATGTGCCAGCGGGGCAGGCTGCAGTCAGCGGCGATCTTGCACACACACTCCTTGTAGCTCTTGCCAAACAGCTGCATGCCCACCACGGCGAAGATGAACACGATGATGGCCAGCACCAGCGTCAGGTTGCCCAGCGCCCCCACTGAGTTGCCGATGATCTTGATGAGCATGTTCAGTGTTGGCCACGACTTGGCCAGCTTGAAGACCCGTAGCTGCCGGGCAGGGGGAGGGCAAGGGTGAGTGAGGCCCTGGGACCCCAGGCCCAGCCCAAGGGAGCCCCATCCTTAAGGGAAAGAACTAGTTCGAGCAGCTCTAATGCCCACACCATGCCTCTGAGTGATCTAAGACCTCAGTTTACCTCTCTATTAAATGGGGACATCCATATCCTACCACCTCATGCTCTCCGTATGTTAAAAGAAGTGCTCCTATGGGGTGGTGGAAAGAATACGAATTCAGGAGTCTCGATCTTACTACTAACGAACTTCTAGTGTCTCAGTTTTCAGGTCCGCTATATGTGGCTGAAGTCCCTACTCCAGTCCCGTCCGAGGTTGTTATGGAATCAAACCCAAATATCAGCTCCTAGGGTTGTCATTTTGCCCCTTCCCCCCAGCAGCCCTGTGTGGTAAGGAGGGAGGGCTCCTTTCTGTCTGTTGCACAGGTAAGAAAGGTTCAGAGAGGTTCAGTGTCAACCACTAGGGCAGAGGGGGACCTTACTCCCAGAACTCTGGCTTCTCCTTCTCACCCCCATGCCCACCCTCCCTAGTATGGACACTCCACCCCTCCTCAGCCCTGGGCCCTGGGGGCCTCTCGCACCAGTCGGAAGGAGCGCAGCACAGACAGCCCCTGCACGTTGGCCAGGCCCAGTTCCACCAGGCTGAGGGTGACGATGATGCTGTCGAATATGTTCCAGCCCTGCTGGAAATACTCATAGGGGTCCATGGCGATCAGCTTCAGTACCATCTCAGCCGTGAAAATGCCTGTGAAGACCTGCAGGGTGGAGTTGGGGTCCCTATCACAGAACCTGAGGGAGCACAGGGCCTTGGAAGGTTGATTCCTGCCCTACTCCTGCCTCCTGGCAGAGCTTGTGGGGGCTGAGAGGAAGGGGTCTAGACCCCTGAGAGGGGCAAGGAGTGGTATCCACACTCCACATGTGTGTGTGGTGGTGGTGGGGGAAGGGGAGGTAGAATGGCCATGCCACAGGGCAGAGGTCGGTACAACCCAGAAATGTGGATCCACCAATTTCTGGCCTTGTGACCGTGGGCAAATCCCTTAACTTCTTGGGGGCCTCGACCCAATCCTAATAGTCAACATTCATTCATTGTGGCTCACGTTATGACCTCTTTAGTAACTCAATCTCTATGAAGTTGGGAGAGATTATCACAGTCGTTTCAGAGTTAAGAAACTGAGGCTCAGAGAGGCTACATGGCTAGCTGAAAGTCATACAGTCCATTTGCCAACGAGTCAGGTCTCAAACTGAGTTCTTGGCATGCTTGGTTCACTGTCTCTACCTCTACAGCCTTTCTATCTTGGGTGGTGGGGAGTCCCAGGACCCAAAAAGCCTCCATGGACTTGGAGGTCTAGTGTATAGGCCAAAAGTGGCGAAGTTGGGATCAATGAAAAGGCCAGAGCTGCCCCCCAGCCCTGGACACAAGGATCTGAGGGCTACACAGCCCCTGAAAGTCTCCTGGGCACAGCCCCCCTCTGCCAGGCACCAGCTGCCCTGGGTCCACAGCCTGCCTGGGCACATGCTGAGCCCCTCCCAGGAACTGTCCCTGACCATAGCAGGTGCCCAGATGGCAGTGCAGTGTGGGCAAGGGGCGGGTGGCTGGTGGGCCAAGCCCATCACACACGCCCCAGCAGCTGTGCACGGAGTCCAGAGCACACCCTTGCCCCTCCATCCCCGCCTGGCCATGGCTGCCTCGGGCACCTCCACTGGGATGACAAGCCTGCTGCTTAGGCTGGGGAGTCCAGGGTCTCTGTCTGATTTCCATGCCACCTACCCAGCCCTCATCCTGCCCAGGTCCCAATCTCATGCCTCTCGCTGGGCTCCCCTCGACCTTGGGGCGGGAGGAGTATCTTGCCAATTTGCTGTTCTGGAAAAATTACTGAGGGAAATGGGAAGGGTGGGGCAGGGCCAGGGCTGGAAGAGGGCTTTCTCCCTTTGTCAGGCTCCACCGTGGCTGGCAACGAGGTGATAATGCTCCTAATGGGCAGGGATAAGCAGGCGGATCAGTGCATGTCAACAATAGCGGGGCAGGGATGGGCTGGATGGGGAGATGGCCTGGCCACTCAGGAGAAAACATAGCAGGCAGGGGGGTGGGGGTGGGGTGAGGCCTCCAGGGTGAGCTTCGGCTTCTTGGGCCTGAGCGTCCATGGCTATATACATGCCTCACTTGCAGGTTCCTTGGTCTCTCTCTCAGGCCCATGACGACCAGGGCATGGATGGTCTGGGACCTATGCCCCCCAGGATTCTGACCTCTGGAAGCCCAGGACCCCACCTCCACTCTTCCTGCTCCCAAATACCCTGAAACTCAAGGGTCAACTCATAACCTCCTTAGTAATATCAAGTCGTGTCTCCCATATACAGTGGAAATAATCCATCTGTCCCCACATGCCCCCCCCCCCCCCCGCCAAGTAAAAGGCCCCTTGCCGTCTAATCCATTCGGACTCATAGCGGCCTCACTTGCCCCCCAGTAGTGGCCCATATTTCCACACAGCCCAGACAACCCCTCTGCTCGCCTGCCCCCGCATGACTGCCCTCTCCCCGGCCCCTCCATACCAGGTTGCCCACGGTGAGCACGTGGTCAAAGTGCTCTGTCATGGGGTAATGTTCCATGGCCATGAAGAGGGTGTTAAGCACGATGCAGATGGTGATGCCCAGGTCAACGAAGGGGTCCATGACGATCAGGTAGATGATGTGCTTGAACTTCATCCAGGGAGCGCAGCAGTTCCATATGAGCACCGTGTGGGCGCACTTGTACCACCACGGCGGGCACTTCTGGTGGGCCTCTTCCAGCTCTGGGAGTGGAGTCACAACACAGACAACCAATGAGAGTTCCCGCCCTTTCCCGCACCCCTCTCTCCTCCAGATCTTCGGTCCCACCTTCCAAGCCCCACCCTTTAGCGGCCCACACCTCAACGCAGCACCCCCTCAGCCAGGCCTACCCCAAGCCCCGCCTTTCAGTGCACCACCCTCAAGGCCCCTCCTCTATATGACCCTTCAGAGATGGTCAGTTCAAAGCTTCATCCCTGAAAGCCCCGCCCCTCAGTGCTTTGACCCTCAAAACCCTACCCCCTCTGCCAGGCCCACTTCAAGCCCCGCCTTTCAGTGCTCCACCCTCAAAGCCCCGCCCCTATAAGTCCCGCCCCATATGGCCCCACCCCTTAAAGCCCCACCTCAAAACCCCACCCCCTCATCAAGGCCTATTCCAAGTCACGCCCCTCAGTGTTCTCCTTTAGGCCCTCCTTCTTGGCACTAACCCCGCCTCTCAGTTAGCGCTGGCCATCTGACTCCTCCCATCTCCCCCAGGGCGAGGGCTTGTGATTCTGGCCTAGGAGAAGCCCTAATATCTCAGGCTGGGCCCCCCGGCGGTCCCAGGGAGAGGTGGGAGAGGGAGGCCGCTGCGGGGGGTTGGGTCCCCATTTCACCTGCTGCTGGGCAGCTCCACTCAGGGCAGACTGAGACCCCCCCACCTGAGGGCTCTCCCTCCCCACTGCGGCCCCTCCAGACTATCACAGCCAGTCCATCCTTTGTCACCAGAGTGGCTTTCTGGAAACACGTCCTGCTCTTGCCCCCAACTCTAAAGCCCTGGGGGCTCTGTAAGGCCTACGGGATGACGCTGCTCCTTAGCCAGGCCTTTCAGGCCCTCCACCGTCCTCGCCCTGCTGTAGGCATGGCCTCGTTTAAGGAGCATCATACACTTGTGCGGTAAATAGGACTAGCGAGTCCCAGTTCATAGACGAAGAATGGGGACTGGAGCAGTGGCAGCCCCACGGAGGCCCAGGGTTGACTGCACGATTGGGGCACCCCAGGGGTGGGGGCCATCTGACCTGGCCCCCACCCAGGAATTAGTAACCTGAACCTCTCTGAGAGGCTGCAGCCAGTTCTAGTCTGATTCTAACCCTGTTCCCTTCCAGTGCTACTGCAGGTGCCCAAACACTGTCTGAACCCTGGAACACCTGGGCGGGCTCCAGCCTCGGCTGGCTGTACCTCAGCATTCGGGGCACACAGACAGACAGACATCTGGATGCCCGCCATATAGGGTCAGGTGAGATCATGCCCTTGAGAGGTTGGCAAAAAGTCCTCTAGGACCCCAAACTCCTTCCTAGTGCAAGGCAAGCTGGCCTGGGGTAGGGGACCAGATGTTCTTGAACTTCACCCACAGGGTGCAGCAGTTCCATAGTCTGTGTCAGATTTCCTTTCTTCCCTCCTCCCTCCCTTCCTTCTCTCCCTTCCTCCTTTCTTCCTTCCTTTCTCCCTCCCTTCCTCCCTCTCATCTACCCACACCCCCCCCCATCATTAATCGTTCAGCTCATCTAGCTGTCTATCCATTCTCCTCTTGTTACCCCATCCTATTCTTCTCCTGACACTGGGGGGGAAGGGGGCAGGGATTTGGGGAATCTGTGACTCTACCTGGGCAGAATTTGTTGACATTTAACTTCTAACCAGAGGATACTTGAGGAGCAGCAGCTCCGATTTCCGGAAGGTTGAGCCTTCCTGGTTAGTATTATTAGCCTGTCCTTCCCCATTGTCTTGGCAGCCCCCAGGCCCTCCCGGAAGCCCCCAGTTTCCGCAGTGGCTGGGCCTTGCAGCCAGAGCTGGGCCAGGTGAAGCCAAAACTATATTTATCACAGCCATTTCTTCCATGCCAAGATTAAGTTACTGTCATCCTGGAGCTGGGCCTGGCTGGACCACACCCTGCTCCTTTAGGAGCCGAGTGGCCTGGATGGGCAGACAAGCAGGGTAGGATGGGCCCGGGATGCAGGGCACTCACCATCCATGGCATCCGAGACTGCACTGTCTGCGCCGCAGCTCTGCCGCGGGGGCCCCTTCTCCCCCGGGCCCGTGTCCACACTACCATTGCAGTCTTTGCCGTGGGCTGGGTCCCGATCTGCCTCCCCACCTTCCAGAGCTTGGGCGGCCTTGGCCTGCAGACCAGCAAGGGAGGCGGGCATGAAGTCCAGCTTTGAGCCGGGGGGATGGACAAATTGACCCTGGCTCCTTTTCTTGGCCTGTGCCGAGCCTAGTTGGGGGATCAGGTGAGGGCAAGGCCTAACTTCCAGGGCGAGGGTAGCAGGGTAGGGACCAGAGTGACAGAGGACCCTCAGCCCTGAAGACCCTCAACTCTGATACCCTGACAAACCCCTGCACTTGACATGATGGTAAGAAAACGGGCAGCTGCCCTTTGGGCCTCACCAGGACTCAACCTTTCCCTCAGCTCGGACCCGTGTGCTGCCCAGAAAGAATCACAAAGCCAGAGATATTTGAATTAAGGTTGATCAACTCCAGATTCTTTGTTGCAGGTAGGGAAGCTGAGGCACAGAGCAGAAAAATACCCTTTCTACTGCATGGATGTCAGCTATTCCATCAAAGCCCCTAGCCTGGGGCCTTCTGCTCCTCCTGCTTCGAAACCCCTGCCCCCTGCCCCTCCCTCACCCTCAGCCTGTCTGGGGGTAGCCAGTAGCCAAGCAGCCCAGGCTGAGGGTCAGCGAGCCCCTTGGGTCCTTGGCCTCCTCTCTCTGAGTCCAGACCTTCTCTAGTTCCTCCTGTTGCTTTTTGAACTTCTCTAGCATTTGCTGAAACTCCTCCTCTTTCTCGCGGGCCTCGGCCAGCGTGGCCTCGTTCTGTTCAGCATACGCCATGGCCACCACTGCCAGGATCAGGTTGATGAGGTAGAAGGAGCCCAGGAAAATGATGACCACGAAGAAGATCATGTAGGTCTTGCCGGCTGCTCGCAGGGTCTGGGGATGGGGGAAGAGGGGTATCACATGGCATCCCACTTCTATTCTGCTCTCTTTTACCCACTGCTCTTTTTTCCACACCCCCATTGCCCGGAGGGGTAAACAAAGGGTTCCTCACAGAGCCTGGGGATTTGAGGACCTTTGAGGCAGTGTATGGACATCCTTTACAGGCTAAACCACGTTCCAGGGAGCTTCAGAGTATACACTTGGAACCCAGACTTTCCTGATACCCTGGCTCAGAACTTTGAGGACCCCAGCCAGTCACCTCCAGATCAGAGAGTCAGGATAGAAAATGGTGAACATGGGCTTTGGGATCAGCTTGAACCCTAGCTTTGACACCTAGTAAGAGCTCCACGGATACTGGCCATCGCTGTTATTATTAACACCTTCAGTGTTAGAAACATCAGCAGGCACCAGAAGGCACTGTTGCTCCTGACTCATCCTGTCTGCCCCACAGACAGCAGAAGCTGAAATGAACGTGTTTGAGAAAAATTGAGTTTCTAATGTGCACTACTGTGAGGACTGGGGCCCACACCTCAGCTCTTAAGGCAAAGGCGGAGAAGGAAGAAAAGGTGGCGGCTGGGATCTGGCAGGTGCCCATGTCAGAGAGCACTGAGGGATTCCCTGAAGGAGACGGCCCCTGTTGGGGGCTTGACCATCCTGAAGCGGGGTGGCTGCAGGGACAGAGGGGCAGGGTGAGGGCTGCTGTACCAGCTGGAAGAGGTTCTCCCAATAGTCCTGTGTCATGAGGCGGAAGAGAGCCAGGAAGGCCCAGCTGAAGGTGTCGTAGCTGGTGTAGCCATAGTTGGGGTTCCGCCCAGCCTTGATGCACTCATAACCCTCGGGGCAGTGCCTAGGGATGGGATGGGGGACTGGGTTTAGGGAGAGAGAGGAGATCCAAATGGGGAACAGTGATGGGGAACCCCAAGGGAAAAATCCTTCTGTTCTGCCTGTGCCCCTGAAAACAGGGAAGTGCTGCATCCATGCCCCTGGGTTTTCCCTTGCACTCCCACCCACCCCAGTTCCTTCTCCTGACTCTGCCCCTATCTCCCCAGGCCCCAGGGGTGCCTTGTTCCTTCCCCAGCTTCACTCACCCAGCGTCACTGCTGTTCCCACAAAGCAGGGCGTCGTTGGAGCCCTCCAGGAAATAATAGTTCCCTTTGGGAGTTAGAGGCCACAAAGGAGGCATGTTACCCACATGTATACACTGTGAGCACACATACCCATTTCACACCTGTGGACACGTCTGCGTGGACCATCTACACCAAATGGATGCTCCCTAGGTGCTCCTTCCTCCTCCTTAGGGCAGCCCCAAGTTCCAATACACAGAGCTGGCCTCTGGGTAGGTACCTTGCAGGTAGCTCAGCTCCAAGCTCAGTGCCTAGTGTGGTTGTTAAGGAAGGACATGGGGCACAAAGAGAGAGGGGAGGAATGTGTATGTGTGCTCACGGTACTACCACATACCTGCACAGGACACCTGACTCAGGGGACAGCTGCGGCTAGAATGCAGGACGCCAGGCTGAGAAGAGGCAGCTTTTTCTAATTTGCATGAAGGCACTGTATGGACTAATAGTGGCTGTGTGAGAATGTGTGTGTCGTGAGTGTGCCTGTTGTGTATGGGCATGTGAATACAATGTGGGTGTGTGGGTACCCAGTGGTGGCCCTACCAGGATGTGAACAAACAGTGTGATGAAAGAGGATAGGGAGTGCCCAGGTGAGGGAATAAGGACTATCAAAAAAGACAAAAAACCCGTTGCTGTCGATTCTGAGCCATGGTGACTCCATGTGTTTCAGAGGAGAACTGCTCCATTGGGTTTCCTTGGCTGTAATCGTTATGGAAGCAGATCATCAGGGCTTTCTTCCATGATGCTGCTGGATGGGTTCAAACCACCAGCCTTTAGGTTACTAGCTGATCATAAACTGCTTGTGCCATCCATGGATATAAGTCCAGTTGGCCATGATGTTTATCTCACAAGAAGCTGGGGAAGGGGCTCCAACAGGCGCCACTTGCACCCTATCTGCCATCCTTACCTTCATCATTGATGTAGGCATCCCAGTCAAAGGTGAAGTTGCTGACCCAACTCTCATGGCTGTACCATGTGTCATTGCCGTACCATGTGTCGTTGTTGTACCATGTGTCATTGCCGTACCACGTGTCATTGCCATACCATGTGTCATTGCCGTACCACGTGGTGTTGGTATCATTGAAGGGCGGGGGCCAGCGCACACACTTCTGCCTCAGGTTTCCCATGAAGAGCTGCAGCCCCACCAGGGCAAAGACACTCAGGCAGAAGACGGTGAGGATCATGACATCTGACAGCTTTTTTACCGACTGGATCAGGGCCCCTACGATCGTCTTCAGGCCTGGCCATAGAGAGAGTAAGGGTGTTAGGGTCACGGGAGGACAAGGCAGGGTAATAAGTTATACCCCTGCCCGCATCCCCATCTCCTTTAAGGTTTGACTTACTAGGCACCACTTCCTGGAAGCCTTCCCAAAGGGATCCTACCCTTCTGCAGTGAGTTTGTGTTGATGATGAAGTAGTTTGGAAAAGGTTGTGGACAAAGGAGGCACAACGTGAAGAATGTAACTAATGTCACTGAATTGTGCGTTGTAGAAATGGTTGAAGTGGTGTACGTTTTATTGTGTATATTTCGGCGAACAAAAATTAGCCCCTCCCCCTTTTTCTGATCATGTCCTCACCCTAGAGCCTTTGAATTGCAAAGCATCTCACCCATGAGTCGAATGGACTGTCGAGGCTCAATGGGCTGTTGCCCCACCTATTGGGCTCCTCAAAAGCACACAAAACCTGGTCTATAGGGCAAACAATAACACACACGAGGAAAGTGCTTTGTAGTTCAGTCATGTATACGAGGCTATATGGGCACACCAGCCCAAAAGCAAAGATGAGAAGGCAGGAAGGGACAGGAAAACTGGACAAATGGAAACAGAGAACCTGGGGTGGAGAAGGGGAGAGTGTTGATACGTTGTGGGGTTGGCAACCAATGTCACAAAACAATTCGTGTATTAATTGTTTAATGAGAAACTAACTTGCTCTGCAAACTTTCACCTAAGGCACACACACACACACCCAAAAGCCACACAAAACCACTTGACTGAATTTCAACTCATGGCAATCCCAGGTGTGTCAGAGCAGAATTCTGCTCCATAGGGTTTGCAATGACTGATTTTCTGGGGGTAGATCACTAGGCCTTTCTTTCAAGGTGCCTATGGGTGGACTCCAACCTCCAACCTTTCGGTTAGTAGTCGAACATGTTAACTGTTTGCACCACCCAAAGACTCCTAAAAAGGCATGAGCAGATCTTATTAAATGTCGCTAGGTGAGCACTCCCAAAGTGTGCACCACAGAACACTAATCTCCAAGTTGTTTGCTTAAAAAGGGGGGTTAAGCAATGTGTTTGGGAAAGGTCGCACTCTATATTCCATTCTTGGAGAATCATTACTTACAGTACCCCATTAAAGGCTCCGAAAAGTCCTACAGAAACAAATACTGCTTAACTTTGTTTAATACCATGTTTCCTTAGCTTATTTGACCACAGAGCCTTTTTTCTTATAAGGCTTATTAACTCTGGAGGAACAGTAGGGTTCACTCTGAGAAGCTCTAGACGACCTTGACCAGATCTCAAAAGTCTGCCGCTTTGGACAGATAAAGGCATACACAGTTCTTAAGAAATTTCAGGGAGAGTCCCCTTGTCTACGGAGGAGCCACAACTTCTTCCTTGGGCCTAATCATGGTGTCTCTCAATATTAGCTCATTTCCTTTTCTTATCCTGATGTAGAAAACAAATGCTCAGCAGCCTTCTTCTAAACACCCTCTGAAGCCCGAGGATGCTGCAAGCAAGGCACAGAGGTAAGGCTTGACTTTGGCTTGGTGGCCTCCGTGCTGTGCGGCCTCCGGTAAGCATTTCATCTCTCAGAATCTCCCTGCCTCAGCTGCAATACTAGAAGAGACCCAAGGTACTTTCTGCGGTCCCTGGGTGGTGCAAATGTTTACCAAGCTCCCCTCCTAACTGAAAGGTTGGACGTTTGACTCCACCCAGAGTCACTTCAGAAGAAAGGCCTGGTGATTTATTTCTGAAAAACCAGCCATTGAAAACCCTATGGAGCACAGGTCTACTCTGACACACATGGGGTCACCAGGAGTTGGGGTTGACTCACTGGCAACTGGTAACGGCTGTGGTCCTTTCTAGCATTAAGATTTAACAATTTCCCCTTCTCCCAGAATCCTGTTCTCCACCATTTTCATATTGTCTTTCTCTCCCTTGACTGAGCCACCTCTAATTTCTCCACAGGCTTTTTTGAGGGTTGAGATGATCCAGATTCTATTTATTTCGTGCTCCCTGTTGCATTACTTTGGAACTGCCCTGGACTCCTTGCTCAGTGGGTGTGTGGTGTGTTCCTAATTGAGTCTGGAGGGCTGGGACTTTCCATCATCCATTCCCTTTGTGTCTCTCTCTCAGGTGGAGGCCTCTGCTCTGTCCCATTGCTTATTTTATTAACACACATGTACATATCACAGACTATGTGTCAGGCACTGTTCTAAGCACCTTATAGCTATTAACATGCTTAACTCTCTTAACAACCCAATCAGTGGGTACTATTATTATCCACCTTTTTACAGATAAGGAAACTGAGGCACAAACAGGTGAAACCACTTGCCCGAGGTCAGGCGAGAATCGAACCCAGGCAGCCCAGAGTCTGTGCTCATAACCACCTTGCCAGGTGGTCTTCCTGCCTGGGCCCCTTCCCCTCTCTGGCCACAGGGTCCCTCTGTGTCCAGGCTTTGGTGTGTTGTGATCCTGAGTCAGGTTCCTGGAATGTGAGTGTCAGGCTCCTGCCTGAGTATGGGGCAGCCCGCTGGCCCAGGCAGAGGGTCCCTGCACTGCCCTGGTACCTGGGATGACTGTGATGGTCTTCAGGGCCCGCAGCACTCGGAAGGTCCTCAGGGCTGAGATGTTGCCCAAATCCACAAACTCCGTGAGGTACCTGGGCAGAGGGGTTGGGATAGGGGCTGTGTCAGAGGTGGAGTAGGCTGTAGGGCAGAAATCAGGGCTTCTCCAGGCCCAGGAATCCTTATAGTTGGGGTTACCACCGGGGTTTGAGGGGCAGTCCAGATACCCCAAGGTTTCTATTGGGGCCTGAGAGTGGGAAAGACAGTGTGGGAGCTTTGCTGCTGGGGCATAGGGGTGGCAAGGCTAGCCCAACTTTCCCAGTAAGTGAGGGGCCTGGGACTGTGGATTACAGCTGCTATGCGTGGTTGTACAGGAAGGGGCATCAGGAGAGTCTTGAAGCTAGAGCCTGGGAGTGGTAGCTCCCAGAATTGCACAGCTCACAATCTGCACAACTGGTCAGGGAGTCCCTGCAGCTCCCCCCTCTGTGAGGTTCAGCCCAGTCAGGTGCCCTCGGAAGCCTAGCCTCCTTCCTTCATCCACTCCAGCCTCAGGATGCCCCTGGACCCCTGCTCACGCCATCATGATGACGCTGAAGTCCAGCCAGTTCCAGGGGTCCCGGAGGAATGTGAAGTCGTCAATGCAGAAGCCTCGGGCCAGTATCTTGATGAGGGACTCAAAGGTGTAGATCCCTGTGAAGGTATACCTGGTGGGGAGAGGGCCGGCCAGGCATGTCACACTCAGGTGCAGGTGTGTGCGTTGGGGTGGACCTCCCAGAAGTGAAATGTGCCACAGAGGGGGCTGAGGACATTGATGGGGGTGACAGTGACAGTGTGTGTCACCCTGGGGCCTTAAGACATTGATAGGTATGACGGTGTGTGTCACCCTGGAAGACAAGAGCAGTGTCACTCTGAGCATATTCAGAGGTGCAGACTCGGGACGGGCTGTGTCCCAGGGCTGGGATGCTCGAGGTGGGGGAGGGAGGTACTTACTCCACATTCTTGGACCAGGGAGGTGGGTCGCTCATGGTCATGAACACACAGTTGCTCAAGATTGTGATCATGATGAACATGCTGAACAGCGTTGCGGGGAGGGTCAAGGAAAGTGAGGGAGCAGGTGGGAAGGGGAGGCAGACAGAATACCTTGCTTTGCCCATCCCTGCCCCCGCCCTACCCCACTCTCACTCCACTTGGGCAGGATATGAGTGGATGAGCACTTTGATGGCACCACGCCTGATGCTGCTGAAGGGGCTTAGCACGTAAAGAGCAGGTGCGGCGGAGAAGCGGAAGATGGCCTTGCCCTTGTTGAGCACAATGAAGGTCTGTGGCAGGGAGAGAGCTCATGAGGCCTGGGGACAGAGAGATGGATGGACACAGACAGACAGAGGGAGCCTGCTCAGGCCCAGACCTTCTTGTCACAGTAGTAGGGGTCCAGGTCCTCCAGGGGGATGCCGATGACCTCTGGTGGGGGGTCACCATAGATGAGGGGTAGGCTCTTGCCGGCCTCTAGGTCACTGCGTGGCTGGCGCTCGGAGTCCTCGATCTCCATCTGCTTGTTGCGCAGCTGCCGGGCTTCTTCCTCTCTGGCCCGCTGTTCTATGGCAGCCAGGGACTCCCGGGTAAAGGGGTGCAGGCAGTCAGCGCCTAGAGGCACCAGGGTTGCCAGAGACATTCTGGCCATCTTTGCATCCTAGGCTCAGGGGCCAGGAGGGCAGTGGGCAGCCGGGCAGCTGCAGTGTGCAGCCCTCGGGGTGCTGGGCAGCCACACCGGCGTCCGCCTGCTGTCTGCTATTTGCCTCCTGCCTGCCCAGGGACAGGCCTGGGAGGCCGGTGTGCGGGCCCTGCCTAGAGTCGGAAGAGGTGCCTGCAGGATGGGGTCGCAGCTGCTGCTCAGGTGCTGGACACAAGAGCATCCCCCCACCCTGGGCCCCGTACTTCACTGTCCCCGGCAGCGGGGTCGGCTGCCCTCAGGACTGATAGCAAACCAAGCTAGAGCCTCTTCGGCCTTGGGGACTGGGGGCCAAAGCCCCGGTGTCCTCAACCACCTTCTTGGCCCAAACTCCAGGAACTGCGTGGCTTCAGCCTGCAGGGACAGAGAGAGAACCACAGCTTGCTGTGGCAACAGTGACCCCCTACACGGGAGGGAGGGGGAAGGGAGTCAGGAGTGAAATGAGGGCTCTAGGGGAACAGCCTAAGGCAGAAACGGCAAATGGATTTTATCTTGAGGGCTGACTTGGGTTAGCAGATACTGGCTGTCTGGAGCTCTGGGTAGAAACCACTGATGGCACCCAGATCCAGAAGGAAAGACTGCTGTGATTGATTACTGATGTATGCCAGGGGCATGGGAAAGAAGAACATGACACATCTGCCTGTACAGGCCCTCCCTGGGTTGGAAGGAAGGGAAAAGAAAGATGTAGCAAGGATAACAAGCGCCCAGGGGCAATCTCTAAATTGCCCCCCCCGCCCCCCGCCCACCCAATTTCAAGATGAATAGACGTTGATAGCTGCCACACATCAGCAGAAATGCCCTCTCTTCTCTTGTCTGGCTGCCTTAGGTGTCTCTCATATTTGTGGTGCCTCGGAATGTCATTCTGCGCCTTGTCGGCACCCTGTTGGACTATGCCTCTGAGATGTAAGGTTTCCTTTCCTGAGCTTTAGGGAAACTTGGTGTTGGGCTGGGAGTGGGAAGATGGGAAGGCCCTGGGCCCTGCAGAGGTTCCCAACAGCACTCTCCATCAGGAGAGCCTCCAGAGGCTAACACAGAAGGGGGAAGGGGGGCCAAGGAGATAGACAATTCCAATGGTGGGTGTAGGGCCAGAGCCCCCAGTGCCTGCTTTCAGCGGGTGGTTGTGCATGAACTGGACAGGGGAAGGGGCACCCATCAGGAGCATTTGAGCCTGTGAAGACTGTCAGCTGTGTCTCCTGGGTCAGTTCCCAGGCCTCTCCTAGCCCCTCTGGCCTTCTGCCCAGCCCTCCTAAGCCAGCTGTCTGTGGAAGGGAGGTGGTAATCACACGTATCACAAATGGCCTTGGAAGAATGGCCCACATCAGCAGGTACGCACAGGGAGATCACTGCAGCCCCATCACATGCAGCTACTGCAAGGGCCACACAGACAGACTGCCCCCTCCAGCCAGCCATCTCCCACAGGGACCTGGATAGACCCCCCAGAGCCTCCCACAGCTACACCCAGGGGGCAGCCCCCTTACAGCTGGCCCAGATGCTCACAGAAGTGCCCCTGCCCCAGCCAGCATGGGCATTTTCTCAGGCTTGGCCAACAGGTGGGAAGGGTGGCCCAGGGAGAGGCAGGAGCCATTGGGCAGAGCTGGCCACTCCCACCCGTGTCTGCTCCCCAGCTGCTCCCTACCCATCACCAGGAGTTGTGTTTCCACGGGGATGACTCTGCTCATTCCTGCTGACCCTATTCCTCAGCTGCTCATTGGTCCCATTGTGTGTGTGGGAGCACCCCCTACACCACACAAACACAACACATACACACAACACACACAAACACACACCACACACAGCAAATGGAACACACACAACACATACATACACTACACACAAACACACCACACACAGCAAACAGCACACAGCATATACATCAAACAACACACACCACATACAACAAACGCACACCACATACAACAAACAACACACACCACACACAACAAACAGAACACATACACACACACCACACACAACACGTACACAACACACGAACATACACTACACACAATAAGCACAACACACAACTCATGCAACAAACACAATATACACAACAAACACAACACATGAACATACATACACAACACACACAACAAACATAATACATACACAACACATAACACACAACACGCACAACAAACACAACACATACGGCACAGACAACAAACACAATATACACACACCAAACACAACACATAAATCACACAAACACACCACACACAACAAACAACACACACAACACAGAACGCACACACCGCAAACACACCACACACAACATACACAAACAGCATACAACACAGCATATAGGCAACACACCCATACAGAACATACAACACACCCATACAGAACACACAACACACATACCACACACACGCAAACACAACACACAAAAACACACATACCACACACACAATACACACAGTCGCCAACCTAAAACCACCACTCACACAGACCCTCCCAGTTGTACCACCACCATTCACTGCAGCCCTGTCATGCACCTCACCACCTTCATCCCCATGACCAACTCCTCTGTACAACTTGACCCTCAAGCTCACTTGTCACCAAACAGAAGCCACTGACCAAAAGTGGCCTTGGAGGGACCCCAAGGCTGTTGTCCACCCACTCCATTCATAATTCCGCTTGTCAACGACCTTCTGACCTGAATACCACCCAATTTCCCCTTCACAGAAGCCCAAGTGGGACCACAAAACACCAGGGATGCACAGTCTGGCTCCCAACTCCCAGTGCTCTTTAGAAACTACCTTCGCCTGAGTCACCAATGCCTCCCGTGGACAGACCCAGGGGCGTCTTCTCAGCTGGCTTTCCTGACTCTCTCTCCACATCCCACACTACTCACGGCCTTTCTTCTTGAAGGAAGAGTGTAGCCTACCCCATCTGGCCACTCTCTTTCCATCTCTGCCCTGCGTGCTCCTCCTTCCCTGCCCTGCGCGCTCCTCCTTCCCTGCCCCTTGGAGATACTTGTTCTTCGGGGTCTGGTTTGCAGCCCTGCATTCTTTTTAAGGCATTCACCCTCTCCGTGGCTGTCCTTCTCCCTGCCACAGGAACACCCATCATCCACTCCTTTCCGTGGTCTGTACGGCCCTGCCACATCTGTTCCTATTTCCCTGATGGCCCCAAACTGGTCAAGTCAGGGCCCCCTTTTAGGTGGGGCCAAAGCCTTCACAGCCCTTACTACACCAGTAATTAATGCCCTACTAGTGTGATTATCTGTTGATGTCTGACTCCCCTGCCACACTTGCCGCAGGTCGGGGCTCGGGGCCACCACTGGATTCAGTCCCTGGTGCGTTGACACATGTTCCCAGGTCTCCCCCTAGCCCGAGCCTCCCCTGGGCTCCAGACCCACACATGCCACAACCAACCTGGCCCCTCCTCCCGCTGTTCCCCAGAAAAAAACCAGTTGCCATCGAGTCAACTCTGACTCATGGAGACCCTACGTGTGACAGAGTAGAACTGTGTTCCATAGAGTTTTCAATGGCAGATTTTTTGGAAGTAGATTGCCAGGCCTTTCTTCTGAGGTATCTCTGGCTGGACTCAAATCTCCAGCCTTTTGGTTAGCAGTTGAGCACACTGACTGTTTGCACCACCTGGGGGCTCCGCTGTTCCCCTGCTGACCCTGAGTAAGAATTCTCATCTCTCCCTTCAAAATGTGTTCTTCACTCTGAATTCCCCTTTCCTACCGTCTTCACCAACCCTGAAGCCACTTCACATCCGGACTTCTTCTGTGCAGGAATAAATGTACTTGTTGCTTGGGTCATTTGCGGCACAGTTGTGGTTGCTGGCTGCCAAAAGCACCTGGAGTGGTACATGTGGTCAGCTCCCAGTCCACTGATTCACCATCCCCAGCATCCACCTTATCCTTTCTATCCTCAACACCTATTGCTGCCTTCATTCACCCTTACCTGCTCTATTCAGATAACCTCTACCTCCTCCCTGCCTCCAGCCTGGCTCCCCTCCAGCCCACCCTCTGCATTTCTAAAATCACAAATCTGATCATGTCACTCTTCCTGCTTAAATCCTTCAGTGCCTTGCCACTTAATAGTAAGTCCAAACCCCTCAGCATGGCCCCCAAGGCCTCCATGATCCGATCCCTATCTCATTGCCCACCCTTCCCCCCTCCCACACACACACCTGGCTTTGCGACTTCCATTTTCACAAGTGGGCCAAGCTGTTTCCCAGCCCTGTGCCTTTGCTCATGGTCTGCACTTCTCCTGGAGCACCCATATTCTTTGTTTCTCTGTTATTGTTAGCTGCTGTTGAGTTGGTCACCAACTCATGGTGACCCAGTACACAATGAGACAAAATGCTGCCCACGAAGCTGTGTGAGCCATAGCGTTTTCAGTTTTTGATTTTCAGTAGATCACCAGGTCTTTCTTCCTAGTCTATCTTAGTCTGGAAGCTCTGCTGAGACCTATTCAGCATTATAGCAACATGTAAGCCTCAAATGACAGGTGGTGGCTTTGCAGGAGTACATTGGCCAAGAACTGAACCTGAGTCTCCTGCATAGAAGGTGAGAATTCTACCACTGAACCACCAGTGCCCCATTTTGTCTCCCTGGAGAACTTCCATTCATCCTTCTAGACTCAATCTATACAAGAACCACATCCTCTAGGAAGCCCTCTCTTGGCACCTTGGCCAGGTAGATCACTCCCTCCTTCGTGCCACCCGTGTGCCTAGTGCTCAAAGTTTATTAAACAAATAAATGAATTAACAAACTAGAAACACGCTCCACCTTAGCCCCTTTCTCCCCAAAGTGTACCCCGAAACTAAATCATAACCAGAAACCATATCACCTCTAAAATCACCAGTGCGAGCCTCCCTTCTCTCCCACCATCTATGCTCTCCCCATGGTGCTCCCCCCCATGACACTCCCAGCTGATGACCTCATGTCACCGTCATTGAGAAAATTGGAACCATTATACACAGTCAAATCTACGGAACTCTCTCCATTGCCTCCAACCTTTTCTTTCCCCATCCTGTTATAACAGAATCATAATTTTAATCAAAGGCCAAGCCTCCCCACTGGGCTCAGGACCCCAACCTCTCTTGTCATTCCCCTGTTATCTTCACCCTTGACTTACTGCCCATCGGTCTCTTCCTATCCATGAGCAGGCTCTAGTGACACCCATCTTAAAAATAATGGCAGCGATGACAAAAACTACCCTCCTCCCCTCATACCTGCCTTCATCTGTTGCCCTATTTTTCTGTTCCTCTTCATGGAAAAACTTTTTGGAAAGTGTCTACACCAGCTGTCTTTACTTCCTTACCTTTTGTTAACTCTTCAACCCATTCCAACCTGGTTTCCATTTCCCCCACTCAACTGAAATGGCTTTTGTCATGTCACTAACACCCTACCTGCTGCCAAGTCCAATGAACATCTTCCTGTCTTCACCTCCATCAACCTCTCAGAAGCATTCAGCCCAGTTGGCCACAGCCCCCTTCTGGAAATGTTCTATTCTCCAGTTTCCATGATATCACGCTCAAGTTTTCCCTCCTACTTCCGTGGCTGCTCCTTCTCCACTTCCTTTGCTCACACCTCTTTCTCGAAACAATCTCCAAGTTTTCTCAGGGCTCTATCGAGGCCTGGATGGCATAATTCCTATGACTGTAAAAAATGCCGTAGGAACATGATAAACCTCTTCTTTGAAATCTAGACCAGTGTATCCAACTGCCTACAGGATCACTTCACATGGATAGCTAACAGACATACCAACTTAACGTATCTGGTAAGAAACATTTGTGTTCTTCCACTGTAACCCAATGGTCTTCCCCAACCCAGGAAATGGCACCACCACCCACCTAGCTAAGGAGTCCTGGTGGTGCAACGTTAAGTGCTCAGCTACTAATCAAAAGGTTGGTGGTTTGAACCCACTCAGAGGCTCTGAGGGAGAAAGACCTGGTGATCTGCTACAAAGATTACAGCCAAAAAAACCCTATGGGGCAGTTCAACTCTGTCACATGGGGCCACTACCCAACAACAACAATACCCACCTAGTTGTGGAAGTAAAAAAACTAGGATATCTCATTGAATTCTCCTTTTCCCTTCACCCTCCAGGTCCAATCTGTTCAAAATTCTATTAATACCACCTTCAAAATATACCTAAATTCTATCTTTTTTCCATCTCCCCTGGTCCCTACCACAAAAATCCCTTGCAAATTTCCAGTTTCCTACAACCTGCTTTTGCCCTTGCCACCTCCAAACCAGTCCATAAAGCAGCCAATAATCTTTTAAAAACAAGGAACCATGTTCTTTCTCCTGCTTAGAATTCTCCAGTAGCTTCCCACTGAACTTATATAACATCTGAACTTCTTATTGTCTTAGCTATCCAGCGCTGCTATAACAGAAATACCACAAGTGGATGACTTTAACAAGGAGAAATTTATTTTCTCACAGTCTAGTAGGCTAGAAGTCTAAATTCAGGGCATCAGCTCCAGCGGAAGGCTTTCTCTCTCTGTCGGCCTTCTCATCAATCTTCCCTCGGACTAGGAGCTTCTCTGCTCAGGGACCATGGGTCCAAAGGATACACTTTGCTCCCCGCACTGCTTTCTTGGTGGTATGAGGTCCCCAACTTTGCTCGCTTCCCTTTCCTTTTATCTCTTGTAAGATAAAAGGTGGTGCAGGCCACACTCCAGGGAAACTCCCTTTACATTGGATCAGTGATATGACCTTAGTAAGGGTGTTACAATCCCACCCGAAACCTCTTTAACATAAAATTACAATCACAAAATGGAGGACAACCACACAATACTGGGACTCATGGACCAGCCAAATTGGTACAGATATTTTTTGAGGGGACATAATTCAATCTATGACTCTTATGGTGGCCAGTAAGGCCCTAATGATCTAGCTCCTGCCTACCTCTCCAAACTTGTCTCTTGATCTCTCCCCCTTGCTCACTCTGCTCCAGTCACACTGGCCTCCTTCCGACTCCTGCACCACTGTGCTCACTCCTGCCTTTGGGCCTTTACCCAGCTCCTTGCTCTACCTGGGACTCTTGTTTCCTTTCTTTTTCACACAGCTGTTCCTTCTCATCCTCCTGTTCTATCACAGATTGAATTGTGTGCCCCCCAAAATATCTGTCAACTTGGCTAGACCATGATTCCCGGTATTGTGTGATTGTCCATCATCTTCACATCTGATGTGATTTTCCTATGTGTTGTAAATTCTATCTCTACGATACTACCGAGATGGGATTAGTGGCAGTTATGCTAATGGGCAAGATTCAATCTACATGATTAGGTTGTGTCTTAAGCCAATCTCTTTTGAGATATAAAAGAGAGAAGCAAGTAGAGAGACATGGGGACCTCATACCACCAAGAAAGTAGTGCCAGGAGAAGAGTGCATCCTTTGGACCTGGGGTCCCTGAGCTGAGAAGCTCCTAGTCCAGGGGAAGATTGATAACAAGGACCTTCTTCCAGAACTGATAGAGAAAGAAAGCCTTCCTCTGGAGCTGATGCCCTGAATTTGGACTTCTAGCCTACTTGACTGTGAGACTATTTGTTGAAGTCATCCACTTGTGGTATTTCTGTTACAGCAGCACTAGATAAGCAAGACAGAATTTGGTACTGGGAGCGAGGTGCTGCTCTAACAGATACCTAGAATGTGGAAGCAGTTTTGAAGCTGTGAATGGATGGAGAATGGAAGAGTTTTAAAGTACCTAATAGTAAAAGCCTAAATTGCCTTGAAGAGACCGTTGGTGGAATTATGGACATCAGAGACAATTCTGGTGAAGAGTCAGAAGGAAATGAGGAGAGCTGTCACACTGGAGACAGGGCAGATGGGGAGAAGCAGCATCAGAGAAACTGCCGTAGCGGAGAAACTGCAGCAGCAGAACCAAGAGACCAGCTCAACACCGTGCTGGAGCTGACCTAGCGAGCAAGAGAACTGAGTGCCTTTGCACGGGAGGCTTCCTGGCAGAGTGGGGTGTCTCTGGGGACTTACTGGTGAAGCTAAAGACCTCTGAACACTTGCCACACCAGGGCAGATGCTGGAAGCAAAGCGCAAGGGGCCGAGAAGCCAAGGAACACATGAAGGAGAGCTGCCTCGGTCTCAAAGGGTGGAGTTGCCACTCAGATGCACTAGGAGAATGGGGCCACCCAAAGCCAAAAAAGTACATTTGCCACTCTAGTGGGCCTGGAAAGCAGAGCTAAAGTCCAGGGCCGAGGGGCCTTCACTCAGAATCTGGAGAGTGTGGCAATACTTAGAGTTTGGATGGCAGGGCCATGGTGTAAATTGTCTCAGAGAATAGAGGATTATTTTCAAGCCTTGAGGGCTAATGCAATGTGTTCTCTGGACTTGCTTGGTGCCTTTTATCTAGTCTTTCCCTCCAGTTTCTCCCATTTGAAATAGAAATGTCTAGCTTGTGCCTGTTCCATCATTGTACTTTGGAAACAGATAACTTGTATTCTAGATTTCACAGATGAAGAGGAATTTTTGGATTTTGGACATGGAGTTTCAATTAAGACCTTTGCTATGATATGATGGGATGAGTGTGTTTTACATATAGCAAGGACATGAATTTTGGGGGACCAAAGGGTGGAATGTCATGGATTGAACTGTGTCTAAGACATGGTCTAAGCTCAGTTGTCCCCTTCTCTAGGAGTCTTTCTCCTTCCTTTATTCTCTATCACAGTCCTCTGTATTTCTTTGACATAATTTCTCACAATTTGTAATTGTTCGTTTATTTGACTAATTTTTTTGTCTCTCCCGCTAGACCAAACCTCCAAGAGAGCAAGAATTGTGTCTGTCTAGGTCACCATGGCCAGCCCCAGCACCGACTACACAGTTGTTGTTGTTAGATGCTGTCAAGTTGGTTCTGACTCATAGCCACTCTATGCACAATAGAAAGAAACACTGCCTCGTCCTGTGCCATCCTCATAATTGTTGCTATGCTTGAGCCTATTGTTGCAGCCACTGTGTCAATCCATCTCGTCAAGGGTCTTCCTTTCTTTTGCTGACCCTCTACTTTACCAAGCATGATGTCCTTCTCCAGGGACTGGCCCACCCTGATAACATGTCCAAAGTACATGAGACAAAGTCTCACCATCCTCGCTTCCAAGGAGCACTCTGGCTGTACTTCTTCCAAGACAGACTTGTTCACTCTTCTGACGGTCCATGGTATATTCAATATTCTTCACCAACACTGTAATTCAAAAGCATCGACTCTTCTTCAGTCTTCCTTATTCATTGTTCAGCTTTCACATGCATATGAGGAGATTGGAAATACCATGGCTTGGGTCAGGTGCATCTTAGTCCTAAAAGTGACATCTTCTCTTTTCGACACTTTAAAGAGGTCTTTTGCAGCAGATTTGCCCAATGCAATACGTCATTTGATTTCTTGACTACTGTTTCCATGGGCATTGATTGTGGATCCAAGTGAAATGAAATCGTTGACACTTAATTAGCGTTTATTGAATGAATAAATGAATGGATGAGTCCTTGGATACAGAATTTTGAGGGATAAAATGGATTCTGATCTGTTCCTTTCATTCATTCATACGTTCATGTGCAAGAAGCTGAGCTAGCCCTGGATAGGACACAAAGGCGCACCAGTCAGGCATCCTGCCTTCAGAGAACTGGCAGTCTCGGGGGAGGGTGGACATGGGCACACATAACTATGATGTGAGGAGAAAGCCATGCCTGCCCTACAGAAGGAAGTTCATTGTGCTGTGGGAGTTCAGGTGGATGAGTGTTTACTTTCAGGCTGGGGAGGAAAGACATGGCTTTTCAACTGGGTCTCAAAGTATGAGAAAGTTATGAACACAGAGAAATGGATGGCAAGGGCAGTCTAGGGACAGGGAACACAGCAGAAGGCAGAGGCAGGACACAGGGAACCACACAATGTCAGTCTCTATGAAACACAGATCTATTTAGGGGTTTGGGGAACTTGGCTGGGGCAGCTGGGGCAGGGCCTTGAATGCCAGGCCTGGGAGTTTGGATTTCATCCTGCAGCCATAGAGAGCCCCTTACAGGGGTGGGTAGAGTGGGGTGGAGCCAAATGAATTGGCCAATAATTATGTTGCTTCTCCCCAGCCTTGTATGTGTCTAGAATAGATGGGATGAGCTGTGTTGCTTTCAGTGGGACAGAGTAGAGGAATGAAAGGACATCTGGGATAGATGGACAGGTGACTTCTGGGCAGGGACAAAAGCACAGACAGTGTCCACATGTTGGGCTGGGCAACCACTAGCAGGTCTCCAAGTGGCTCCTTGGACCACAACCCAGAGTAAAGGAGGCCAGCATGACAGTGGAATCTCGGATGGTTTCCCTCCTGCCACCAGCTGAGATCAGACTCCAGCCTCTGCGCTGGCTTGTTTCCTGAGGTATGGCAGAAGAGGGCCTGGGGACTCCAGGCAACCTCTTTCCCCTCAATCTTGTCATTGCAAGGACCTGAGAGGTCAATGACCACAACTCCCTAATTTTCCACATGGAGAAACTGTGTCCTAGAGTGAACTCTAGAGTAGATTTATTCATTCAGCAAACATTTTCTAGGCATCTGCTACGTGCCAGGCTCTGTTATAGGTGAACAAAAGCCCTTATCCGCATTGAGCTTGCATTTCAGAGGGAGAAGGCAGACAACAAATAGGGAAGCAAATAAGATAATTTTAGAGAGTGACAAATAAGAGGCCGCGCCAGAGCTAAAACCCTGCTCCCTGGATGCCAGGGTCAGAGCCCAGTTATCCGGTGAGAAGCCACAACGGAACCTGGGTCAAAACAGAAGTTTGGGCGGAAGTGGTGGATAAAGTCAGGCCGTTCTAGGGGCCTGGAGGTAGTGAGAGGGGAAGGGGCACAGAAGGGTATGGAGTTGGGGAGCCAGGCTGGGGCCAGCTGTCTGCAGGCAGGGAGCCGAGGGTGAGGATGCTGGAGGGTGAGGCGGCTCTTCTTTGGAGTGGGCCCAGCCTGCATTGTCTCTCTCTGTTGGGCTGCCAGATTGGAACACCCAATTCCAGATATAGTCTGAACACAGGAGCCTATCTCCTGGCCTGGACACCCTTTGTCAAAGTTCATTCATCCCAAAATGGCATTCGCTTCTTCAGCAGTCCAATTACAAGGTGTAGCTTGCATTAACTAACGCCCAGGTCTTTTCCTTATGAGTTATGGCCAAATTCCATCTTCCCCTACCAATAAACAGTGCAATTGTTTTTTGATTTTGAAACCCAGGGGTTGGATTTTACATTTACCTCCAACTAATTTTCCTGTGTTCATTGGACCTCTTCCCTGCCAGTCTTTCGCAAGCCCTGCTGGCTCTCGGTTTTCTCACTTAGACCAAGGCCCTCTCTCACAACTGGGGTCTATGATCCTGAATGCCCCCATTATTGGCCAGGCAAAGCTCAGGACTGACCCCCTCCTCCCTCCCCATATGTTCCTAGAGACTTCCCTCCTGGGACACCTATGCCTTTCAGGAGGGGGGCCTTCAAAACATCCAGAAACACACCCAGCCCACCAGTTGGCCTCAAATCCCCCAAGTGATTCCAACCATGCCTCTGCTGGGCCAGGATATAAAAGCCACTGAGAGAAACGCTCCTGAAGATTGAGAGCGGATGAGTGGACCGCCTTCCCTGTTCAATCTAGGGAACCTGTGTGTGGATACAGAGATGGCAGTAGCTTGCTGGACTTGCTTGGGCCCTAGTCACTGCCCTGCTTGTTAACCAAGGATGCCCTTCTCCACCAGCAAATCTGCTGGTCACCCACCAGGGTCTGGCTTTTTCATTTCTCTGTGGATTGGGAGAAAAATTACCCACAGCTACATGTAGCCTGTGGAGACCCCTCTTTAAGTTTCACCACGAGATCTTGGAGGTCAGACTCAGAACATTCTGGAAGACTAAAACAGACCCAACTTTTTTTGTCCCTGGCCAAAGATAGCACTGGACATCGGTGGCCTACCCCCCAAATTCCTGCGTTCCTACTGTGGCCCAGCATCAAGAGTGAAAAGTCAATTCCCATGTACCCCTCCTGAGTCTTAGCTCACAACTTTTTCTCAGCCTGGGCAGGCAGGGGGTGGTGTGGGAGGGGATGGCTGTGTTGTTTCTCTGCCAGAGCTTGGGGCCTGGAGAGGAGGGGAAACGGCTGTGGCCTTGGCAGGCCAGGGGCCTGGAGGAAGTCACCCCAGGCAGCCCTCCCCTTCTGGCCTAATACGCTCTGCAAAGGAAATCTGCTCCAAGAGGCCTTGGAGGACCGCCTGGAGCTGGGAGCTCAGAGCGGAACCCTTCAGGCACTGAGGGGCCTTCACTCTATGCCAAGGCTGGTTTTCTGGACAGGATATAGTCATTAGCAGCCCTTCCCCCCACGATCAGCCCTGCTCCCCACCACTGTCCAAAAGCTCTCCAAGAACATGGGTTAGTTTTCCCTAGGGCTTCAAATGGAACAAACCAGTTTGTTCAGTTCAGAAGTCCTGCTGGGAATTTTCATTTCTAACAAGTTCCCAGTCGATGCTAATGCTGCTGGTTAGAGACCAATTCTGAGAACTACTAGTGCAGCAGTGGTTCTCAAAGTTTTTATACATAAGAATCACCTGGAGATCTTGTTAAAGTGTAGATTCTGTTTCAGTATATCTGGAGTGAAAATGCAACTTCTCAGTAGAGGGTCAAACTGGAATGAACCGGTTCAAAGCCCGGTTTTTCCCTCATTCTTTTGCTTCCTCCTCCAAGCCTGCCTCCTCATCTCCTCCATCCAGAATGTGCCTGGCTGGCTCGAGGCCTGATAAAATAAAAATCCATTCTTCAACGAGATGGAAAAACTAATCACCAACTTTATATAGGAAGGAAAGAGCCCCTGGATAAGCAAAACATTACTGAAAAAGAAGAACAAAGTTGGAGGCCTCACACTACCTGATCTCAGAACTTACTATACAGCTGTGGCAGTCAAAACAGCCCGGTACTGATACAATGACAGACACATAGACCAATGGAACAGAATTGAGAACCCAGAAATAAATCTATCCACCTATAGACACTTGATCTTTGACAAAGGGTCAGAGTCCATTAAATGGGGAAGAGATAGTCTCTTCAACAAATGGTGCTGGCAAATTTGGATATCCATTTGCATAAAAATGAAACAGGATCCATACTTCACCCCATACACAAAAACTAACTCGAAACAGATCAAAGACCTAAATGTGGAACCTAAAACTATAAAGTCCATGAAAGAAAACACAGGAACAATGCTAGGGGCCCTAATTTATGGCATAAATAGAGCATCATGCATAACTAACAATGCACAAACTCCAGAAGATAAACTAGGTAACTAGGTCCTTCTAAAAATTGAATATGTATGCTCATCAAAAGACTTTTCCAAGAGAGTAAAAAGAGAACCTACCGACTGGGAAAAAATCTTTGGCAATGACATATCTGATAATGGTTTAATCTCTGAAATATACAGAAAACCTCAACAACTCAACAATAAAAAGACAAGCAACTCAATCACAAAATGGGAAAAGGACATGAACAGACACTTCACCAAAGAGGACATTCAGGTAGCCAACAAATACATGAAAAGATGCTTGCAATTATAAGCCATTAAAAAAAAAAAAAAGACATGCAAATCAAAACCGCAATGAAATACGATCTCACCCCTGCAAGAATGGCACTGATCAAAAATTTAGAAAACAATAAATGCTGGCAAGGCTGTGGGAAGACTGGAACTCTTATACACTGCTGGTGGAAATGTAAAATGGCACACACCAAAGCACAAACCCGTTGCTGTTGGGTTAGCTCCAACTCACAGCGACCCAACCACTGTGGAAAACGGTATGGCACTTCCTTAAAAAGCTAGAAATAGAAATACCATATGATCCAGCAATCCCACTCCTTAGGAATATATTCTACAGAAATAAGAGCCATCACATGAATAGACATATGCACACCCATGTTCATAGCAGCATTATTCTCAATAGCAAAAAGATGGGAACAACCTAAGTGCCCATCAACAGATGAATGGATAAACAAATTATTGTATGTACATACAATGGAATACTACCCAATGATAAAGAACAATGATGAATCCAGGAAACATCTCACAACTTGGATGAATCTGGAGGGCATAATGCTGAGTGAAATAAATCAATCACAAAAGGACAAATGTGTGAGACCACTATTGTAAAAACTCAAGAAAAGGTTTACATACAGAAAGAAACAATCTCTGTTGGTTACGAGGGAGGGAAGGGTTGGGAAGGGGAAATCACTAACTAGATAGTGGGAAAAAAATTGTCGCCATTGAGTTGATTCTGACTCATAGCAATCCTATAGGACAGAGTAGAGCTACCCCATAGGGTTTCCAAGAAGCAGCTGGTGTATTTGAACTACTGACCTTTTGGTTAGCAGCTGATCTCTTAACCACTGCACCACCAGGGCTCCGACTTTGGTGAAGGGAAAGGCAATACACAATATAGGGTAAGTCAGTGCAACTTAACCAAGGCAAAGGAAGACACTTAGAGGAACACAAGAAAAAAAAAAAAAATGAGGCAACCACAGTAAAAACTATAGTATATACAACCCTGCAGCAATAGTAAAAACAAATAATAACTTACAAGCAGATATATAGGGAGATACATATGTTGAACAGGGGAAGGAGGGCGTATAGGAGTATACTCACCTACATATACAGGTTAGCATACATATTTGTATGTGCAGCATGCATTTATATACATATAATACAGCACAAGGTGGGCACAGTGATAGAAGTTTCCTAGACACATCCAAACACCTTGAGGGACCAACGTACTGGGCTGAAGGCTGGGTTCTATGGTCTCGGGGGACATTTAGGTCAATTGGAATAATACAGTTCATAAAGAAAATGTTCTACATCCTACTTTGGTGAGTAGCATCTGGCTTGCAAGTGGCCACCTAAGATACATTTATTGATTCCATCCCGTCTGGGACAAGGGAGAATGAAGAAAAGCAAACACCCAAGGAAAATATTAGTCCAAAGAACTAATGGACTACATGAACCACAGCCTTCACCAGCCTGAGCCCAGAAGAAATACCGGGCTACCACCACCAACTGCTCTGACAGGGATCATGATAGAGGGTTCTGGACAGAGCTGGAGACAAATGCAGAACAAAATTCAAATTCACAAAAAAGATCAGACTTACTAGTCTGACAGAGACTGTAGGAACCTCCAAGACTATGGCCGCCAGACACCCTGCTAACTCAGAACTGAAGCCACTCCAGAAGTCCACCTTTCAGCCAAAGTTTAGACAGGTCTATAAGACAAACAATAACACGTGTGATAGACGTGCTTCTTAGATGAATCAAATATACACGAGAAAATGGGCAACACCTGCCCAAAAGCCAAGACGAGAAGACAGAAAGGGACAGAAAAGTCAGATGAGTGGACACAGAGAACCCAGGGTGGAAAGGGAAAGGGGGAGAATGCTGACACATTGTGGGATTGCAACCAATGTCACAAAACACTTTGTGTGTATGTTTTTGAATGAGAAACTCATTTGGGCTGCAAACTTTCACCAAAAGCACAATTAAAAAGAAAAAAAAAAATCCCTTAAATGGGCTGAGTTTGGGTTTTGTGTACTGCGCCCCCTTCCTCCAAACCCATTCCTAGTGCATGTGCTGACCCTTAAAGCCTTTTCTCCCCAGGAAAAAATGCCCGAGAGTGGGTTTCCCTTCCCAAGACTGAGCCTTAATTCAAAGCACTCTATCACAAGCTGTAGAACTCCAGGGCGCAGTCGGCTTGGGGAAGAGTCTATCTAGAGTGCAGGGCTGGTTCCTCTGGCACCCACATCTCGGTGCATTCATCGCCCTGGTGCTGACGCAAGCAGGCCCACGAGGTGTTTCTTGACGAAAAGCAATTTCGGACACGTGTTTGGTGCTTACTGTGTGCTAGGCATGATATCAAGTGCTTCACATTCATCATCCTAGCTAAGAAGTGGCGGAGCCAGGATTTGAATGCAAGCTCTCTGATGCCAAACACACGTGCTGGTCACAATAAACATGGCCTCCTGCTAGCCGTTTGGGGGAACTGGGCTAGACATGGCTGCCCTCCCCTAGCCCAGGCCCCAGCCCTGAGCTCCTGCCCAGGTTGCCCCCTGGACTGGCCTGGCCCTGTCCATCTGTCCTCTTCAAAGGGCAGATGAGAGTCCTTGGGTCAAGCACCTGAAGGGGGTGGGCTGGGGTGGGGTCAGGCAGGCCTTGGAGAACTGGGCTCAGGCCTCATGGGGCTTTGCCTTCGGAGTTACGAGTAGTAGGGACTCTGGGTTATAGTTTGGTAAAGAGCCTTCCTCGAGGTTTGGTTTTTATTTATACCAATCGACCCTTATACTGTCCCTGACCCCCATCTCAGCACACTTACACACACACACGCACACACACACACACACACACACACACACTCACAGCCTCTATGAGTCATTTCCCAGCTGTGCAAAAGGGTGGGGAGGCTGATTTGTTTCACCCAGGCCTGATACTTCCTGCCCTTTGTTGCCTCAGATCTTTCTAAGGAGCTCCCAAGCGTGGTGACCCAGACTCTTTGGATGCACCCTCACAGCCAAAGCCTCTTCCACTGTGTGTACACACCCTCTTCCACACACTCATCTAAGCTCATCTCACCTGCCTTTGGGCAGATCTACCCCTGCGCCGAGAGCTGCCTCCCCTTACCTGCCTGCTCCTACTACAGTCTTGCGCCGGAGGTGTCCGGCCTTGGTTCTCTGCTCTCTCTGCGATGCCGCTGCACCCCCTGTCCTCCTGGCTCAGGGCTGACAGGCCTTTTTCCTGCCTTGGGTTCACCAAGGAGGCAAGAAGAGAGCTGTTCAAAATCTCTGCCTGAATCTGGAAAGTCCCAGAGCCAGCCTGGCTCCTCGTTCTGTTCACCACCCCCAAAATGCAACTATAAGGGAGGGTGAACTCTGAGCCCTTCCTGCTCAGGTCAAAGCCCCTGCCAAGCCCTGGGAGTGGGATCATGGTCACAGCGCTAGGCCCCAAACTGAGCCTATAACCTAAACTCTCCAAGAAAGACTCAGGGACTGTCCACCAGCGCCGACATCAAGGTGACCTGGTCCTGCCCCTTGAGCCAGCTGGGCCCTGTCACTTGCCTGGGGGCTTTGTTCTAACCCAGAAACAGCTCTAGGGGTGTTTGCTCACCAGCTAATGTGGTAAAAAAAATCCTTCTCCAAAATCAAGAACTTGCAAGCCTCAAAAAAGATGGTCAGGAGCAGATCTTACTAAAGTGTGGGTCAGAGGGACTCTGCTTTGCTGTTTTGGCCTCATGGTCCTCACCGGCTTCATGACAACACTTATAAATGGCAAATCCTTGTGGGAGGGGCTTTGTGGTCCACTTTATAAAAGGGTAAATGTTTTCCCTTCCTAACCTAAGATCTGATAGGAAAAAAATACATGCCTCCTCCCTTTGCTATGAAGGGCACCCAGTGCTGGATGAGGTTGTCCTGCTTCCTGCCCAGGCAGCACCATCTTCTTGTAGCTCATTCCTTCCTTCTCTTACCCCCACTAGACACATCACCTGGGGGTCACAGCCTGGTAAAAGCCATAATCCTAACAGTTATGTAGAGCTGACTACATGCCAAGCACTTTTCTGGGCACCTCACATGTGCATGAGCTCTGTTAATCCTCATCACCATCCTATTGTTCTCATCACCCCATTTGGCAGATGAGGAAACTGAGGCACAGAGTGGGTAAGTAACTCTCCAGAGGTTATTTATGTAGTAAACTGGAATTAGAAGTTTTTTTCAGGGCTATAACCATTACGCTATATTTCCACTCCAGTCTAGATTGGATCACGAACTTCTAGCACATATAGGGTCAGGGGTGTGGACACCTGATTTCATAAACTGGTCCAAAAACAAAGTGGGGTCCAGTGACTGCTGATTGGGGTTTTACTCTTCTCTCTTAGGCTATAGGGTCACTATTAGTCGGAATCTCCTGGACAGCAACAGGTTTGGTTTTTTGGGTTTGTAGGGCTGTTGGCAGAGGGTACAGTGGTCCCCTGCCACTCCTCACCCCCCACCCCGCCCGCCCCAGTGCCCTTTGGCTCCTCAAGCCCCTCCCACTCCTCTCACTGCCCTTCCCCCCAACAAGGGCTGTTGACTGAAAACTGCAGGGAATAAAAATAGCTGTTGCTGATGAGGCAGAATGGGGGCCAGAGCACATAAGAGGCCTGGGGCAGGGGTGGCGGAGGTAGGGGGACCCTGGGGACCCCCCATCCCCATGAGCCCCTTCTGACAGAGCCACAGAGAGCTCCGGCCTGTCCCTAGAACTGCAGGGACCCCGGCCACCTACCCCCAGCCCTAGGGCTACCCATGGGCAGGGTGAGGAGGAAGCCTGGGTGCCTGCTACCCGGGTCTCAGGAAAGAGCTCTGCCCCCTACCCAGCCCTGCACCAGAGTCAGCTTCCTGCCCAGAGAGCCAGGGCCTTGGCTGCTGTGGACAGAGCACTGGCCACTTACTCACTGTGTGAGCAAGTGACAGGACCCCTTGGAGCCTCAGAGTCCTCCCTGTGAAAGGAGCCAAGGACTGGAAGTCTGTATAAACTGAACCAGTGTTGTTCCTGACTTGCCCTCTGAAGCCTTTTCATTTTGGTTAAATACATCACTCTCCTGGTTCGCTGGAGAGAGCCTTTCCACTCTTTTCTGGAAGTTCCCATCTTTTCCTTCCTCTTGGTTATGCCTACCCCTAACAGCCTTCTATGAAAGCCCCAGGGATCCACCTGCAGCCTGCACCCCTATTATCCACACCTTTTCTCTGTTCTGTGGCCAGAGTTGTCTCCAAGGGCTGGGACCATGTTTAAACCACCTCTGACATCTAGCTAGGAGTCTGTGTCCTTGGTATAGAACTTAGGGCTTCCCCTTGGCCAGGGCTGGGGATGGGGTGCAGGACTCAGGCCAGCCTTGAACTGGGGAGGTGACTCCTGAGTCCTGAGCCCCCACCCCATACAGGTTTCCAACCAGGAATGACAAGCAGGGCCAGGCTGGGACAGGCTCACCTATAAGGACCCTGGGTTACCTTCTTCAAACCCTGCTAAAATCCAGTTCAATCCAGTTTGAGCCCCTGCTGAGAATATGCATTTCCACCCCAGATATACTGAATCAGAATCTACATTTTAATAAGATCCCCAGGTGATTCTTACGTGCAATAAAATTTGAGAACCACTGCTCTACTAGTGAAGCCCTGGTGGCGCAGTGGTTAAGATCTACAGCAGCTAAACAAAAGGTCAGCAGTTCGAATCCACCGGCCGCTCCTTGGAAACCCTATGGGGCAGTTCTACTCTGTCCTACAGGGTCGCTATGAGTCAGAATCAACTTGATGGCAACAGGTTTGGTTTCCGTTTGTCTCTACTAATAAGGAGCCCTGGTGGCGCGGTGGTTAAAGCTTTCGGCTGCCAACCAAAAGGTCAGCAGTTCAAAACCACCAGTGACTAGGCGGGAGAAAGATGTGGCAGTCGGCTTCCATAGAGATTTACAGCCTCAGAAACCCTATGGGGTAACCATGAGTCGGAATCGATGGCAGTGGGCTGTTGGGTTAGGCTCTACCTGTGGTTCCCAGAGCTGGTCCCTAACAGCAGCATCAGCATTATCAGGGAGTTTGTTAGATGTGCAAATTCTCAGCAGGGGTTTAAACTGGAACAAACCAGTTCGAAGCCCTGAATCCCAGCTTAATCCCTTGAGAGTTGCTTCACATGCAAGGCATGGGATGGGGTGGTGGGGAGCCTACAACTGAGGAGACACAGAGCCTGTGTGTGGTCTGGGGGCTCGCCTGTGCTTGCTCATCCTGCCTGACGTAGTAGCTTCCCATGACCCTGGTCATATCTGGGCCTCTGCACTGTCCCACACAGATGATGTGTCTCCCACTACTCCTGTGATGACCACAACTCCCCATACTACTACCACAGAGAATGAGGCCGCCAGCCACTGGGCAGGGGGCTCAGAGATGACCCCAGAAGAATCCGGGGAGTCCCAGAAAACCCTCCCTCTCTGGCCCCACCCCCAGCCCTACAGGCCTGCCTCCAGCCGCTGACATCCCTGGGGTCTCCTTAGTTCAGCTCAGGGTTAAAGGTAGGGGACCAGTCACAGCCTAGGTCACAGAAGGGCAGCAACAATGCACATCTCTGGCTCCATCTCACCCTCCTTCAGCCCCTTCCTCTCTCCAGACTAGCCAGACTGCCCCAATGCTTGTCTCTAGTTACCCTCCCAACCTGGCCCATTGGAAGGGGCTGAATTAAATGGCCTCCAAGGCTCCTTCCTGCTCTAACCTTCCCAGGCTATTAAAAAAAAAGGGTGGTTTATTTCTGTGGAGGCAACCCTGAAGGGGGCGTTGGGTGAAGGGGGCATGTCTAGGGTCTCTGCCCGAAGGGCCCCCTCCATTCAGTCACGACCTGGCTCCCTGCCCCAACCTCGCGCCCTGGGCAGAGGGGAAGGGCACCTGGTCACACTCGTACTTAACTAGATGGAGGGGGAGGGGGCTCAGGGCATCCCTGGAACAAGATCTCATTCTTGGAAAGCTTCAATGGCCCCCCACCCTTGGGGCTCTCCAGACTGGACTTCCTAATCCTTGGAACATGTCTCCTCTGAGAAGCAACAACTCCCACGCCCCTCTGCTATTCGGACCTATGCACCTCCAAAATGCGTCCCCCCAGCTCTGCTCAGACCAGTCCACCATCTCCATCTGCCCATGGTGCCTACTCTGCCAGCTGGGAGAAGGGCTTCGGTCTGCCCCTGCCCTTCACCCCTGTCCTGGGTCTCTCCAGGGCCCCCTTAGTGCTTGGCCCCATCTTTTTGTCTTCAAGCCCAGTTTCTGGCTCCCTGTCCCCACCCACTATGTGGGGCCACTGCTCTGGCCCCCTCTTCTTCCCAGGGCTCAGTGTTCCCAGCTTCTCCAGGAAAACAGTGGGGCAAGGGGAGGGGCAGAGCCGGGTGGTGGGCAGAGCTGGGCGAAGCCTGAGACATGTCCTCTGCTGGCATCTCGCAGATTCCTGTTTCACCAGAGCAAAGGAGCCGCCCGCCATCCCCCAGCCCTGGCCTCCTGCCGCTCTCCTCCCCCCACACCCCTGCCTACGGAGCCACCGTGAGCAGGCCGAGCCGAGTCACTGTTTTGGCTCCTCCACTCTCCTCTCCTGAAGAAACTGCAGCCCTGGTCCCTGTCCCTTGAGTCACTTCGTGTTTGCCCAGAGCTGAGCCTTAGCCAAGTGGCCCTTTGTGACGAGGGTGAGGACCCTTGCTGAGGGCAGGGACAGATAGCCAGGCAGGGGCAGAGAAAGCAGATGGTGAGACACAGAGAGGCAAGTCTGGGGACAGAGGGTGGGTTGAGGCACAAGGAGATTCGACAGGGGCAGGGGCAGCCGGGCAGCCAGGCAGAGAAGGGCCAGAGCGGGCAGGAGGACAGTGGTGCCCAGAGCAAAGTGGTGACTTCCTCGGAGCCAGGTTGGGGTTGGGGCCAGGGTGCCTTGCTCCTTGGGGCGCCTGGCCCTTCAAGGTGCCTGGCCAGGGTGGGGGTGTGGAGGGGCACAGTACTCACTGTTGGACGGGAGCAGAGCAGTTGCTGACAAGCCCGGAGTGTCTTGCCCACCTCGGGCTGGGGCTGGAACTCTGGGGGACTTGGCCGGGGGGCCGGGCCGACGGGGACAGCTGCTGCCGCTGATGTCACAGGGTCATGAGTGAAACCTGAGGACTGGGCCGATCTTCAGGTGGGAGCCTCGGCTGTCCTTTCCTCGCGGGTGCCCTAGGCTCAGCATGGGACTACTGGGCCTCGTTGTCCCAGGAGCGACAGAACACGACACACTCGCCAGTCACACGTACACACGCATGCACACTCACTGGGCACGCTTATAAGCCCACATGCCAGTTCCTTTCTCTCTCTTTCTATCTGGTCAGACTTACACAGGCTCATTCTCACAAGGGAATCTCCTTCCACACATATTCCGAGAAGCAGTCCCCTGACACACACTTACACAGCTGGTACACACGTATGTATGCTCACACGCACTCAGCCACACATGTAAATTACCTTTTATATGCTCACACAAATGCTTCTACTACGTGTTACATCCATTCACACACATGCCTACGGCTCACACACACACACACTTCCACACACACTCTCCCATACTCGCATTTGGGTTCATGTGTGTGTGTATATTTTAATAATTATATACACACACGGCCATATATGCTCATACACACACTCATGCACAGATGAACACAAATGTCACATGTGGACACAAGAATTTTGTTGAACCTGTCTGTACACACACACCTAGTCGTGCTAGTACAGTCGTGTTTTCAGGCATGTTACTTATATACATACAGTCGCCTGTGCCCATACACACGCTTCGTCCATATAAACACAGTGCCACATATCATGATCACTGGATTTTTATCAAGTGTATTTCTGTTTATATATGAATGCACACACACACACACACGGGTACACACACACACACACGTATACATACCTAACCATACGCACCCTTGACACCACACACATATGCATACATGGATACACATATCACACATACACACCCAGCTGCTCAGCTGGACCTCACAGCAGTCTCCGTGGTTATTTCTCCAACCCCCTGAACCCTACTAGGTAGCTGTCTGTCCTCAGATTTAGGGGAAGGGCTGTGGTGGGGGAGGGATGAGGTTGGTTTAGGTCCCCCGCCTTCCACTCAGGGCTGTGGGCTGGGTGACCCCTAGTGGTGCTGTTGTGAAATGCCCCATCTCACAGCTCACCAGAGCCTGCTGCTGAAGAGAGGCAAGAGAATTCCCATGTTCCCAAATCTCCCTGCGTTGCTCCCGCCATTCTCCTGGTAACTGTCAGCCTTGGTGCTGCAATGCTCACCCGTGCCACCATCTCTTTGGGCAGCTCAGAGCTATGGTTGTTGCCTAGTGCCCACCAGGGAGCCGGGCCAGGACACCGCTGCCTTTGAGAAGGGCACAGTGAGGCCAGGAAGCGGTTACCCTTGGGCCTGGGATAGGTCCCATGGCTCCTCTCCTCCCAGCAACTCTGCCAGACTCTGGACACAGGCTCAGTTCTAAGTAAGCATGTCCTGGCCGCCAGGCCTGGCCATGGTTTGAGAAACTCCTGCCTGTGCCATGGCCACTGGTCCCAGTGGGGCCACCTTACCCCCTCAGAAGTATGCTTTCTAAATGTAGGTAACAGTGTTAACGTTCTTCACATACGGTTTTGTATCCTGTTTTGCTCACCGACATTTCTGGCATTGGCCATAGTCTTGGTTATCCAGTGCTGCTCTAACTGAAATACCACAAACAGATGGCTTTAACAAAGAGAAATTTATTCTCTCCCAGTCTAGTCGGCTACAAGTCCAGCTTCAGGGGAAGGCTTTCTCTGTCTGTTGGTTCTGGAGGGAGGTCCTTGTCATCAGTCTTCCCCTTGTTCTAGAAGCTTCTTAGCTCAAGAACCTTAGGTCCAAAGGACGTGCTCTCCTCCCACGTTGGCTTCTTGGTGGCATGAGATCTCCCATGTCTCTCTGCTTGCTTCGCTCTTTTATATCTCAAAAGAGATTGGTTTGAGATATAATCTAATCTTGTAGACCTCATCAATATAACTGCCAGTAATCCATCTCATTAACGTCACAGCGATAGGATTTACAACACATGGGAAAATACATCAAGTGATAAAAAGGTGGACAATCACGTAATATTGGGAATCATGGCCTAAGTTCACATGTATTTTGGGGGGACATAATTCAATCCACGACATCCATGTAGTTTTATTGGTAATGCAACTCAAGTGCCTCCTTCTTTGCAAGGGTCTGCTTCTAGCATTCAGAGGGAAAGTGGACATTTCCTTCCTTAGTCATCTCCCCAGAGCTGCTCCTTGGAGTCTCTCATCATTCCTGGCCCTGCTGTGATTCCAGCTCACTTAGCTGGTCACTGTCATTTTCCCCTTGACAGGATGCCGCTCCCTGTCTGTGGGCAATGGAGGAGAGCTGGTGGGAGCCAACTGTCCTTCCCATGTATGGTTCTGCCACTTTAATTTCTGTCAGGGCTGCTGCACTTGTTGTATGAGTTGCGTACTTCGTAACTCTGAGCACCAATCACATTTGTAATCATTATAAATTAGTGTATTTAAGTTGATAACTTTCTGGCAGATGGTAGTAAAATGTCTGGAAGAAGGGGCTAGTTTTTCTAGGCTACACAGAGATGTCATTTGGATTAGGGATGGGGCTGATGGGAGAACATTAAGCTGTATGTTACATAGGACTTTTTCCCATAGCCCAAGGGGAAGGAATGCCTCCCCCTGCTGGTAACAGTATTTCTCCTTCATTTGCTCCTACTCTCCTCCAAACTCCTGATTCTGCAAGGTTGCTGATTACAGGACACAGCCCCACCCTAACCACAAGGGTAGACACATGACCCACAGCTGACCAATCCCCTTGGCCACAGTGGTTGGGCCAAAAGCTGGCCTGGTGACTCAGGCTGGACCAATCATAGTCGTTCCTTGGGATTTATATGTACGGAGACAAAAAGAAAGTCTCTAGTCCGGAGCCTCTAAATTTGTCTGAATTAGCTGAAATAAATGTGAAGGTGCCTGTGGCTGTGTCTCCACCTTGTGGAGGAAGTCTGTCTGCTGTAGGAGAGACTGAGAACACCACACAGAGAAAGAGATGAAGGAGAGAGGGACCTGAAGACAACGTTTGTATCCCTGATCTAGTTAAACTACAGACCAGCTCCATCTTCGCCCTTCCCTGTCACATGAGCCCCAAACACCCATTTTCCTTATGCTACTTTAGGTTTGATTTCAGTTGACAACAAACAGAAGAAGTCTCTGTAATAGAACTGTCTTCAGAAAATCCCACCCTCACCCACAGGAATTGGCCTTAGTCATGCCCTGAGCCCCCTTCCCCACTCCCTGCAGTCCATTTCCCACCAAGTCTGAGTCATTGGATGAGATGATTCCCTGGAAACATTAGCAGGATGGTCCAGTCAGGCTTGTTGACACCCAATTTGTGGCGGGAGAGGGGGCTCGGGAACTCCATCCCACACCAGCGATACGGGATCTGGAAACCCGTTCCCCATCACAGGACATCCCACTGGCGTGATCTCTGTGTTTTATAAGCCCCAAAGTACCACCAGGTGCCTGTTGGGCAAAACCACACACATAGATCTCACAATGGTAACCAGAATTTGCAGAAATAGTGCAGTCAACACTTGTAAGCAGAAAAATGGAATTTTTTCACGGTTTAATTTTCAAGGCTCCTTCTCTTCACATATTCAGTTAGTTGCCTATGTTATTCTGCAGAATAGTATTCGGTTTCCTTCAAACTTCAAATTCCAGCTCCTTTGACATTTGTGCCTCTTTAGGGTTGGGGCCAGAGAAAAGGGCTCATTGCTGGGTCTTCTCTCCCTGAATGGTGTTCCCTCCGCTGTCCCAGAAAGAAACGTTGAAATTTCTCCTCTTATAATGACTTTTTAAAAAATAATATTTTATTGTGTTTTCAGTGACAGTTTGCATAGGAAATTTGTTTCCCATTTGACAATTTCCATAGAGATTGTTCATTGACATTAAATTTTTCACGGTATGTCAACAGTCTCTTCCATTGGGTTCTGATTGTTTTGTTTCCAGTGCCTTAATTTCCCTGCCCCCCTTATCTCCTCATCTTTGCTTTGCAGTAATTGTTGACCTTTTGGTCTCCTACAGATGTTTGTTTTTTTTTACTGAAGCACTGTATTCATGGGTAAGGTAATATCTTTTTTTGTGTGTGCCAATCGGCTATTTTGCTAAAAGGTGACCTCAAGGGATAGTTTCGGAACAAGGTTTAAAGAGTACCTCAGGGCGAGAGTCTCAGGGAGTCCCCTAGCCTCAACTGGTCCAGTAAGTCTGGACTTTTTAAGAATTTGGGCCTTGTTCTGCATTTTTCTCTCATTCTATCAGTGTCCCTCTATTGTGGCCCTGATCAGAATGGTTGGTAGTGGTTGCTCGGCACCATCTATTTCTTTAGGTCTCAGGGTAGATGAGACTGTGGTTCGCTAGGCTATTATTTCTTCTCTGAGACTTTGGTTTCTTTCTTTCTTTTGTTCCTGGTGAGTAGAGACTAATAGTTGACTCTTAAATGATTGTTCAAACGCTTTTAAGACCCCAGATGCTATTCTTCTCACTAGCCTGCAGAACATGAACTTTGTGAACTATATTATACCAATGGACTGAGTTGTTTCATGGGACTAAGGTCCTAAGCCTTCATACCCAGAAAACCAACCTCTCGAGGTGTTTGATTATGTCTAAGAAGTATCTATAACCTCTTATAATGACTCTTAATGAATTCTTAGGAAGGGCTCTTCTCTTTCCATTTCCATCTGAGGAAAAGGAACTCATTTTTCCAGTCCCATTGGTCCCTCCCTCCCCCGCCAGTCCCATTGTTCTTAGTGACTGCACAGTATTCCTTTGAGTGGATTGCCATAATTTCCTTAACCATTTCCCTACTATTGAACATTGGATAATTTTCGATTTTCAGCTCACAAAAATAACACTGTGATGAACACATTTGAGTATAAACTTTTTCCATGTTATTCCCAGAAAGAGATTTACCAAGGCAAAGGGAAGGTCTTTTGGTACATGCTGTTTTGGGACACTAAAAAAAAAAAAACCCCAAAGATGCAAACAAGAGTCCCAACTGAGGAAAAATGAAAACGAAATAGGTGGAGTGTTTAATGCCTCAAACAAAATAGTAGTAGGCAGGGTAAGTGACCAGAAAGCCAACTCCTCCACTGCGCTGGACTGATGTTAGACCTTCTATAACCAAGTAGCTCAATCAGGGAAGTGTGTGGCTTTTCATTTTTTCCAAATGGCAAATGTTTCTGTCTCCTTTGACAACACTAACTGAACACCGGAAGCTGGGGATGTGAACCTCCTTCCCAAAACGTAAATTTCAAGTAGGGTTAACATGCAATGTTATATCTGAGGTTTTGAAATTGTCATCTCTTTCTCCCTGCTTTCCACAGCCACCTCCAGCCTGCTCTGGGCTTCCTTTTAGCAGAATGAGGAGGCAGCCTCCTTGCTGGGCTCTCTGCCACCACCTTTCCCTCAGTTTACCCCATGACGAATTTTCTTAAATGTTTACTTCAGTATTTCACTTCTCTGAACACACATTTATTATAAAGCTATTACAGTGGTTTTTCCCCTAGGAGCTTTCAAGAACCTGGATGAAGGCACGAGGCTGGTGCCTTAGTTTGGATTCCTGAGGGTCCAGGGAAGTGACAGGAAAAGAGAAAAGCCAATGAAGCGTGAGTTCACCAGGAGCCTACCCCAGGGGCAACTGGGGTGCCAGCCCACTGGCAATCCTCTGAGGGACTGTGGAGCACATGTCCGAGGTGAGGAGGCTGGGGAGTTCATCCATCAATTCCCATCTCTAATTGGTTCAAGGTTGCTCCGGGGGCGACTTCTAGCCTGTCTCTCCTTGTGGCCAGAAAATGTCTTCAGGAGGGGAGACTAGGGGTGTGTGCAAGTACCATCTGTAGGAGACCCCTGGGAGGCTGGTGGGCATGGGGGAGGGCTCTAACAGCTTCCCTACAGCTGGATATCTCTTTCTCTCTAGAAAGAGATCTATAAATCTACCTATATCTTTCTATATAAACCCACTGCCGATACAGAGATTTTATAATCTATCATCTGTATCTATCTACACACATACATATATGGTTTTTAAACAAAAATAGATCTTACCATGCTTACTGATTTTTTTTTTCCCCACTTTACTTTTGAGCCAAGCTATGAGAAGTACTGGAACCAGCAGGAGCTTCTCAAACCACTGGCCAGGCCTGGCCCCCAAGGAGGAGCTTGTGTGGACTGAGACCACAGCCATGGAGCCTGGGCCAGAGCTCAGCAGAGTTGCTGGGATGAGCAGAGCCATCAGGCCCATCCCTGGGGTGAAGGGTGACCACTCCCCAGGCCTTGCTGTGTCCCTTTCAAAGGCAGCATCAATAGATAGATATAGCCTATCCCATAATTGTCAGTGGCTGAATAGTATTTGGCTGGGTGGATACATGACCATCAGATGGTTATTTCTAATTCTTGGTTGATAGAAACAAAGAGTAAGGGACAAGATGAATCCTTCTAAAACATGGCTGTGTACCTGTCACCCCATCTCTCCTGCTCGAAACCCACCAATAGCACTCATTACCCACATGCTGAAGTCTAAATCCCATCACTTGGCGTTCCAATCTGACCTGTAGTGCCTGGACCACTGAACTTCTACTGCTCCCTGCTGGCTCCTCCACCACAGCAGGGCAGTTTGACCCTGTCCACTCCTGTCTCTGTGCCTATGCTCAAGCTGTGTCCCCAGCCTAGACTGTCCTTACCTTTCCTCACTGCTTCATTCCAGTGGCCCGCTCCCTCAGAAATCCACCCCTCAGAGATGGAGTACTTTCATTTTCATCATCCCTTCTCCTGTCTCACCCATAGGGAACTCTGCATAGTCTTGTAGTTTTGCTCTCTCTTCATGAGTATGTTTTTGCTTCCCAAGAACGCTGGAGCAGTAAGGATACGCTACTGGGTACCACTCTGTGTCTCCAGAGTTCACAATGGTGCCTTGCACAGACAGACACTTCCTAAAAAAAAAAAAAAAATTGGGGGGGCGGTCAGGTTTATTGATGGTGATCACAATGGTTGGCTTTGTCTTTCCACATGGAATGAGGGTGGGGATGGAGAGGCGCTCCTTCATGTCCCTCCTGTTTACCTGGGGCCTGTGCCCACAGTGCCTGGGTCTCAGCTTGTTGATGGCTGTTGTAGAGATGAGAAGCGTGAGAACAGCTAATGCACCCGCCACGGGCCTGCTCCTCTGCAGACAGGGACTGATGCACAAAGGGAGAAGGCAGGAATGGTCTTTCTGGTTCTAGACACCAAGACTGCAAGGAAGAGGAGTGAACAGACATGGACGGTGGAGGAAGGGCAGCTCAAGGTGCTAATCCCAGCTTCCTGTCTGGATTTTCCTTGACTGCTGCCTAGGGCCTATCTTAGGATGGTCGCAGCTGCTGAAATAGATCTCCCCCTCACCTGTTCTTAGCAGAGAAGACCTTGCTTAGTCCCTGTTCGAAGAGGCATGCTTTAGTAATTTTTCCAACAACGGGGTCGCTGATGCTGAACTCCCCAAGCTCCTTCACCTCTGAAAATCAGTGGCTTCGCCTTGGCCGAGAACAAGGGAGCAAGCAGCTGCCGCGGGAGAACCTAGGGGTCGGTAGCACATTCCTGGCCAGAGCCCCAGCCTCTTCCGTGAAGTTGGCCGGTGCTTCCTGCCTTGGTCGGCTCCAGAAACCACTATTCGGTGCGCAGGACGCCGCTCTGACTCACAGAGCAACAAGATGTACACCCTCAGCCGTCCTCACTCACCTTCCCTGGCCCCCAAGCCTACCCCTTTGCTCCTACGAAATTGTCAGTTCCTGTTTAACTCGTCGTCTGAGCCAATCCGGCTCTGGGTCCTGGAAACCGAGTGTGGGGGTGGGGGCCCGCCTTCCCCATCCCACGCATTCACGCCATAGAGATGTCCCGCCCCCAAGGCCCGGTGCTGGGGATGAGTGAGGGTGGGAAGGACAGAGAGGCACAAGGCACTAAGTTCCCGCTGCCCTGGCGCGGGGCAGGGGGGCTTGAATTGGACCCCTCGCAGAGGCACAGGTTCCTGCTGGGTTTCTCAGGGACCCCACCTCTCCAGAGTCGGAGAGAGGAGGGCGGAGGGAGCCCTAGGCACCAGGGCGGAGCCCGCGCGTGCGTGACAGGAGCCGGCCCCTGCGGCGTCGCCTTGGTTATGCTGACCTGCTGACGCCCGCCATGGCGGCTCCGGCGGGAGGGAACTGGGGCTTCCCGCCCTCACAGAGCGCAGCCCCGACGGTGAGGGCTGGGCCGGGGAGCAGAGCCGGCGTTACCTGAGGCCTGGGGGAGGGAGTGGCGGGCTTGGGGGGCGGAAGGGCCGAACCTCGGAGGCGGGGAGGGGGGGTGAGGAAATCGACCCCAATCCAAGAGGAAGAGATTTGAGCAGGAGGGGATGCGTGGAGAACGCGGCACGGGCAGGGTTAGGGGTGCAACCCGCGGGGGTGGGGCTAGAGCCCGCGACGCACTCCTATCCCTTTTCCTCCTGGCCTGTCTCCCCCGTCCTCTAGCCCTGGGTGACCGGCCTGCAGGCCCTTCCGTGGGTCGTCCTGTCTCAGCCCCCGCAGGCGGGCCGTGTGATGGAAGGTGAGACTCCAGGGTCATCCCTCGCCGCCTCCCCACCTCCGCCTTGCACCTTATCTGGGCTCCCCTGCACCGCCCCTACTACCCAGCGCCCAGGGCTGGGAGTCTGGGAAGAGCTCTGGGCTAGGGGCGGGGACACAGGTACGGAAGGCCCGGCGCGGACTTGCTGAACTGCTGCCCCCAGAGCTGCTGGAGCTAATGATGCTGCAGAACGCGCAGATGCACCAGGTGCTGCTCAGTCGCCTGGTGGCTGGGGCGCTGACCCCTGAGCCGACCGCCAGCAGCACGGAGGTACGGGGGCCGAAGCATGGAGAGCTACCGGGGTCATCTGGGGCCGGCTCGCCCTCCTGGGGAAAAGAAGTGGGTGGCAGAGGAGTGGGGAAGCCAGCACACACCGGTCTGGCTGGGTGTGTTTGGCATCTATTGTGTGCCAGGCCCTTTGTCAGCCTCCACGGGGGTCCCCAAATCCAGACGACCTAGGCTTTTTTTAAGGAAGTCTCCCTGCAGTGCATCCCCCCACTGGAGTGCAGGCCCCACTGTACCCTGGTGCCTGACACGGTAGGTGACATTTACTGGGGGCTCAATAGATACTTGCTGACAAGACAGTGGATATCTGTGAGTACAAGCCAGCATTAGCTGTGACTACACATGGAGGTTCAGAGTGTGAGCCCACACTTGGTTGGGGATGAGGAACGAGGAGAAGCAGGTGGCATTGAGCCAGCCCTTCAAAGCCTGGATGTGCCCACTATCCAGGGTCACAGGGGCAGAGTCAGGAGACAGATGAAGGAATGAACTCCTGGGTGTGCCTCAAAGGCTGAGCTTAATTTTACCACCAGTGGTCACCCTGAAGATTTGTGAGCAGGGAAGTGGAGGAAAGGAGCGAGCAGAGGCTAGGGAAGTTTCTGGAAGGCGGTGCCTCGGGAGTGCCTCTTAACTGGAGAAGGAACCCTATCAGGGACCATTTGGGAGGTGACATGGTCAGAGAAGGAGGAATGAATGAAGAGCTGAGGTTGACACTAGTGCCTGGGAGGGAGGACAGGGGCTGCTGGCCAAGGCTGACAGGTCAGGAGAAGCTCAGGCAGGGTGGAAAGAGGAGAGGAGGTGGGTCAGCCCGAAGGAAGTGGAGAGGCTTTCAAGGAGAGGCTGGGGTCCAGCAGAGGAAGACGCTGAGGAGCTGCTGTTGCTGTCTGTCCCCCGCTCCAGGGGTGGATTAACCAGTAAGCAGGGTACACATGGGTTTACTTGTGTTTACTTACTAATCTGTAGTGCACTATTTCACACGTGGGGAAACCCATGTGAAATCATGCACCACAGATTAAAAACTAAGCACAAGTAAGCCTGTGTGTACTTTGCTTATTGGGTAATCCGTTCCTGCGGGTCCCACCCCATCCCCATCCCAAATGTAACACTGTGGACAGAGGTGTCATGCCTCCCCACCCTCAGGGCCTCAGGGGCCCTTAGGGTGAGCACCATCTCAGTGATAAGCATGGGTGGGGGCAGGGGCTAGGATGAGGCCGGGTGCACCGGGTGGACCCAGCCCAGCTCTGGGGTCACAACTGGATTCTTCAGTCCCTGCTCTACCATTTACTGGCTAGGTGACCTTAGACAAGTAGTTCAACCTCTTTGAGCCTCAGTTTCCCCATCTGCAAAATAAGGAATAAATGTCTACACAGTGCCTTGCTCACAGGTGGGAGATGCTCAATAAACAGTAGCCGTGATTACAGTGTGGATCTGAAGAAATCGTTTAAGGGAACCGAGGGGTGGGGGAGGGAGAGCCTGATCCTGTGTCATCATCTTCGCACCTCCCCCTTTCCCACAATCCCCAGGTCTACCTGGAGAGTCACCAGGAGCCTGAGGAGGAGGAAGAGCTGGAGATCCAGGAGGAAGGGCCTCTGGTGGTCCACCACCACTACTTGCCCTGCTCGCTGCCCACCCTGGGCCCTCTGCTGCCCTGGCCAGCCCCTCTCCTACCCCCTCCCTCATGGCAGTCCCACCTGCAGGCCACCCCCAGGATTCAGCCCCGTACTCCTGCCCCCAGGAAGAGGGAGGCGTAAGTGAGCCTGGGGTCTGTATGCTGCCAGGGCCCTGCTCTGGGGTGGGGCTGGAAGAGCTCATCAGGGTTTGGGGGTGGGTGGAGATGCTCATGGATGAAACCCCCGAGGCCACCCCTGGACCTCTGATAGGGTCCTTCATCTCCCCCATCACAGGAGAGCTGTGCCCCCGCCCCCACCCCCCAGCGCCACTGGGACTGTGGGTGTAGATGTGCTCCCGGCTTCAGGTAGGGGACCGGGTGGGTAGGCGGTGGGGTGCAGGCCTAGAGTGGATCACGAGACCAGAGAGGCCAGATGCCATGGCGGTGGGGCAGGGGGAAGTGCCTACCTCACCATGCGGTCCACTGAGGCAGGAGGGAGAAAAGGTGAGGGTGCTGTGTCTCCTCCAGATTACTATGACGCTGAGAGCCTGCCATGAGGATGGATGCTGGCCCTGGACCTGTGCCAGCTTCGTCAGAGGGTGGAAGCCACCCAGGGCCCCCTATGTGCCTGTGGCCTGTGCTTCCGCCCTGAACCCACCCGCCCTTTCTTCCGGTGAATCAGTCCCCTCTCCACCTCACTGCGATCCTTAGCAGACTGACCTTGGCTCTGAGGTGAGAGCCTTCTAGACCACCACCCAGGGCCTGGCAGCCACACGAAAGCCCAACTCTGCCCCACTAGTTCCTGTCTAGAAAAGGGGAAGCCTGGGAACCAGTGCCCTACCCTTAGTTTCGTTCCTTACCCCACGCTCTGCGCTGACAAAGCTCAGGGTCTCCTGTTGGCCTAAGAATGGGAGGGGGGCAGGGTACCACTTCTGTTTTCCACAGCTTTTGAAGGCCTAGAGTGATGGGTAGAGGGGCTCATAGCAAGTGGGGAGAAGCCTGGCTGGGGATGGCCCTGGGGCTGAGCCAGCTCCCTTGGCGCCCTGCCCCCACCCCAGGAAGTTGGCATTGTTGGCAGAACAGAGAGCTCAGCAGCTATGTCCTACTCCAACCTAGAGAGCCTGAGGTCCTGGAAGCTGAGTGGGAACGGAGCAGCTCTCTGCCCCATCGGGCCAGGGTGCCTTTCCCCCACCCTCCCTCAGGGAAAAGAGTCACTCAGGGCTAAATGGGTGGGGAGGGCTCTGGTGCCTGTGCTGGACAACAGGGGGCCTCCCCAGAGCCTGGGCTGACTGAGGCTCTGGTAGAGCCCCTGTGAAGGAAAGGGTGGGAGGAAAGCCGAGGGAGATAAATCCACCCCTACTGGTGTTGGGTATTATCCCAGAATAAGACATTGAGGGCACACAATTAAGTCCAGGTGTTAGTATTCAGACTAGGAAAGGAAATGTCCCCAAAGTTGCTGTTAGTCATGCATTTCTTCAGCCAGGGCTGGCCACAACCCTTAGGAAGCGCACTGAGGTCCAGAGGCCACCACCACGGCCATGGCCCTGCCACTCATGCTGGCGGTGTCCGGTAGGCCCTTTGCAGCCTTTGCCAGGCTTCTTGTACCCCATAGACACCTGTCCTCTTCTGGCGCTGGTGCTGGTTGAAGGCAAAGCACAGCAGGACAGATGTCACAAACAGGAACAGCAGCACTGACACGACCGTGATGATGATGACCATCTGGTTCTGTTCAAGGCCTGGGGAGGAGGGAGCAGTAGCCTTAGAAGTCTCTGGTCCCAGGAGATCAGCCTGTCCCCAACCCGCCCACTCATCCATGCTGCAATCACCCTGTGTACGGAGAGGAACGGTGCATGATGTCTGCCCCAAAAGTATCATCTAGAAGAGTGTGCTGGGGTCAGGACCACCAGCCAGGCCTCTGTCAGACTGTGAGGACAGATGTGTACCTGTCGCCAGCCCTGGGGCTAGCATGTGGTTACTGGACACCATGGCCTGGAGGGTGGTGTGATCCAGACCAAGTCTTCCTTGGGCAGAGCTGAGTGAGTTTCATGCCAAGTCCCCCAAAGACAGCAAGCAACTCGGCTGCCCAGAATCACAGGACAGCAGAGTTACAGGGGACCTTGGAAGTTAGCCGGGCCAACTCATTGTCAAGAGGAGCCAAGGCCAGAACGAGGAGAATGACTTGGTCAAGGTCTAATTAGCAGTTGTCACAGAGTCAACTTTGGCTCAGGACGACCCCACGTGTGCTACAGTAGAACTGCGCTCCACAGGGTTTTCAGTGGCTGAGTTTTTGGAAGTAGGCGTTTCTTCTGAGATGCCACTGGATGGACTTGAACTTCGAACCTTTTGGTTAACAGCTGAGCATCTTAACTGCACTACCCAGGGACTCTTGGTCGAGTTCACCCAGCTTGGTAAAGGCCAAGCAACTAGTCTAGCTCTCCTAGAATAGCTTGGCCTCTGGAACAGCCAGGGTCCAAGTTGGGGAGTTGGGAGAGAGCTTCGGGGAACAGGAAGAGGAAGGGAAAGCTCTGGAGTTAAATGTGGAGATGCTGGTTTCTGCCTCCCGAGCCAGCAGAGAGCAGGGCAGGGATTTTCCCCTAAAGGGCTGGGAGTGGTTGCCCTCTCCAGGCCCCTTGGCTCCCACTCACCATAGACCTCCAATGCCTGGGGCTCCGAGACACTGCTAATGATGCTGCCGCCGAGAGAGCGCAGGTCCAGCTCCGCCCGGCACAAGAAGTTGTGGTGGCCGTCCTCCCAGTGAGCTGTGACATTCCGTATGGCTACGGCTTCTTCGGGGGCAGCTGTTGCCTGCTCAAAGGTCTGGTTGTGCAGCATTTCATTGCCACGGAGCAGGGTGAGGGTAAGACTCCTGAGGGGTGCCACAGTGGGCACCTTGCACTCAATGATGAAGGATTGCCCCATGGCCACCCGGGTGGGCCGCAGCTTCAGCATCACCTGCTTTGGAGGGTCTGTGGGGAGAAATGAAGGGAGTCAGGTCAGGGTTGGGGTGCAGTCCCAGCAACCCCCGCCAGACCAGGGCCAGCCCTGCCACCGGGGCATTCTCTGATCCCTGGCTGGACTTGGTGGAAGGAAGAGGGCTGGGGCCTGTCTGCTCTGCAGTGCAGGGAAAGGAAGAAGGAAGCAGTGCAGGTAAAGAATATACTTGGTGGTGGCTTTTCTGACATAATGGCTTCGGGAATGAACAAAACGGAGGTGCTCAGGCATCTACAAAGAGAAGGTCCAGAAATTGTACAGCCAACTGGGAAGATATGAAAGTTTGGATCTGTCTCCCTCCCCTCGAGGAATTAAATAGAATGTTCAAAAATGAAACAATTGAGTAATTATGTTGAGAAAGACTTGGAGGGAAGAGCTGCTGGAATTAGTAGGTGAATGGTGAAGTTTTTCACTCAAGACGCGGGGGCTGGAGTTAGACCGGTCATTGTTCCACAAGATCGGGTTCATAACTGCCATGATTCCTTATTAAATAGGGCACCTGGTGGTACTGTGGATTCCTTTTTAAACTAGAATACTCTGCCTCCACTCACCCCCCTGCCCCCACCCCAGGATAATATGTTAGATTTAGGACATCTTTCTCTTCATTTGATCTACTGATGTTGGAATGGGGAGGACCCAAGTGATACCCTTAGTGCCAAGATAATTGAGAGAATCCTGGCCTTATCTGGAGGGTTTTCAGGGGTCATGGGTGGGTGCGTGTGTGACAGTCACACGTTTCCCAAGGGCCCACAAGGGGAAGATAAAAATACCGGGTGAGACCTCAGCTGCTTTGGGGTAAGGGGCCATTGAAGGGCTGGCCCAGCTGTCTGGATGATGCCCCACTGCTGGGGTGGGTGGCCTGGGCTGCTCTGTTGATGGAGCTGGTACTGATCTGGGAGGAGACTGTGAACACTGTGTTGGGGAACAACGTTTGAATTTGTGTACATCTTGGTTAGACCCTGGTGGTATAGTGAGTGGTTAAGAGCTATGGCTGCTAACCAAAAGGTGGCAGTTTGAATCCACCAGGAACTCTGTGGAAACCCTGTGGGGCAGTTCTACTCTGTCCTGTAGGGTTGCTATGAGTCAGAACCGACCTGACAGCAACAGGTTTGGTTTTGGTTTGGATTAGATTGTCCTCCTCTGAGCAAGACTCAAGTGTCGGTGGCCTGCTCCTGAGATGCCAGCAGGCTCAGGGACGCCCGTAAAGAGTGTGAGCAGACTCTGAGCCACCTTGTCTGGGTCCTACTCCTTGTCACCCTGGGAGCTCAGGGAGGCCAGGGCCATGAGGACAGTGCCCAGGAGCAGTGACAGAGAGCAGCTTTGCCTACATTCAATAGACAAGATTCTGCCCTGTGGCAGAGGAGGACCCCAGAGTGCAGCCACTCACGATACACGCTGACAGTGGCATTCTTGGACAGCTGCTGCCCTGAGCAGACGAAGTAGCATTCGAGGCTTGTGTCCTGGGAGATGTTTGAGACCAAGAACCGCTTCCACTGAGGCTGATCATCCAGTACAGTCTTGGTTAGGCTGGTCTCCAGACCCCCTAATTGTGGCTGGGAACAGTTTGTGCTGCAGTTGACCTCCAAGGACCCATTGGGCTCAGCCACCACCTGCTCTGGTGACATGTATACGACAAATGCTTCCTCACCAGACCCTGGAAGACCAAAAACACTGGTCAGTGTCCGCCTGGCAAGGTGTGCCTGCTGTCCTGCTCAGTGGAGCTGCGCATAGCTGGCGCTCTGGATCAAGGGTCAGGGGCCCAAGAAGAAACCCCAGGAATGGCCCACCCTGTTCAGGCCTTGCCATCCCATGTCTAGACAGAGGGAGCCGCCTCCCAGGGCATGATGGAGGTTTCCTTCACATGCCTGGAGGCCCAGTGGAAAAGAGGTTTCATTTTCGATTTGTCCACAGCCAGCAGGGCAGTGCCCTCTGCTGCCCCCTCTTGTCCCCTAGGCCGTGTCTGACAGCCAGATAGGGGTCTGTCCTCACCTTTCCCTGAACCCCAATGTCCTTTCACTTCCTGAGACCCCACCCAGCCCACAATTCAGCCTCAACCTGCCACATCCGTACGCCACAAAACTACAGGCCTGTCCAGCCTGGTATCCAAAAGGCCACAACCTCCCACATGCTATACAGGCCTGTGGGAAGAGGAAGCCAGGCTGGCCCAGCGTCCTGTACCCATGGCGTCACAGCCTTTGTGTACAAAGCCTGAGTGACTTTGAAGCTGGGACCGCTGGTCCCAACTCAAGGCTATGGGAGTGGGGCAGCCCCATTGAGCCCCTGTCCACCCCACCTTCTGGGCTGGCATGTGCCGCGTCAGGAACCCCAGGCACCCACTCACCTGGGCAGCAGAGCAGGGTGAGAAGGACTATGGGCGGGCCCCAGTACCTAAAGGGGGACATTTCGGGAGGCCTTTGCGGTCTCACAGGGAACAGCCGAGGGCGGTCCAGGGAGAGACCGAGGGCGTAGATCAGGAGTGGCTTCTGGGAGCTGCAGCCCCAAATCTCTAGCATTCTTCAAGCTGATGAGCACATTTCCTCTCATCTGAGCGGTCTTCAGAAGCCAAGTGCACCAGCTGCCTCCCAGCACTCCAGGCCACTGAGAATTCGAGCAGAGGAAGCTGGGGAGGAGCAGATAAGCAGCAGAATACAGTTCCTTCCGGCATGGCCCCTGAGCAGAAGGCGGGGTGAGTGACAGGGCACGTGTCTGTCAAGCATGTGCATGTGTGCATGATGTATGCGCACACAGGTCTCAGGGGCATCGTGTGTGCCTTTGTGCGTGCATGTAGGAGAAGGAAACCTTCAACCTCAGGTCCAGGGACCCCCCCGTCCCACAGGACACATGTTTGGACTTACCTCCAGGCGTAGAATATCTGAGGTCAGGGCTTGATCATAGCTAGGGTGCAGAGGCAGGAAACCTAGACAAGAAATGAGATTCTCCAGCTAAATGCCCAGCACAATGCAACATAAGCATCCAACTGTAGATCATCAGGGAAAAGGAACTAACCAAAAACCAAACCCATTGCCTTCAAGCTGATTCTGACTCAGTGACCCGATAGGACAGAGAACAAGTGCCCAATAGGGTTTCCAAGGCTGTAATCTTTACAGAAGCTGACTGCCACATCTTTTCTCCCAGGCACTGGCTGGTGGGTTTGAACTGCTGACTTTCCGGTTAGCAGCAGAGTGCTTAACTGCTGTGCCACCGGGGTCCCTTTTGTTAGGCAAAAGAAGGGACTATTTAATCAATGATTCTGGATCTATTGTTTATCATATGGGAAAAAAGGGAAAAACGTACCCCTACCTCACACCAAACGTAGAAATCAATTCCATCTAGGCTAAAGATTTATTTGTGAAATTAAAAAAAAAAAAAAAAACCTTTAGAAGAAAATATGGGAGAGTATTTTTATGTCTGTAGGGTGGGGAAGAATTTCTTACGTAAGACTCCAAAATCACCATAAATGAAATAAACAATTGATAACTTTGGCTCCATTAAAGACATCAATATTTCAAAGAAAAGGAAACATGCCTGAACAAGTGAAAAGATGCTTAAATCCATAATAGGAAAATTCAAATTGAAAATACAATGGGATACCACTTTATAACTACTAGATTGGCAAAAGTTAGGAATTCTGACAAGACCAGTTTTTAGAGAGGTTGTATGTCAATAGGAGCTTCTTTTTTTTATAACCAGATGTTACTATTTATTGAGATCTTATTATGACCAGCTACTATTTGCCATACATACATTCTCATAACAACTCAGTGAGGTATATACAATTACTCCCATTTTATAGACGATAAAACTGAGACACCGAGAATTTAACTTTCTCAAAGTCACAGTTTTTTAAAAAAAAAATTTATTGTGCTTTAAGTGAAAGTTTACAAATCAAGTCAGTCTCTCACAGAAAAACTTAGCACACCTTGTAGCACACCTTGCTACGTACTCGCAATTGCTCTCCCCCTAATGAGACAGCCTGCTCCCTCCCTCCACTCTCTCTTTTCCTGTCCATTTCCCCAGCTTCTAATCCCCTCTACCCTCTCATCTCCCTTCCAGGGAGGAGATGCCAACATGGTCTCAAGCGTCCACCTGATCCAAGAAACTCACTCCTCACCAGCATCCTTCTCCATCCCATTGTCCAGTCCAATCCCTGTCTAAAGAGATAGCCTTGGGAATCGTTCCTGTCCTGGGCCAACAGAAGGTCTGGGGACCGTGACCAGGAGGGTCCTTCTAGTCTCAGTCAGGCCATTAACTCTGGTCTTTTTACAAGAATTTGGGGTCTGCATCCCCCTGCTCTCCTGCTCCCTCAGGGGTTCTCTATTGTGTTACCCGTAAGGGCAGTCATTGGTTGTAGCCAGGCACCATCTAGTTCTTCTGGTCTCAGGCTGATGTAGTCTCTGGTTTTTGTGGCCGTTTCTGTCTCTTGGGCTCGTAATTGCCTTGTGTCCTTGGAGTTCTTCATTCTCCTTTGATCCAGGTGGGTTAAGACCAGTTGATGCATCTCAGATGGCTGCTTGCTAGCGTTTAAGACCCCAGATGCCACTCTCCAAAGTGGGTTGCAGATGTTTTCTTAATAGATTTTATTATGCCAATTGACTTAGATGTCCCCTGAAACCATGGTCCCCAAACTCCTGCCCCTGCTACGCTGGCCTTCGAAGCATTCAGTTTATTCAAGAAACTTCTTTGCTTTTGGTTTAGTCCAGTTGTGCTGACCTTGCCTGTATTGTGTTGTCTTTCCCGTCACCTAAAGTAGTTCTTATCTACTATCTAATTAGTGAATACCCCTCTCCCACCCTTCCTCAGTCTCCTACCCTCCCTCCCTCCCCCGTCTCGTAACCACAAAAGAATGTTTTCTTCTCAGTTTAAACTGTTTCTCCAGTTATTATAATACTGGTCTTATATAATATTTGTCCTTTTGCAAGTGATTAATTGCACTGAGCATAATGCCTTCCAGATTCTTCCATGTTATGAAATGTTTCACAGATTCATCACTGTTATTTATCAATATGTAGTATTCTATTGTGTGAATATACCATAATTTATCCATTCATGTGTTGACGGACACCTTGGTTGCTTCCATCTCTTTGCCATTGTAAACAGTGCTGCAGTGAACATGGGTGTGCATATATCTGTTCATGTAAAGGCTCTTATTTCTCTAGGACATATTCCAAGGAGTGGGATTGCTGGATCATATGGTATTCTATTTCTAGCTTTTTAAGGAAGCGCCAAATTGATTTCCAAAGTGGTTGTACCATTTGACATTCCCACCAGCAGTGTAGAAGTGTTCCAATCTCTCCACAGCCTCTCCAACATTTATTATTTTGTATTTTTTGGATTAATGCCAGCCTTGTTGGAGTGAGATGAAGTCTCATTGTAGTTTTGATTTGCATTTCTCTAATGGCTAATGATCGTGAGCATTTCCTCATGTATCTCTTAGCTACCGGAATGTCTTCTTTAGTGAAGTGTCTGTTCATATCTTTTGTCCATTTTTAAATTGGGTTATTTGTCTTTTTGTAGTTGAGTCTTTGCAGTATCATGTAGATTTTAGAGATCAGGCACTGATTGGAAATTTCATAGCCAAAAAGTTTTTCCCATTCTGTAGGTCATCTTTTTACTCTTTTGGTGAAATCTTTGGATGAGGATAGGTGTTTGATTTTTAGGAGCTCCCAGTTATCTGGTTTTTCTTCTGCATTGTTAGTAATGTTTTGTATACTGTTTATGCCATGTATTAGGGCTCCTAACGTTGTCCCCATTTTTTCTTCCATGGTCTTTATCATTTTAGATTTTATATTTAGGTCTTTGATCCATTTTGAGCTCGTTTTTGTGCATGGAGTGAGGCATGGGTCTTGTTTCATTTTTTTGCAGGGGAATATCCAGTTATGCCAGCACCATTTGTTAAAAAGACTGTCTTTTCCCTATTTAACTGCTTTGGGGCCTTTGTGAAATATCAACTGCTTCATGGATGGATTTATGTCTGGATTCTTAATTCTGTTCCATTGGTCTATGTATCTGTTGTCGTACCAGTGCCAGGCTGTTTTGACTACTGTGGTGGTATAATAGGTTTAATATGAGGTAGAGTAAGACCTTCCACTTTGCTCTTCTTTTTCAGTAATGCTTTACTTCTCCAGGGCCTCTTTCCCTTCCATATGGCATTGGTGATTTGTTTCTCCTGCTCGTTAAAAAATGTCATTGGAATTTGGATCAGAATTGCATTAAATCTGTAGATCGCTTTTGGTAGAATAGACATTTTTATAATGTTAAGTCTTCCTATCCAAGAGCAAGGTATGTTTTTCCACTTACGTAGGTCTTTTTTGGTTTCTTGCAGAAGTGTATTGTAGTTTTCTTTGTATAAGTCTTTTACATCTCTGGTAAGATTTATTTTTAAGTATTTTATCTTCTTGGGGGCTAGTGTAAATGGTATTGATTTCCTCTTTGATGTTCTTTTTGTTGGTGTAGAGGAATCCAACTTATTTTTGTATGTTTGTCTTGTATGCCGATACTCTGCCGAACTCTTCTATTAGTTTCAGTAGTTTTCTTGAGGATACCTTAGGGTTTTCTGTGTATAAGATCATGCCTTCTGCAAATAGAGATACTTTTACTCCTTCCTTGCCAATCTGGATGCCTTTTATTTCATTATCTAGCCTAATTACTCTGGCTAGGACCTCTAGTACAATGTTGAATAAGAGTGGTGATAAAGGGCATCCTTGTCTGGTTCCCATTCTCAAGGGGAATGCTTTCAGGCTCTCTCGATTAAGGATAATGTTGGCTATTGGCTTTGTATAAATGCTCTTTATTATGTTGAGGAATTTTCCTTCTATTACTATTTTACTGAGAGTTTTTATCATGAATGAGTGTTGACCTTTGTCAAATGCCTTTTCTGCAACAATTGATAAAATCATGTGATTCTTGTCTTTGGTTTTATTTATATGATGGATTACGTTAATTGTTTTTCTAATGTTGAACCATCCCTGCATACCTGGTGTGAATCCCACTTGGTCATGGTGAATTATGTTTTTGATATGTTGTTGAATTCTATTGGCTAGAATTTTGTTGAGGATTTTTGCATCTAAGTTCATGAGGGATGTAAGTCTGTAATTTTCTTTTTTTGTGGTGTCTTTACCTGGTTTTGATATCAGGGATATGCTGGCTTCATAGAATGAGCTTGGGAGTATTCCGTCCTTTTCTGTGGTCTGAAATACCTTCAGTAGTAGTGGTGTTACCGCTTCTCTGAAAGTTTGGTAGAACTCTGCGGTGAAGCCGTCAGACCAGGGCTTTTTTTTTGGTTGGGAGTTTTTTGATTACCTTTTCAATTTCTTCTTTTGTTATGGGTCTATTTAGTTGTTCTGCCTCTGTTTGTGTTAGTTTAGGTAGGTAGTGTGTTTCTAGGAATTCATCCATTTCTTCTAGGTTTTCAAATTTTGAAGTCACAGCTTTAGTGAGTGGCACAACCTGATAAATTGACTTGGTAATCCCAACTCTGGAAATCTATAAGTATTCCAAAAATACTTTCCAGAGGCAAAAGTAACTCAAGTTAGCTATCAGAACCCTCTGTGAAACACTCGTCTCTGGAAAGCATTAAGCTCCATTGTAAGTGAAAACAGCTGACTTGTCTATACTGTCCTATAGTTAACATCTGTCAGTCCTCCCAGAGCCTTCTCATTGTTTTGGAAAAAACTGAATTTCTTGATCTGCAAAGCTTAGGCTCAGACTCTAGTTATATTCCTGACCCACCCAACGTCAAGTTCTCCTGACACAAACTGTCAAATACCCTCCAAGGCGGCTGCATCTTGGCTTCTCCCACTGGAACCTTGGAGGTGCTGCCTGGTGACTTAGAAAGTCCCCAGTTTCCTTCCTTTAATACCCCTTGGAAATATAAATATATAAATATATAAATATATAAATATATAAATATATAAATATATAATCTCAGGGCAGATCCCACAGGTTTTCAAATGAAAGAGACATGTAGAAAGTTCCAGGCATGGTGTTTTCGTCTGAATCTGTCTCATCCATAAGGGGAAAGAGAAGCCTTAAGCTGCCTCATTCAATATCTTCCTCTGATAGAAGGCAAGCATGATTTTGAAATATATGGGATCAATTTTAAATTTTGTTCCTTCTTTTATTCTTGGCCTAGAGTGGAAGTGAAGAATGAGGAAGCAGGACATAGCCAGTATGTACTCTCTCTTATTTTTATTACTTCAGGATTATCTCAGGTCATTTACGTTTTTAAAAAAATTTTGTTGTGCTTTAAGTGAAAGTTTACAAATAAGTTGGAATGTCATACAAAAATTTATAAACACCTTGGCACATACCCCTAATTGCTGGCCCCCTAATGAGACAGCACACTCCTTCCCTCCTCTATTTCTTTTTGTGTCCATTTGGCCAGGTTCTGACCCTCTCTTACCTCTCATCACCCCTTCAGACAGGAGATGCCAACATAGTCTCATGTGTCTATTTGAATAGGAGCTCTTTTAATTGCTGGTGAGAGTGTAATTGGTTCTCTGGGCAATAATTAGGCATTATCTCCTAAAGCTGGATGTTCTTTTACTCTATAGCCCACAATTCCCCTCTTAGATATATGCTTTAGAGAAACTTGCCCCAAGAACCAAGAGCTGTGTCCTGTCTTTACCTCTTACTATGTGTGTAACCTTGGAGTCTTGGATGGTGCAAACGGTTAATGCGCTCAGCTGCTCACTGAAAGATTGGAGGTTCAAGTCTACGCAGGGGCACCTTGGAAGGAAGGCCTGGCAATCTACTTCTGAAAAATCAACTATAAGTAAACCCTATGGAGCACAGTTCTACTCTGACGCACATGAGGTGGCCAGGAGTCAGAGTCAAATTGATAATCGTTTCTTTTTTTTACCTGTTTAACCCTGGGCATGTCACTTAGCGTCTCTGTGCCTCAGTTTTCTCTTCTGTAAAATGGAATTAATAATAGAACCTTCCTTTTAGGGTTGTTGTGTGGATTAAATGAATGAACATTTTAAAGTGCTTAGAATGTTAACTGTTTCATAAAATAAAAGTAAATAGGCACGTGTATGTGATGTTGTTGTTGTTATTTGCCATTGAGTCAATTTTTGACTAACAGTGACCACATATACACAGTAGAACTGCCCCATAGGGTTTCTAGGCTATAATCTTTACCTCTATGCTGAGCAAATAATTGGAGAAGCTGGACTATACGTATGCTGAACAAATAATCCAAGAAACTGAACTGTATGAATAAGAATGTAGCATTGGGATTGGAGGAAGGCTCATTAACAACCTCAGATAGGCAGATGACGGAACCTTGCTTTAGGAAAATGAAGAGGATTTAAAGCACTTACTGGTGAAGAGCAAAGACCACAGCCTTCAGTAAGGATTACATCTCAACATAATGAAAACAAAAATCCTCACAACTGGACCAATTTACAACATCATGATAAATGGAGAAAAGACTGAAGTTGTCAAGGATTTCATTTTACTTGGATGCACAATCAACACCCTTGGAAGCAGCAGTCAAGAAATCAAATGATGCATTACGTGGGCAAATCTGCTGCAAAAGACTACTTTAAAGTGTTAAAAAGCAAAGATGTCACTTTAAGGACTAAGGTGAGTGTCATCCAAGCCATGGTGTTTTTAGTTGCATGATATATGCATGAGAAAACTGCACAATGAATAAGGAAGACTGAAGAAGAGTTGATGCCTTTGCATTATGGTGTTGGCAAAGAATATCGAATATACCATGGACTACCAGAAAAATGAACAAATCTGTCTTGGAAGAAGTTCAGTCGGAATGCTCCTTAGAAGTGAAGATGGCAATGCTTTGTCTCACATACTTTGGACATGTTATCAGGAGGGACCAGTCCCTGGAGAAGGACATTATGCTTGGTAAAGTAGAGGGTCAGTGTCATGGATTGAATTGTGTCCCCCCAAAATATCTGTCAACTTGGCTAGGTCATGATTCCCAGTATTGTATGATTGTCCACCATTTTGTCATCTGATGTGATTTCCCTATGTGTTGTGAATTCTGTCTCCATGATGTTGATGAGAGGGGATTAGTGGCAGTTATGTAAACTCAGTCTACAAGATTAATCTACAATTTCAGCCAATCTCTTTTGAGATATAAAAGAGAGAAGCAAGTGGAGAGACATGGTGACCTCATACCACCAAGAAACAAGAGCCAGGAGAATAATGTGTCCTTTGGACCCAAGGTCCCTGCGCTGAGAAGCTCCTTGATTTGGAAAGATTGATGACAAGGAACTTCCCCCGGAGCAAACAGGGAGACAAAGCCTTCCCCTGGAGCTGGCACCCTGAATTCAGACTTCTAGCCTTCTAGACTGTGCGAAAATAAATTTCTCTTTGTTAAACCATCCACTTGTGGCATTTCTGTTATAACACCACTGAATAACTAAGACACTGTGTATTTGATCTTTTTCCTTAGTCTTCCTGTTATTAATTTCTACTTTTATGGCAATGTGATCAGAGGGGATGCTTTGTATTATTTTGATGTTTTGGATTTTATTGAGGATTGCTTGGTGGCCTCAAACGTGGTCTATTCTGGAGAATGTTCCATGTGCATTAGAAGCAAGTGTACACTTTGATGCTGTTGAGTGGAGTGTTCTATACGCTTCTATGAGGCCAAGTTGGTTGATGCGGCCTTTAGATCTTCTGTATCTTTGCTGAGTTTCTTTCGATGTTCTGTCCTTTATTAAGAGCAGTGTGTTGAAGTCTCCTACTATTATTGTAGGACTGTTGATTTCTCTTTTCGGTGCTGTTAAAATTTGTTTTATGTATTTTGGAGGCCTGCTGTTGGGTGCATATTTATTAAGGTTATGTCTTCTTGATGGATTGTGCCTTTAATCATTATATAATGTCCTTTCCTGCCTTTTACGGTGGATTTTGTCTTAAAGTCTACTTTATCTGAGATTAGTATTGCCACTCCTGCTCTTCTTTTGGTTACTGTTTGCTTGGTATATTTTTTCTGTCCTTTGATTTTTAATATATTTATGTCTTTGTGTCAAAGGTGTATCTCTTGTAGACAGCATATTGATGGTTTGTTTTTTTTTTTTTAATCCATTCCATCACTCTCTTTGTCTTTATGGGTGTATTTAAGCCATTTACATTTGGGTATGATTATTGATAGGTATGAGTTTATTACTGTCATCTTGTGCTTTGTGTGTGTGTGTGCGGTGCTGACGTTTGCTTTGCTCCTGTTACTTTCCTGTGCTGAGTTCCGTTTGTTTGTGGATTTTCTTTTATTTTGTTATTATAGCTCTCGTGTTTACTGAGTTTTTATGTTTTTCTTCTTTATTTTAATGACTAGCTTTGTTAACTTCCTTTGTGGTTACCTTGAAAATTTGTGTGTGTGTGTGTGTGTGCGTGTGTGTGATCATCACCGTTATCTATTTCTAAAATATTTTCATCACCTCAAACATAAACTCTGTATGCATTAAGCAATAAGTCCCCATTCCCGCCCTCCCTCAGCCTCTGGTTACCACAAATCTACTTTCTGTCTCTAGGCACTTGCCTGTTGTAGATATTTCGTATTTAAAAACCCAAGAAGACCAGTTTCCTTCGTGTGGATTCTGACTTACGGTGACCCCACACGTGTCAGCGTAGGACTGTGCTCCAGAGGTTTTCAGGGGCTGGGTTTTGGCAGCAGATCGCCAGGACTTCGTTGCCTCTGGGTGGACTCAAACCTCAGACCTTTTGGTCAGCAGAGGAGAGCACTAACTGTTTGCCCCACCCAGACACCTATTTCATATAAACTACGAAACTAAACCCATTGCCTTCCAGTTGACTCTGACTCACAGCAACCCTACAGGACACAGTAGAACTGCCCCAAAGGGTTTCCGAGGCTGTGTCTTTACAGAAGCAGAGCGCCACATCTTTCTTCCACAGAGGTGCTGCTGAATTCCCAGCGCCAGCCTTTCAGTTAGTAGCTGAGCACTTCAACCACTGCACCACCAGGTTCCGTATTTCATATAAGTGGGGTCGTAAAACATTTGTCCTTTTGTGTTTGGCGTATTTCACTCAGTGTGATGTTGTCAAGGTTCATCCATGTCATAGTAGGTATCAGTACTTCTTTCCTTTTCCTGGTTGAATAAAATCCCATTGCACAGATATACTTCATTTTGTTTATCCATTCATCTGTTGATGGACTCCTCCTCCTGCGCTGATCAGGGCCTTCGATGAGACAGTTCCAGGATTGGCCATCCCCTGAGTTAGGAGTGCTGGTGGTGCTGCGATGGTTAAGCACTCAGCTGCTAATTGGAAGATTGGCAGTTCAAACCCACCAGCTGCTCCGTGGGAGAAAGATGTTCCACTCTGCTTCTGTAAAGATTTACAGCCCTGGAGACCCTATGGGGCAGTTCTACTCTGTCCTATGTGGTCACTATGAGTTGGAATTGACTGGATGGCAGCGGGTTTAATGGGAGTTAGGTAGTTAATAGACAGCTGAGCATTGTCCTTGACCTGCCACGCCACCAGAACCTTCCATGTGTAACTAAGAATCATACTTCTTTGCCTAGCCATTTTCAGAGTCACCGTAGCAGGGTGGCTTTGTGCAAAGAAGTAGGAAGTATGAAAGTTGAGTGCAGATGTGGCTGCTGGGCGAGCAGCTAGGCTCACCCACAAGCAGAGGCTCTCACTCACACAGGCCTCCCTCATACTCCCGGTCTAGCAAGATTACACATCGTGTCAGGGACCACAGGAAAGTCAAAGTCACTGATGCTGAGGGTCTGCTGGGCCCTGGAGCAATTCCTCTTGGTACTTTGTACCTCAGTTTCTTCACAGAAGTTCCTTCTGGAACGCTCCTGCCCATACCCTAGAAAGACAAAGCCAATGTAGAATGTTGGAAGGGGAGGGCATCAGAGCCCACTGCTTTGAGGGATTTCCAATAGCATCTGTCGTTGATATAAATGAAGGTTATACTCTGACACACGTGGAGTTGCCATGAGTTGGAATTGACTTGACAGCAGCTGGTTGGTTTTTATGTCCCAGATATTGCACACATATGTATAGCTATGGTTTATTAGACACGTCAGGTGATTCCAACTGGCAACCATGGTTGAGAACCAGTGCTAAGAGTGCATCAACAGAAAGGCAGGTGCGAACCACGGAGTAACACCGTGACAAAGGCATGGAGGCGTGCTTGGACTGGGGGTGTTTGGGATTGGCTGGGGTCTGCCATGCTCAGGGGGCACAGAGGACTTGCTCTGTGCAGCGAAGTCTCTTGTAAACACCCCACAGACAGAGAGCTGAGGGACAGAGAGGCTCAGAGGCCCCCTTCTTCAGAAGGGAGGGGGGTCTTCTTTTGGATTGGAAACCAAAGCTTGAGTGAAGTCACTGTGAAGCCCAAGACCATCTCTGATGGGCAGGGCAGAACCATCTATGCAGCTGTTAGCAAAACGAAGCAGGTCCCCACAACAGAACTGTCAGATTGTAACCATGTGTGCTGGCTTTAAGCAACCCTGGTGGCACAGTGATTAGGTGCTCAGCTGCTAACTGGAAGGTCAGTGGTTTGAACCTACCAGCCACTCCAAGGGAGAAAGATGTGGTGTCTTATTTATTAGTGCTGCTGGAACAGAAATGGAACAGAAATACAAGCAGATGTCTTTAACAAAGAAAAATTTATTCTCTCACAGTCTAGGAGACTAGAAGTCTGAATTCAGGGTGCCAGCAACAGGGGAAGGTTTTCTTTCTCTGTCGGCTCTGGAGGCAAGTCTTTGTCATCAATCTTCCCTGGTCGAGGCACTTCTCAGCACAGGAGTCCTGGGTCCAAAGGACGAGTTATTCTCCTGGCTCTTGTTTCTTGGTGGTATGAAGTCCCCCTCTCTCTCTGCTTGCTTCTCTCTTATATCTCCAGGAGATTGGCTTAAAACACAATATAATCCTGTAGATCAACATAACAGCCGCTCATCCCATCTCATTAAGATCATAGCGATAGGATTTACAGCACATAGCAAAATCACATCAGATGACAAAATGGTGGACAATCACACAACACTAGGAATCATGGCCTAGCCAAATCGATACACGTGTTTTGGGGGGATACAATTCAATCCATGAGATGTAGCAATGTGCTTCTGTAATACTTTTTGTTGTTGCTAGGTGCCGTCGAGTTGCTTCCGACTCAAAGCGACCCTACGTACAACAGAACTAAACACTGCCTGGTTCTGTGCCATCCTCACAATCGTTGCTATGCTTGAGTCCATTGTTGCAGCCACCGTGTCAATCCATCTAATTGTGCGTCTTCTTCTCTTTCACTGACTCTCTACTTTATCAAGCATGATGTCTTTCTCCTGGGACTGGTGTGTTCTACTTGGAATGCACCATCATTTGAGGCTTTACAGGTGGTATCTCACTTGTTCTCTAACACATACATTCTAGCAAAAGGTCACATCCTGATTTCCCCTCCATGATGTAATACAGTCAAGAGGGAGAGAGCCAAACACTCTTAAGCCCTCCTGAGGTCTTTGGAAGTTTAAGTTCAAAAGTTATCTTTCATCTCAGCTTTTTTATTACCATCGGCTCCTCTCCTCCAAGGAACTGACCACACCTCTCCACCAGAGACTTCTACCATAGCACCTGTAAGACTTCGTATGTCTTACTCATTTTATTATACCTTAAACGTATGCATGTATGTACTCCCAGCAACTAGCTTCATAAATGTTGACTGAATAAAATAGAAAACAAATTAAAGGGATGTACTGAAGCAAATCAGAAACTTACTCGTCAACGTGTGTTGGAACCTGCAGGACTGGATCTGTGCAAAAAGACAACAACAAAGACATCATCAGACAGACTCTAAAACATCACAATTCCTAGAGGGTTTCCAGGACTGAGTCACAAGTGGTACCAATAACTTAGATTGACCTGCATGAGATAACGTAGGTGAAGGCACTTTAGAAAACATACACACGCACAAAGACACTTGTGATTGTTGTTGAGACCAATAGAGAATTGAGAGCAGAATGGAACTTGCAAATCATAGAAGGACGGACCAGTCATAGCCCATGATAGATAAGGTATGTCAAGCCATGGGTCACAGTGTCATTATCTGATCCATCAGGCCTTTGAAAACCTAAACCATCACTTTGTCAGATACCTGGAGTGGTACCAGATCTTCCCATTAGGAAAAGTAAAACTATGGCTTAAGGATCGATTTTGTTGTTGATGAGAATCTGATGGGATGGTAAATGGATACACCCGTTTTAGGCAGTACTATGGTGATCCTAAAGCCTTCAAGTGTTTATTTCCTTGGATTTATTCTATTCCTATGAAATCTAGTTTCAAAATAATACAAGATAAAGGAAACTACTTGTGTACAAAGATGCTCACAGTTGCATTATAAATGACCTAACTATTCAATAATATGGCTAATTTATAGAATGTCCACTTGGCAGAAAAGTAAGGCTTCTAAAAGGGCTTATTAGGCTTTAAAACGTACAAATCGTCATGCTATTATATTCAGAAAAAACAGTGTTCTAATGTAACAATGTACTATGTAATGTATTAATGAATTACTCTAACTATGGGGAAATTCTTCAGTGCACATAGAAAAAACTAGATGGAATGACAAAAGGTTTACTATAAGTTATCTTTGTCAGAAGTGAAGATATTTATTCTTTTCTGCATTTCTCAAAATTTCTACAAGAGTAGGCATTACTTTTTCAATTGAAAAAATGCTTTTTCTCAAAGTCAATTTTATATTTGCAGCAGTCAAAAACGGCAGAATTTCTCCCTCCCTAGATCTCCTGGGTACAAATCCAGGGGAAGTTCCTGATTCCTTGGGGAATGTGGCGTGCATGTGTGTGTGTGTGTGTGTGTGGGCACATCTACAATCCACAGGCATGAGGCTGCACAGTAATGAGGTATTTCCGATCATAGAAACCCTGTGGCTATACATCCAGATGGTATCAAGGCTGGGGGACAAGGATGGCAGACACTGTAATAAGACTGTATACAGAGTGCCAGGGTCCACCGGCTCTCCTCATGATGACAGACAGCTACCCAGTACTCCTGGCCCTCGGGATCCTCAGAGGAAGGAAAGTCTTTCAAGCTTTATCGTCTGTTGACTTTGCTTTAACAGCCCAGCTCCCACGTGACGGCATATAGTGTTCACAACAGCAGAAGCACGCTTGCCATATGTGGTCTGTGGGCAGTAAACAAACAATTCACTAAACCAAAAACATTTTAGGAAGCAGAGGAGGAACTAGCAGTCAGTAAGCTTAGGTTTTCTCTCCATTAATCACCTCTCAGCACACTCTCACAAACAGACTGATGCAAGAGACAGGAAACAAAGGCACACGACGAGCGTCCAACTGAAACAGACAAGGCAAAGTGCGATTACAACCCAGTTACCTCAGCACAGCCCTGAAGCATGCAAGCCAGGAAAAAGCAAGAATGCATATTCCAAAGAAAACACAGCAGTGAGGAAGGCATGCTGTTGATTCGATTCAGCCGCCCTAAAGTTATCACAGATAAAGACAGATGAAGAGGACACCGCCAAATTCTAGCAGTTCACCAGAAACAAGACATGGAGACCAACATCACTTAGAATCCTGTTCATAGGCTCATCTTGGAGATACGTGTTTGCTCACTCACACAGACTTGTCTTCAGACATTGAGGGCTCAGGTCGAAAAATGTGCCCTGTACCAGAAAGGTTCCAGTAACAATACAGGACATTGCAGTAGAGAGGGAAGTTCCTGGAATGACTACACCTGTGTCTAAAAAAAAAAAACAAAACTGAAACCCATTAACGTCAAGTCGATTCTGACTCATAGTGACCCTATAGGACAGAGTAGAACTGCCCCATATGGTTTCCAAGGAATACCTGGTGGATTGGAACTGCTGACCTTTTGGTTCGCAGCCACTACGCCACCACGTTTCTAAGAACCATGATTTTCTAGGCTTAAACCCAACAAATCAAACCCACTGCCACCGAATCGATTCTGACTCACAGAGACCCTGTAGGCCTAGGGTTTCTAAGGTTGTATCTTTTATGGAAACAGACTGCCACATCTTTCTCCTGTGTATCGGCTGGTGGGTTCGAACCGCCAACCTTTCAGTTAACAGCTGAGCGCTTAACCACAGTGCCACCAGGGCTCCTTTTGCTGGGCTTAGGAGAAGACAAACTCTAATAGGAAGACCTGCTGTTTGTCTTAGCCTTCCCATCCACTCAGTGAAGTAAGATACCTGGAATAAACTTCTGCAAAGTTGTAGGCCAGGTAAAAGCACAGCTATTAAGTCATTTCTCACAGAAACTTCCTGGCTTTTGAGGTTATGGTAACAATGACCTTGTCTGTAGATTTTTTTCCTTAAAGGTTCATTTCAATCTGAGATCTGCTTTAGCATACTACATTAAAAAAAAAAAAAAAGTATGGGGGAAGAGATAAAACCAGAAATGGCAGACTGTTGACAACTGCTCAAGATGAGAAACGGGAGCATTAGGGAGTTATTTTATTATTACTTTACATATGCTTGAAATTTGCTGTAATAAAAAAGGTTGAAGATAAAAAATATTTGGAAAGCCAACAAAATAAAAGAAAAAAGGCATCATCTGAAACGTGCAATAAAAGCCAACATGAAAAAGTAACTGCTTTAGATTATAACAATGAGACCTGATATCAGACAAGATTCTTATTTAGGGAAAAAAAAAAAGTTTTCAGCCATGTGAAAAGAAACACTGGTTTAACTGTCAGGCCATAAACAAATACTGCTGCAAAATACACCGCTCTATCTATATGGAGACTGATAAGGATAAAAGCCAATCTCATGTAGCTGTTTTACTTCCGGGGGGGGGGGCGGGTGGCAGGGAAGAGGGTTGCTTCGTAAGTGTAAAAATGGATGTTATTCAAGGTAAAGGTAGGATAATATAAGGTAAAGGTAAAGATATGAGAAGAGGGGGAATAAAAGCTAGAATCAATGTTTGCTCTCTCCAGGATTAACAAGGAAAGAAACAACCCTGCTCACTTCCCCCAGAACAGCCACTGGCCTCTCTCCATCCCCCTAGTGTGTCCTGCTCAGACCTGAACTGGCATGACCTTTAAACTTGGAGAAACCTGTAAGAACAGCTAGCCTGGATGAGGTTACAGGACACTGTTGGTACCACTTTGTGCTAATCTAACTCTCCTTTTAACCAGAGACAGAAATGACTCAAAATAGATTTTCCCATCTTTCCTTTGTCCAAAATCATAAAGGTAAAAAAAATCTCTAGAGGTGGAGCCAAGATGGTGGAATAGACAGACGCTTCGGGCGAGCCCTCCTTATGACAAAGACCCAAAAAACCAAGAGAGGTGAGTATATTTACGACAAGCTAGGAGCCCTGAACATCAAAGGCAAGCTTAGAAAACGAACTGAAGGGCAGGGGAGGAAGAGACGGTTCAGAAGTGGAGAGGAGTTACTGGACCTGAACAGCAGGAGGCCCTCAGGCACCATTGCCGGAGCCGCAGCAGCGGTGGGCTGGTACTAGCCTTCAGCCGCAGTTTCCTCAGGGAGAAGCACCCAGACACAGAGCCTGCTCACACCTCTGGAACCTGAGAAGAATGGCACTGTCAGCAAAAGCTAAGTACTTGCGTATATTTTACTGTCCTCCCCACCCCCAAGCTGGCTTCAGCAGCTGACTTCCCTGGGCCTGAGAGAGGCACTGTTGAGCACCTAGAGCCATCCTCCCAGCCTCGGAGAAGGAATAAATTTGCAATTGGGGGAAAAGATAATTTGCCAGCTCCACTAACGGGGGGAGCTCAGGACAGAAGCGGCTCCTGTCCAGCCATAAACGGTCTGTGGACTTTGAGCACCTTTCCCCTCTGCATGGACCTGTGTGGGCCTATTTCAGGAGAATAGGCCCTTGTTGGCAAACTTCAATCATTTCAGCTGTGCGGTGGAGAGGTGGGCGTTTGATGTTTGACATTGCTTTGCCTATTAAACAGGGTCCTCACCTACCCGCAGGAGCCTAAGGACTGGTAGCTCCACTCAGGTCACTCAGCCACCTGTGACAGGGGTCCAAGGGTAACTGGTACCTCCAAGTCGTTACAACCAAAAACACTGAGTGCCCATGGCCCATCTGCAGAGCCCACCCACCTGTACACTCTAGGGAATGGGGACATGCTTTCCTCAGAGACATGTGGGAGATGATTCTCAGTCCCCTGCCTTGTTCAGATTGTGACCTCCTGCTACAACCAGATACTGGTACCTACACCAATCACCCCTGCCCCTCTAATACTGTAGAACAGAGCCTGTACCACACACTTGATGATCAGCTACCTGGACACCTAAGCTGAATTCATACAAGAAAAGTGAATGGACTCCTAGACTGATACACCTGATAACAGCTCTAGCCATCTGGGGACAGGACATCAGAGCGCCAAAGGCGAAAAATCAAGATGCCTCACTCAAGCAACCCATTTGGGCATATCAAAACGAAACAAAGCAAGAAGCTACGACACAGTAAGTAGACATGAAATAAACTAATACAATAACTTATAGATGCCTCAGAGACAACAGTCGATATCAAGTCACATAAAGAAACAGACCATGATTGCTGCAACAAGCTCTCAAAATAAAGAATCAATGGATCTTCTAGATGAAAGTGCAATTCTGGAATTACCAGAGGCAGAATAAAAAGATTAATATACAGAACCCTTCAAGACATCAGGAAGGAAATGAGGCAATACGCAGAACAAGCCAAGGAAAACACAGATGAAGCTATTGAAGAAATTAAAAGGGTTATTCAGGAACATAATGAAAAATTTAACAAGCTGGAAAAATCATAGACAGACAGCAATCAGAAATTCAGAAGATTGACAATAAAATTACAGAAGTAGACAACTCGATACAAACTCAGAGGAGCAGAATTGAGCAAGTGGAATGCAGAATTTCTGAACTTGAAGATAAAGCACTTGGCCCTAATATATTTGAAGAAAAATCAGATAAAAGAATTTTAAAAAATGAAGAAAACTTAAGAATCATGTGGGACTCTATCAAGAGAAATAACCTACGAGTGATTGGAGAACCAGAACAGGGAGGGGTAGCAGAAAATACAGAGAGAATTGTTGAAAATTTGTTGGCAGAAAGCTTCCCTGATATTGTGAAAGATGAGAAGATATCTATCCAAGATGCTCATTGAACTCCTCCACATAAGGTAGATGTTAAAAGAAGGTCACCAAGACATATTATAATCAAACTTACCAAAACTAAAGATAAAGAGACAATTATAAGAGCAGTGAGAGATAAACGAAAAGTCACCTACAAAAGAGAGCCAATAAGAACAAGCTCAGACTACTCGGCAGAAACCATGCAGGCAAGAAGGCAATGGGATGACATATTTAAAAAAAAATTGAAGGAAAAAAATTGCCTGCCAAGAATCATATATCCATTAAAGCTGTCTCTGAAATATGAAGGTGAAATTAAGACATTTCCAGATAAACACAAGTTGAGGGAATTTGTAAAAACCAAACCAAAACTACAAGAAATACTAAAGGGACTTCTTAGGTTAGAAAATCAATAATATCAAGACTAGAACACTGGGCAGAGCCACCAGAAGTCAACCCAGACAGGGAAATCCAAAGAAACAAAGCAAGAGTATTAAAAAAAAAAAAAAAAAAATGCCCAAAACAGGGTAACAGCAATGTTATTGTAAAAAAGAAGGCAACATTAAAATAATAAAGAGGGACTAAGAAATGTAATTATACACCTTCCATATGGATAGGAAGATACAGTGATACAAAGAAATAAAAGTTAGTTTTAAATTTAGAAAAATAGGGGTAAATAATAAGGTAACCACAAAGGAGACAAACTATCCTACTCATCAAAATAAAACACAAGGAAAAAGGAGACTCAGCAGAAACAAAATCAACAACAACAAATACGATGAAATGACAATATGTAAAGAAAACCTACTCAGCACATAAAATCAAGTAGAAAAAAGAAACTGTCAACACACAAAAAAAGACATCGAAATGATAGCACTAATTTCATACCTATCCATAATTACCCTGAACGTAAATGGACTAAAGGCACCAATAAAGAGACAGAGAGTGGCAGAATGGATTAAAAAACAAGATCCGTCTATATGCTGCCTATAAGAGACACACCTTAGACTTAGAGACACAAACTAAAACTCAAGGGATGGAAAAAAATATATCAAGCAAACAACAATCAAAAAAGAGCAGGAGTGGCAATATTAATTTCTGACAAAATAGACTTTAAAGTTAAATCCATCAGAAAGGATAAGGAAGGACACTATATAATGATTAAAGGGACAATACACCAAGAAGATATAACCAGATTAAATATTTATGCACCCAATAACAGGGCTGCAAGATACATAAAACAAACTATCAGTGTTGAAAGTGAGATAGACAGCTCCACAATAATAGTAGGAGACTTTAACACACCACTTTCGGTGAAGGACAGGATATCCAGAAAGAAGCTCAATAAAGACATGGAAGATCTAAATGCCACAATCAACCAACTTGACCTCGTAGACATATACAGAACACTGCACCCAACAGCAACCAAGCATACTTTCTTTTCTAGTGCACATGGAACATTCTCTCAAATAGACCACATATTAGGTCATAAAGCAAGCCTTAGCAGAATCCAAAACATTGAAATATTACAAAGCATCTTCTCTGACCATCAGGCCATAAAAGTGGAAATCAACAACAGGAAAAGCAGGGAAAAGAAATCAAACACTTGGAAACTGAACAATACCCTGCTCAAAAAAGACTGGATCATAGAAGACATTAAGCATGGAATAAAGAAATTCATAGGATCCAATGAGAATGAAAACACTTCCTATCAGAATCTTTGGGACACAGCAAAAGCGGTGCTCAGAGGCCCAGTTATATCAATAAATGCCCACTGACATTTTTGACATTGTCCATATCTTGGTTATCCAGTGCTGCTGTAACAGAAATACCACAAGTGGATGGCTTTAACAAAGAGAAATTTATTCTCTCACAGTCTATTAGGCTATAAGTCCAGCTTCAGGGGGAGGCTTTTTCTCTCTGTCAGTTCTGGAGCAAGGTCCTTGTCATTATTCTTCCCCTTGTTCGAGGAGCTTCTCAGCTCAAGAACCTTGGGCCCAACGTGTGTGCTTTGCTTTCACATTGCCTTCCTGGTGGTGTGAGGCCCCCCATGTCTCTCTGCTCACTTCTCTCTTTTGTATCTCAAAAGAGATTGGCTTAAAACTCAATCTAATCTTGTAGGCCTCATCAATATAACTGCCGGTAATCCATCTCATTAACATCACAGCGATAGGATTTATAACACAGGAAAATATATCAAATGATAAAATGGTGGACAATCACACAATACTGGGAACCACGGCCTAACCAAGTTGACACGTATTTTGGGGGACAAAATACGTGACATCCATGTAGTTTTATTGGTAATGCAACTCAAGTGCCTCCTTCTTTGCAAGGGTTGCTTCTAGCATTCAGAGGGAAAGTGGACATTTCCTTCCTTAGTCATCTCCCCAGAGCTACTCCTTGGAGTCTCTCTCATCATTCCTGGACCTGCTGTGATTCCAGCTCGCTTAGCTGGTCACTGTCACTGTTCCCTTGACAGGATGCTGTTCCCTGTCTGTGGGCAACAGAGGAGAGCTGGTGGGAGCCAGCTGTCCTTCCCATGTATGGCTCTGCCACCTTAATTTCTGTCAGGGCTGCTGCACTTGTATGAATTACGTGCTTCGTAACTCTGAGCACCAATCATATTTGTAATAGTTATAAATTAGTATATTTAAGTTGATAACTTCCGGGCAAATGGTAGTAACATGTCTGGAAGAAGGGGCTAGTTTTTCTAAGCTACACAGAAATGCCATTTGGATTAGGGGTGGGGCTGGGAGAATATAAAGCTGTTATGTTAAAAAAAAAAAAATTTTTTTTTTTTTTTTTTTTTTGTTACATAGGACTTTTTCCCGTAGCCCAAGGGGAAGGAATGCCTCCCCCAGCTGGTAACAGTATTTCTCCTTCGTTTCCTCCTACTCTCCTCCAAACTCCTGATTCTGTGAGGTTGCTGATTACAGGACACAGCCCCACCCTAACCACAAGGGTAGACACATGACCCACAGCTGACCAATCCCCTTGGCCACAGTGGTTGGGCCAAAGGCTGGCCTGGTGACTCAGGCTGGACCAATCATAGTTGTTCCTTGGGATTTATATGTACGGAGACAAAAAGAAAGTCTCTAGTCCGGAGCCTCTAAATTTGTCCGAATTAACTGAAATAAATCTGAAGGTGCCTGTGACTGTGTCTCCCCCTTTGTGGAGGAAGTCTGTCGGCTGTAGGAGAGACTGAGAACACCACACAGAGAAAGAGATGAAGGAGAGAGGGACCTGAAGACAACGTTTGTATCCCTGATCTAGTTAAACTACAGACCAGCTCCATCTTTGCCCTTCCCTGTCACATGAGCCCCAAACACCCATTTTCCTTAAGCTATTTTAGGTTTGATTTCAGTTGACAACAAACAAAAGAAGTCTGTGTAAATAGAACCGTCTTCAGAAAATCCCACCCTTACCCACAGGAATTGGCCTTAGTCATGCCCGCAGCCTCCTTCCCTACCCCCTGCAGTCCATTTCTCACCATGTGTGAGTCATTGGATGAGATGATTCCCTGAGAACATTAGCAGGATGGTCCAGTCAGGCTTGTTGACACCCAATTTGTGGCGGGAGAGGGGGCTCGGGAACTCCATCCCACACCAGCGATACGGGACCCGGAAACGTGTTCCCAATCACAGGACATCCCACTGGCGTGATCTCTGTGTTTATAAGCCCCAAAGTACCACCAGGTGCCTGTTGGGCAAAACCACACACATAGATCTCACAATGGTAACCAGAATTTGCAGAAATAGTGCAGTCAACGCCTGTAAGCAGAAAAATGGAATTTTTTCACGGTTTAATTTTCAAGGTTCCTTCTCTTCACATATCCAGTTAGTTGTGTATGTTATTCTGCAGAACAGTATTCGGTTTCCTTCAAACTTCAAATTCCAGCTCCTTTGACATTTGTGCCTCTTTAGGGTTGGGGCCAGAGAAAAGGGCTCATTGCTGGGTCTTCTCTCCCTGAATGGTGTTCCCTCCGCTGTCCCAGAAAGAAACGTTGAAATTTCTCCTCTTATAATGACTTTTTTAAAAATAATATTTTATTGTGTTTCCAGTGACAGTTTGCATAGGAAATTTGTTTCCCATTTGACAATTTCCATAGAGATTGTTCATTGACATTAAATTTTTCACGGTATGTCAACAGTCTCTTCCATTGGGTTCTGATTGTTTTGTTTCCAGTGCCTTAATTTCCCTGCTCCCCTTATCTCCTCATCTTTGCTTTAGAGTAATTGTTGACCTTTTGGTCTCATACAGATGTTTGTTTTTTTTACTGGAGCACTGTATTCATGGGTAAGGTAATATCTTTTTTTGTGTGTGCCAATCGGCTATTTTGCTAAAAGGTGACCTCAAGGGATAGTTTCAGTTCCAGGTTTAAAGGGTATCTCAGGGCAATAGTCTCAGGGTGTCCCCTAGCCTCACCTGGTCCAGCAAGCATGGACTTTTTAAGAATTTGGGTCTTGTTCTGAATTTTTCTCTCATTCTATCAGGGTCCATCTATTGTGGCCCTGATCAGAATGGTTGATAGTTGTTGTCAGGCACCATCTAGTTCTTCTGGTCTCAGGGTAGATGAGACTGTGGTTCGTGGAGGCTATTATTTCTTCTCGGAGATTTGGTTTCTTTCTTTCTTTTGTTCCTGGTGAGTAGAGACCAATAGTTGAATCTTGGATAACTGTCCAAAACTTTTAAGACCCTAGACACTACTCACCTCACTAGGCTGCAGAACATGAACGTTGTGAACTATATTATGCCAGTTGAGTTGTTCCATGGGTCTTGAACGTTCAAACCCAGAAAACCAACCTCTCAAGGTGTTTGATTATGTCTAAGAAGTGTCTGTAACCTCTTATAATGACTCTTAATGAATTCTTAGGAAGGGCTCTTCTCTTTCCATTTCCATCTGAGGAAAAGGAACTCATTTTTCCAGTCCCATTGGTCCCTCCCTCCCCCGCCAGTCCCATTGTTTTTAGTGACTGCACAGTATTCCTTTGAGTGGATTGCCATAATTTCCTTAACCATTTCCCTACTATTGAACATTGGATAATTTTTGATTTTCAGCTCACAAAAATAACACTGTGATGAACACATTTGAGTATAAACTTTTTCCATGTTATTCCCAGAAATAGATTTACCAAGGCAAAGGGAAAGACTTTCGGTACATGCTTTTTTGGGACACTAAAAAAAAAAAAACCCCAAAGAGGCAAACAAGAGTCCCAACTGAGGAAAAATGAAAAAGAAATAGATGGAGTGTTCAACGCCTCAAGCAAAATAGTAGTAGGCAGGGTAAGTGACCAGAAAGCCAACTCCTCCACTGCGTTGGACTGATGTTAGACATTCTATAACCAAAGTAGCTCAATCAGAGAAGTGTGTGGCTTTTCATTTTTTCCAAATGGCAAATGTTTCTGTCTCCTTTGACAACACTAACTGAACACCAGAAGCTGGGGACGTGAACCTCCCTTCCCAAAATGTAAGTTTCAAGTAGGGTTAACATGCAATGCTATATCTGAGGTTTTGAAATTATCATCTCTTTCTCTCTGCTTTCCACAGCCACCTCCAGCCTGCTCTGGGCTTCCTTTTAGCTGAATGAGGGAGCAGCCTCCTTGCTGGCCTTCTGCCTCCAACTTTGCCTCAATTTACCCCATTACGAATTTTCTTAAATGTTTACTTCAATATTTCACATCTCTGAACACACATTTATTATAAAACTATTAGAGTGGTTTTTCCCCTAGGAGTTTTCAGCAGCCTGGACGAAGGCACGAGACTGGTGCCTTAGTTTGGATTCCCCCCAAAATACACCCTCAGATAATGATTTGGGAGCAAGCAGTTTATTTGGAAGGAGATCCCAGAAGGCACTGTGAGGGTCCAGGGAAGTGACAGGAAAGAAGAAAAGCCAATGAAGTACGAGTTCACCAGGAGCCTACCCCAGGGGCAACTGGAATGCCAGCCTACTGGGGATCCTCTGAGGGACTGTGGAGCACATGTCTGAAGTGAGGAGGCTGGGGAGTTCATCCATCAACTCCCATCTCTAATTGGTTCAAGGTTGCTCCTGGGGCGACTTCTAGCCTGTCTCTCCTTGTGGCCAGAAAATGTCTTCAGGAGGGGAGACTAGGGGTATGTGCAGGTACCATCTGTAGGAGACCCCTGGGAGGCTGAGGGGCATGGGGGGGCTCCAACAGCTTCTCTACAGCTCTCTAGAAATAGATCTATAAATCTATCTATATCTTTCTTTATAAAGAGAAATTTATAGATCTATTATCTTGAGAGGGAAACCCTGGTGGCGTAGTGTTTAAGTGCTACGGCTGCTAACCAAAGGGTCCGCAGTTCAAATCCACCAGACGGTCCTTGGAAACTCTATGGGGCAGTTCTACTCTGTCCTACAGGGTAGTTATGAGTCAGAATCAACTCGACAGCACTGGGCTGGTTTTAGGCTTGGTATCTTGACAGAGATATCTATATCTATCTATCTGCACACATACATACATGGTTTTTTAAACAAAAATGAGTTCTTACCATGTTTACTGATTTTTTTTTTTTTCCACTTTACTCTTGAGCCAAGCTATGAGAATTACCGGAACTAGCAGGAGCTTCTCAAACCACTGGCCAGGGCTGGCCCCCGAGGAGGAGCTCATGTGGACTGAGACCACAGCCATGGAGCCTGGGCCAGAGCTAGGTGAACTTAGACAAGTTATTCAACCTCTTTGAGCCTCAGTTTAGCCATCTGCAAAATAAGGAATAAATGTCTACACAGTGCCTTGCTCACAGGTGGGAGATGCTCAATAAACAGTAGCCGTGATTACAGTGTGGATCTGAAGAAATTGTTTAAGGGAACAGAGGAGTGGGGGAGGGAGAGCCTGATCCTGTGTCATCATCTTCGCACCTCCCCCTTTCCCACAATCCCCAGGTCTACCTGGAGAGTCACCAGGAGCCTGAGGAGGAGGAAGAGCTGGAGATCCAGGAGGAAGGGCCTCTGGTGGTCCACCACCACTACTTGCCCTGCTCGCTGCCCACCCTGGGCCCTCTGCTGCCCTGGCCAGCCCCTCTCCTACCCCCTCCCTCATGGCAGTCCCACCTGCAGGCCACCCCCAGGATTCAGCCCCGTACTCCTGCCCCCAGGAAGAGGGAGGTGTAAGTGAGCCTGGGGTCTGTATGCTGCCAGGGCCCTGCTCTGGGGTGGGGCTAGAAGAGCTCATCAGGGTTTGGGGGTGGGTGGAGATGCTCATGGATGAAATCCCCGAGGCCACCCCTGGACCTCTGATAGGGTCCTTCATCTCCCCCATCACAGGAGAGCTGTGCCCCCGCCCCCACTCCCCAGCGCCACTGGGACTGTGGGTGTAGATGTGCTCCCGGCTTCAGGTAGGGGACCGGGTGGGTAGGCGGTGGGGTGCAGGCCTAGAGTGGATCACGAGACCAGAGAGGCCAGATGCCATGGCGGTGGGGCAGGGGGAAGTGCCTACCTCACCATGAGGTCCACTGAGGCAGGAGGGAGAAAAGGTGAGGATGCTGTGTCTCCTCCAGATTACTATGACGCTGAGAGCCTGCCATGAGGATGGATGCTGGCCCTGGACCTGTGCCAGCTTCGTCAGAGGGTGGAAGGCACCCTGGGCCTCCATGTGCCTGTGGCCTGTGCTTCCGCCCTGAACCCACCCACCCTCTCCTCCAGCTAAATCAGCCCCCCCTGCACCTCACTGTGATCCTTAGCAGACTGACCTTGGCTCTGGGATGAGAGCCTTCTAGACCACCACCCAGGGCCTGGCAGCCACACAAAAGCCCAACTCTGCCCCACTGGTTCCTGTCTAGAAGAGGGGAGGCCTGGGAACCAGTGCCCTACCCTTAATTTCGTTCCTTACCCCACGCTCTGCGCTGACAAAGCTCAGGGTCTCCTGTTGGCCTAAGAATGGGAGGGGGGCAGGGTACCACTTCTGTTTTCCACAGCTTTTGAAGGCCTAGAGTGATGGGTAGAGGGGCTCATAGCAAGTGGGGAGAAGCCTGGCTGGGGATGGCCCTGGGGCTGAGCCAGCTCCCTTGGCGCCCTGCCCCCACCCCAGGAAGTTGGCATTGTTGGCAGAACAGAGAGCTCAGCAGCTATGTCCTACTCCAACCTAGAGAGCCTGAGGTCCTGGAAGCTGAGTGGGAACGGAGCAGCTCTCTGCCCCATCGGGCCAGGGTGCCTTTCCCCCACCCTCCCTCAGGGAAAAGAGTCACTCAGGGCTAAATGGGTGGGGAGGGCTCTGGTGCCTGTGCTGGACAACAGGGGGCCTCCCCAGAGCCTGGGCTGACTGAGGCTCTGGTAGAGCCCCTGTGAAGGAAAGGGTGGGAGGAAAGCCGAGGGAGATAAATCCACCCCTACTGGTGTTGGGTATTATCCCAGAATAAGACATTGAGGGCACACAATTAAGTCCAGGTGTTAGTATTCAGACTAGGAAAGGAAATGTCCCCAAGTTGCTGTTAGTCATGCATTTCTTCAGCCAGGGCTGGCCACAACCCTTAGGAAGCGCACTGAGGTCCAGAGGCCACCACCATGGCCATGGCCCTGCCACTCATGCTGGCGGTGTCCGGTAGGCCCTTTGCAGCCTTTGCCAGGCTTCTTGTACCCCATAGGCACCTGTCCTCTTCTGGTGCTGGTGCTGTCTGAAGAAACGCAGCAGGACAGACGTCACAAACAGGAACAGCAGCACTGACACGACTGTGATGATGATGACCATCTGGTTGTTCTGTTCAAGGCCTGGGGAGGAGGGAGCAGTAGCCTTAGAAGTCTCTGGTCCCAGGAGATCAACCTGTCCCCAACCTGCCCACTCATCCATGCTGCAGTCACCCTGTGTACAGAGAGGAACGGTGCATGATGTCTGCCCCAAAAGTATCATCTAGAAGAGTGTGCTGGGGTCAGGACCACCAGCCAGGCCTCTGTCAGACTGTGAGGACAGATGTGTACCTGTCGCCAGCCCTGGGGCTAGCATGTGGTTACTGGACACCATGGCCTGGAGGGTGGTGTGATCCAGACCAAGTCTTCCTTGGGCAGAGCTGAGTGAGTTTCATGCCAAGTCCCCCAAAGACAGCAAGCAACTCGGCTGCCCAGAATCACAGGACAGCAGAGTTACAGGGGACCTTGGAAGTTAGCCGGGCCAACTCATTGTCAAGAGGAGCCAAGGCCAGAACGAGGAGAATGACTTGGTCAAGGTCTAATTAGCAGTTGTCACAGAGTCAACTTTGGCTCAGGACGACCCCACGTGTGCTACAGTAGAACTGCGCTCCACAGGGTTTTCAGTGGCTGAGTTTTTGGAAGTAGGCGTTTCTTCTGAGATGCCACTGGATGGACTTGAACTTCGAACCTTTTGGTTAACAGCTGAGCATCTTAACTGCACTACCCAGGGACTCTTGGTCGAGTTCACCCAGCTTGGTAAAGGCCAAGCAACTAGTCTAGCTCTCCTAGAATAGCTTGGCCTCTGGAACAGCCAGGGTCCAAGTTGGGGAGTTGGGAGAGAGCTTCGGGGAACAGGAAGAGGAAGGGAAAGCTCTGGAGTTAAATGTGGAGATGCTGGTTTCTGCCTCCCGAGCCAGCAGAGAGCAGGGCAGGGATTTTCCCCTAAAGGGCTGGGAGTGGTTGCCCTCTCCAGGCCCCTTGGCTCCCACTCACCATAGACCTCCAATGCCTGGGGCTCCGAGACACTGCTAATGATGCTGCCGCCGAGAGAGCGCAGGTCCAGCTCCGCCCGGCACAAGAAGTTGTGGTGGCCGTCCTCCCAGTGAGCTGTGACATTCCGTATGGCTACGGCTTCTTCGGGGGCAGCTGTTGCCTGCTCAAAGGTCTGGTTGTGCAGCATTTCATTGCCACGGAGCAGGGTGAGGGTAAGACTCCTGAGGGGTGCCACAGTGGGCACCTTGCACTCAATGATGAAGGATTGCCCCATGGCCACCCGGGTGGGCCGCAGCTTCAGCATCACCTGCTTTGGAGGGTCTGTGGGGAGAAATGAAGGGAGTCAGGTCAGGGTTGGGGTGCAGTCCCAGCAACCCCCGCCAGACCAGGGCCAGCCCTGCCACCGGGGCATTCTCTGATCCCTGGCTGGACTTGGTGGAAGGAAGAGGGCTGGGGCCTGTCTGCTCTGCAGTGCAGGGAAAGGAAGAAGGAAGCAGTGCAGGTAAAGAATATACTTGGTGGTGGCTTTTCTGACATAATGGCTTCGGGAATGAACAAAACGGAGGTGCTCAGGCATCTACAAAGAGAAGGTCCAGAAATTGTACAGCCAACTGGGAAGATATGAAAGTTTGGATCTGTCTCCCTCCCCTCGAGGAATTAAATAGAATGTTCAAAAATGAAACAATTGAGTAATTATGTTGAGAAAGACTTGGAGGGAAGAGCTGCTGGAATTAGTAGGTGAATGGTGAAGTTTTTCACTCAAGACGCGGGGGCTGGAGTTAGACCGGTCATTGTTCCACAAGATCGGGTTCATAACTGCCATGATTCCTTATTAAATAGGGCACCTGGTGGTACTGTGGATTCCTTTTTGAACTAGAATACTCTGCCTCCACTCACCCCCCTGCCCCCACCCCAGGATAATATGTTAGATTTAGGACATCTTTCTCTTCATTTGATCTACTGATGTTGGAATGGGGAGGACCCAAGTGATACCCTTAGTGCCAAGATAATTGAGAGAATCCTGGCCTTATCTGGAGGGTTTTCAGGGGTCATGGGTGGGTGCGTGTGTGACAGTCACACGTTTCCCAAGGGCCCACAAGGGGAAGATAAAAATACCGGGTGAGACCTCAGCTGCTTTGGGGTAAGGGGCCATTGAAGGGCTGGCCCAGCTGTCTGGATGATGCCCCACTGCTGGGGTGGGTGGCCTGGGCTGCTCTGTTGATGGAGCTGGTACTGATCTGGGAGGAGACTGTGAACACTGTGTTGGGGAACAACGTTTGAATTTGTGTACATCTTGGTTAGACCCTGGTGGTATAGTGAGTGGTTAAGAGCTATGGCTGCTAACCAAAAGGTGGCAGTTTGAATCCACCAGGAACTCTGTGGAAACCCTGTGGGGCAGTTCTACTCTGTCCTGTAGGGTTGCTATGAGTCAGAATCGACCTGACAGCAACAGGTTTGGTTTTGGTTTGGATTAGATTGTCCTCCTCTGAGCAAGACTCAAGTGTCGGTGGCCTGCTCCTGAGATGCCAGCAGGCTCAGGGACGCCCGTAAAGAGTGTGAGCAGACTCTGAGCCACCTTGTCTGGGTCCTACTCCTTGTCACCCTGGGAGCTCAGGGAGGCCAGGGCCATGAGGACAGTGCCCAGGAGCAGTGACAGAGAGCAGCTTTGCCTACATTCAATAGACAAGATTCTGCCCTGTGGCAGAGGAGGACCCCAGAGTGCAGCCACTCACGATACACGCTGACAGTGGCATTCTTGGACAGCTGCTTCTCTGAGCAGGTGAAGTAGCATTCGAGGCTTGTGTCCTGGGAGATGTTTGAGACCAAGAACCGCTTCCACTGAGGCTGATCATCCAGTACAGTCTTGGTTAGGCTGGTCTCCAGACCCCCCAATTGTGGCTGGGAACAGTTTGTGCTGCAGTTGACCTCCAAGGACCCATTGGGCTCAGCCACCACCTGCTCTGGTGACATGTATACGACAAATGCTTCCTCACCAGACCCTGGAAGACCAAAAACACTGGTCAGTGTCCGCCTGGCAAGGTGTGCCTGCTGTCCTGCTCAGTGGAGCTGCGCATAGCTGGCGCTCTGGATCAAGGGTCAGGGGCCCAAGAAGAAACCCCAGGAATGGCCCACCCTGTTCAGGCCTTGCCATCCCATGTCTAGACAGAGGGAGCCGCCTCCCAGGGCATGATGGAGGTTTCCTTCACATGCCTGGAGGCCCAGTGGAAAAGAGGTTTCATTTTCGATTTGTCCACAGCCAGCAGGGCAGTGCCCTCTGCTGCCCCTCCTTGTGCCCTAGGCCGTGTCTGACAGCCAGATAGGGGTCTGTCTTCACCTTTCCCTGAACCCCAATGTCCCTTCACTTCCTGAGACCCCACCCAGCCCACAATTCAGCCTCAACCTGCCACATCCGTACGCCACAAAACTACAGGCCTGTCCAGCCTGGTATCCAAAAGGCCACGACCTCCCACATGCTATACAGGCCTGTGGGAAGAGGAAGCCAGGCTGGCCCAGCGTCCTGTACCCATGGCGTCACAGCCTTTGTGTACAAAGCCTGAGTGACTTTGAAGCTGAGACCCCTGGTCTCAACTCAAGGCTATGGGAGTGGGGCAGCCCCATTGAGCCCCTGTCCACCCCACCTTCTGGGCTGGCATGTGCCGCGTCAGGAACCCCAGGCACCCACTCACCTGGGCAGCAGAGCAGGGTGAGAAGGACTATGGGCAGGCCCCAGTCCCTAAAGGGGGACATTTCAGGAGGCCTTTGCGGTCTCACAGGGAACAGCCGAGGGCGGTCCAGGGAGAGACCGAGGGCGTAGATCAGGAGTGGCTTCTGGGAGCTGCAGCCCCAAATCTCTAGCATTCTTCAAGCTGATGACCGCATTTCCTCTCTTTATCTGAGTGGTCTTCAGAAGCCAAGTGCACCAGCCGCCTCCCAGCACTCCAGGCCACTGAGAATCCGGGCAGAGGAAGCTGGGGAGGAGCAGATAAGCAACAGAATACAGTTCCTCCCGGCATGCCCCCTGAGCAGAAGGCGGGGTGAGTGACAGGGCACGTGTCTGTCAAGCTTGTGCATGTGTGCATGATGCATGCGCACACAGGTCTCAGGGGCATCGTGTGTGCCTTTGTGCGTGCATGTAGGAGAAGGAAACCTTCAACCTCAGGTCCGGGGACCCCCCCGTCCCACAGGACACATGTTTGGAGTTACCTCCAGGCGTAGAATATCTGAGGTCAGGGCTTGATCATAGCTAGGGTGCAGAGGCAGGAAACCTAGACAGGAATTGAGATTCTCCAGCTAAATGCCCAGCACAATGCAACATAAACATCCAACTGTAGATCATCAGGGAAAAGGAACTAACCAAAAACCAAACCCATTGCCTTCAGGCTGATTCTGACTCAGCGACCCTATAGGACAGAGTAGAACTGCCCAATAGGGTTTCCAAGGCTGTAATCTTTACAGAAGCTGACTGCCACATCTTTTCTCCCAGGGACTGGCTGGTGGGTTCGAAACGATGACTTTCCGGTTAACAGCTGAGTGCTTAACTGCTGTGCCACCGGGGTCCCTTTTGTTAGGCAAAAGAAGGTACTATTTAATCAATGATTCTGGATCCATTGGTTAACATATGGGAAAAAAGGGGAAAATGTACCCATACCTCGCACCAAATGTAGAAATCAATTCCATCTAGGCTAAAGATTTATCTGCGAAATTAAAAAAAAAAAAAAAAAGCCTTTAGAAGAAAATATGGGAGAGTATTGTTATGTCTGTAGGGTGGGGAAGAATTTCTTACATAAGACTCCAAAATCAGTATAAATGAAATAAACAATTGATAACTTTGGCTCCATTAAAGACATCAATATTTCAAAGAAAAGGAAACATGCCTGAACAAGTGAAAAGATGCTTAAATCCAATTACAGGAAAATTCAAATTGAAAATACAATGGGATACCACTTTATAACTACTAGATTGGCGAAAGTTAGGAATTCTGACAAAACCAGTTTTTAGAGAGGTTGTATGTCAATAGGAGCTTTTTTTTTTTTATAACCAGATGTTACTATTTATTGAGATCTTATTATGACCAGCTACTATTTGCTATGTGCTTTATGTACATACATACATTCTCATAACAACTCAGTGAGGTATATACAATTACTCCCATTTTATAGACGATAAAACTGAGGCACAGAGAATTTAACTTTCTCAAAGTCACAGTTTTTTTAAAAAAATTATTGTGCTTTAAGTGAAAGTTTACAAATCAAGTCAGTCTCTCATACAAAAACTTATGTACACCTTGCTACATACTCGCAATTGCTCTCCCCCTAATGAGACAGCCTGCTCCCTCCCTCCACTCGCTCTGTTCCTGTCCATTTCACCCCCTCTACCCTCTCATCTCCCTTCCAGGGAGGAGATGCCAACATGGTCTCAAGCGTCCACCTGATCCAAGAAGCTCACTCCTCACCAGCATCCTTCTCCAACCCATTGTCCAGTCCAATCCCTGTCTAAAGAGATAGCCTTGGGAATAGTTCCTGTCCTGGGCCAACAGAAGGTCTGGGGACCATGTCCAGCAGGGTCCTTCTAGTCTCAGTCAGGCCATTAACTCTGGTCTTTTTACAAGAATTTGAGGGTCTGCATCTTTTTTTTTTTTATCCCACTGCTCTCCCGCTCCCTCAGGGGTTCTCTATTGTGTTACCCGTAAGGGCAGTCATTGGTTGTAGCCGGGCACCATCTAGTTCTTCTGGTCTCAGGCTGATGTAGTCTCTGGTTTTTGTGGCCGTTTCTGTCTCTTGGGCTCGTAATTGCCTCGTGTCCTTGGTGTTCTTCATTCTCCTTTGATCCAGGTGGGTTAAGACCAATTGATGCATCTCAGATGGCTGCTTGCTAGCGTTTAAGACCCCAGATGCCACTCTCCAAGTGGGTTGCAGAATGTTTTCTTAATAGATTTTATTATGCCAATTGACTTAGATGTCCCCTGAAACCATGGTCCCCAAACTCCTGCCCCTGCTACGCTGGCCTTCGAAGCATTCAGTTTATTCAAGAAACTTCTTTGCTTTTGGTTTAGTCCAGTTGTGCTGACCTTGCCTGTATTGTGTTGTCTTTCCCGTCACCTAAAGTAGTTCTTATCTACTATCTAATTAGTGAATACCCCTCTCCCATCCTTCCTCAGTCTCCTACCCTCCCTCCCTCCCCCGTCTCGTAACCACAAAAGAATGTTTTCTTCTCAGTTTAAACTGTTTCTCCAGTTATTATAATACTGGTCTTATATAATATTTGTCCTTTTGCAAGTGATTAATTGCACTGAGCATAATGCCTTCCAGATTCTTCCATGTTATGAAATGTTTCACAGATTCATCACTGTTATTTATCAATATGTAGTATTCTATTGTGTGAATATACCATAATTTATCCATTCATGTGTTGACGGACACCTTGGTTGCTTCCATCTCTTTGCCATTGTAAGCAGTGCTGCAGTGAACATGGGTGTGCATATATCTGTTCATGTAAAGGCTCTTATTTCTCTAGGACATATTCCAAGGAGTGGGATTGCTGGATCATATGGTATTCTATTTCTAGCTTTTTAAGGAAGCGCCAAATCGATTTCCAAAGTGATTGTACCATTTGACATTCCCACCAGCAGTGTAGAAGTGTTCCAATCTCTCCACAGCCTCTCCAACATTTATTATTTTGTATTTTTTGGATTAACGCCAGCCTTGTTGGAGTGAGATGAAATCTCGTTGTAGTTTTGATTTGCATTTCTCTAATGGCTAATGATCGTGAGCATTTCCTCATGTATCTCTTAGCTACCGGAGTGTCTTCTTTAGTGAAGTGTCTGTTCATATCTTTTGTCCATTTTTAAATTGGGTTATTTGTCTTTTTGTAGTTGAGCCTTTGCAGTATCATGTAGATTTTAGAGATCAGGCGCTGACTGGAAATTTCATAGCCAAAAACTTTTTCCCATTCTGTAGGTCATCTTTTTACTCTTTTGGTGAAATCTTTGGATGAGCATAGGTGTTTGATTTTTAGGAGCTCCCAGTTATCTGGTTTTTCTTCTGCATTGTTAGTAATGTTTTGTATACTGTTTATGCCATGTATTAGGGCTCCTAACGTTGTCCCCATTTTTTCTTCCATGGTCTTTATCATTTTAGATTTTATATTTAGGTCTTTGATCCATTTTGAGCTCGTTTTTGTGCATGGAGTGAGGCATGGGTCTTGTTTCATTTTTTTGCAGGGGAATATCCAGTTATGCCAGCACCATTTGTTAAAAAGACTGTCTTTTTCCTATTTAACTGCTTTGGGGCCTTTGTGAAATATCAACTGCTTCATGGATGGATTTATGTCTGGATTCTTAATTCTGTTCCATTGGTCTATGTATCTGTTGTCGTACCAGTGCCAGGCTGTTTTGACTACTGTGGTGGTATAATAGGTTTAATATGAGGTAGAGTAAGACCTTCCACTTTGCTCTTCTTTTTCAGTAATGCTTTACTTCTCCAGGGCCTCTTTCCCTTCCATATGGCATTGGTGATTTGTTTCTCCTGCTCGTTAAAAAATGTCATTGGAATTTGGATCAGAATTGCATTAAATCTGTAGATCGCTTTTGGTAGAATAGACATTTTTATAATGTTAAGTCTTCCTATCCAAGAGCAAGGTATGTTTTTCCACTTACGTAGGTCTTTTTTGGTTTCTTGCAGAAGTGTATTGTAGTTTTCTTTGTATAAGTCTTTTACATCTCTGGTAAGATTTATTTTTAAGTATTTTATCTTCTTGGGGGCTAGTGTAAATGGTATTGATTTCCTCTTTGATGTTCTTTTTGTTGGTGTAGAGGAATCCAACTTATTTTTGTATGTTTATCTTGTATGCCGATACTCTGCTGAACTCTTCTATTAGTTTCAGTAGTTTTCTCGAGGATACCTTAGGGTTTTCTGTGTATAAGATCATGCCTTCTGCAAATAGAGATACTTTTACTCCTTCCTTGCCAATCTGGATGCCTTTTATTTCTTTATCTAGCCTAATTACTCTGGCTAGGACCTCTAGTACAATGTTGAATAAGAGTGGTGATAAAGGGCATCCTTGTCTGGTTCCCATTCTCAAGGGGAATGCTTTCAGGCTCTCTCGATTTAGGATGATGTTGGCTATTGGCTTTGTATAAATGCTCTTTATTATGTTGAGGAATTTTCCTTCTATTACTATTTTACTGAGAGTTTTTATCATGAATGAGTGTTGACCTTTGTCAAATGCCTTTTCTGCAACAATTGATAAAATCATGTGATTCTTGTCTTTGGTTTTATTTATATGATGGATTACGTTAATTGTTTTTCTAATGTTGAACCATCCCTGCATACCTGGTGTGAATCCCACTTGGTCATGGTGAATTATGTTTTTGATATGTTGTTGAATTCTATTGGCTAGAATTTTGTTGAGGATTTTTGCATCTAAGTTCATGAGGGATGTAAGTCTGTAATTTTCTTTTTTTGTGGTGTCTTTACCTGGTTTTGATATCAGGGATATGCTGGCTTCATAGAATGAGCTTGGGAGTATTCCGTCCTTTTCTGTGGTCTGAAATACCTTCAGTAGTAGTGGTGTTACCGCTTCTCTGAAAGTTTGGTAGAACTCTGCGGTGAAGCCGTCAGACCAGGGCTTTTTTTTTGGTTGGGAGTTTTTTGATTACCTTTTCAATTTCTTCTTTTGTTATGGGTCTATTTAGTTGTTCTGCCTCTGTTTGTGTTAGTTTAGGTAGGTAGTGTGTTTCTAGGAATTCATCCATTTCTTCTAGGTTTTCAAATTTTGAAGTCACAGCTTTAGTGAGTGGCACAACCTGATAAATTGACTTGGTAATCCCAACTCTGGAAATCTATAAGTATTCCAAAAATACTTTCCAGAGGCAAAAGTAACTCAAGTTAGCTATCAGAACCCTCTGTGAAACACTCGTCTCTGGAAAGCATTAAGCTCCATTGTAAGTGAAAACAGCTGACTTGTCTATACTGTCCTATAGTTAACATCTGTCAGTCCTCCCAGAGCCTTCTCATTGTTTTGGAAAAAACTGAATTTCTTGATCTGCAAAGCTTAGGCTCAGACTCTAGTTATATTCCTGACCCACCCAACGTCAAGTTCTCCTGACACAAACTGTCAAATACCCTCCAAGGCGGCTGCATCTTGGCTTCTCCCACTGGAACCTTGGAGGTGCTGCCTGGTGACTTAGAAAGTCCCCAGTTTCCTTCCTTTAATACCCCTTGGAAATATAAATATATAAATATATAAATATATAAATATATAAATATATAATCTCAGGGCAGATCCCACAGGTTTTCAAATGAAAGAGACATGTAGAAAGTTCCAGGCATGGTGTTTTCGTCTGAATCTGTCTCATCCATAAGGGGAAAGAGAAGCCTTAAGCTGCCTCATTCAATATCTTCCTCTGATAGAAGGCAAGCATGATTTTGAAATATATGGGATCAATTTTAAATTTTGTTCCTTCTTTTATTCTTGGCCTAGAGTGGAAGTGAAGAATGAGGAAGCAGGACATAGCCAGTATGTACTCTCTCTTATTTTTATTACTTCAGGATTATCTCAGGTCATTTACGTTTTTAAAAAAATTTTGTTGTGCTTTAAGTGAAAGTTTACAAATAAGTTGGAATGTCATACAAAAATTTATAAACACCTTGGCACATACCCCTAATTGCTGGCCCCCTAATGAGACAGCACACTCCTTCCCTCCTCTATTTCTTTTTGTGTCCATTTGGCCAGGTTCTGACCCTCTCTTACCTCTCATCACCCCTTCAGACAGGAGATGCCAACATAGTCTCATGTGTCTATTTGAATAGGAGCTCTTTTAATTGCTGGTGAGAGTGTAATTGGTTCTCTGGGCAATAATTAGGCATTATCTCCTAAAGCTGGATGTTCTTTTACTCTATAGCCCACAATTCCCCTCTTAGATATATGCTTTAGAGAAACTTGCCCCAAGAACCAAGAGCTGTGTCCTGTCTTTACCTCTTACTATGTGTGTAACCTTGGAGTCTTGGATGGTGCAAACGGTTAATGCGCTCAGCTGCTCACTGAAAGATTGGAGGTTCAAGTCTACGCAGGGGCACCTTGGAAGGAAGGCCTGGCAATCTACTTCTGAAAAATCAACTATAAGTAAACCCTATGGAGCACAGTTCTACTCTGACGCACATGAGGTGGCCAGGAGTCAGAGTCAAATTGATAATCGTTTCTTTTTTTTACCTGTTTAACCCTGGGCATGTCACTTAGCGTCTCTGTGCCTCAGTTTTCTCTTCTGTAAAATGGAATTAATAATAGAACCTTCCTTTTAGGGTTGTTGTGTGGATTAAATGAATGAACATTTTAAAGTGCTTAGAATGTTAACTGTTTCATAAAATAAAAGTAAATAGGCACGTGTATGTGATGTTGTTGTTGTTATTTGCCATTGAGTCAATTTTTGACTAACAGTGACCACATATACACAGTAGAACTGCCCCATAGGGTTTCTAGGCTATAATCTTTACCTCTATGCTGAGCAAATAATTGGAGAAGCTGGACTATACGTATGCTGAACAAATAATCCAAGAAACTGAACTGTATGAATAAGAATGTAGCATTGGGATTGGAGGAAGGCTCATTAACAACCTCAGATAGGCAGATGACGGAACCTTGCTTTAGGAAAATGAAGAGGATTTAAAGCACTTACTGGTGAAGAGCAAAGACCACAGCCTTCAGTAAGGATTACATCTCAACATAATGAAAACAAAAATCCTCACAACTGGACCAATTTACAACATCATGATAAATGGAGAAAAGACTGAAGTTGTCAAGGATTTCATTTTACTTGGATGCACAATCAACACCCTTGGAAGCAGCAGTCAAGAAATCAAATGATGCATTACGTGGGCAAATCTGCTGCAAAAGACTACTTTAAAGTGTTAAAAAGCAAAGATGTCACTTTAAGGACTAAGGTGAGTGTCATCCAAGCCATGGTGTTTTTAGTTGCATGATATATGCATGAGAAAACTGCACAATGAATAAGGAAGACTGAAGAAGAGTTGATGCCTTTGCATTATGGTGTTGGCAAAGAATATCGAATATACCATGGACTACCAGAAAAATGAACAAATCTGTCTTGGAAGAAGTTCAGTCGGAATGCTCCTTAGAAGTGAAGATGGCAATGCTTTGTCTCACATACTTTGGACATGTTATCAGGAGGGACCAGTCCCTGGAGAAGGACATTATGCTTGGTAAAGTAGAGGGTCAGTGTCATGGATTGAATTGTGTCCCCCCAAAATATCTGTCAACTTGGCTAGGTCATGATTCCCAGTATTGTATGATTGTCCACCATTTTGTCATCTGATGTGATTTCCCTATGTGTTGTGAATTCTGTCTCCATGATGTTGATGAGAGGGGATTAGTGGCAGTTATGTAAACTCAGTCTACAAGATTAATCTACAATTTCAGCCAATCTCTTTTGAGATATAAAAGAGAGAAGCAAGTGGAGAGACATGGTGACCTCATACCACCAAGAAACAAGAGCCAGGAGAATAATGTGTCCTTTGGACCCAAGGTCCCTGCGCTGAGAAGCTCCTTGATTTGGAAAGATTGATGACAAGGAACTTCCCCCGGAGCAAACAGGGAGACAAAGCCTTCCCCTGGAGCTGGCACCCTGAATTCAGACTTCTAGCCTTCTAGACTGTGCGAAAATAAATTTCTCTTTGTTAAACCATCCACTTGTGGCATTTCTGTTATAACACCACTGAATAACTAAGACACTGTGTATTTGATCTTTTTCCTTAGTCTTCCTGTTATTAATTTCTACTTTTATGGCAATGTGATCAGAGGGGATGCTTTGTATTATTTTGATGTTTTGGATTTTATTGAGGATTGCTTGGTGGCCTCAAACGTGGTCTATTCTGGAGAATGTTCCATGTGCATTAGAAGCAAGTGTACACTTTGATGCTGTTGAGTGGAGTGTTCTATACGCTTCTATGAGGCCAAGTTGGTTGATGCGGCCTTTAGATCTTCTGTATCTTTGCTGAGTTTCTTTCGATGTTCTGTCCTTTATTAAGAGCAGTGTGTTGAAGTCTCCTACTATTATTGTAGGACTGTTGATTTCTCTTTTCGGTGCTGTTAAAATTTGTTTTATGTATTTTGGAGGCCTGCTGTTGGGTGCATATTTATTAAGGTTATGTCTTCCTGATGGATTGTGCCTTTAATCATTATATAATGTCCTTTCCTGCCTTTTACGGTGGATTTTGTCTTAAAGTCTATTTTATCTGAGATTAGTATTGCCACTCCTGCTCTTCTTTTGGTTACTGTTTGCTTGGTATATTTTTTCTGTCCTTTGATTTTTAATATATTTATGTCTTTGTGTCAAAGGTGTATCTCTTGTAGACAGCATATTGATGGTTTTTTTTTTTTTTTTTTTAATCCATTCCGTCACTCTCTTTGTCTTTATGGGTGTATTTAAGCCATTTACATTTGGGTATGATTATTGATAGGTATGAGTTTATTACTGTCATCTTGTGCTTTGTGTGTGTGTGTGCGGTGCTGACGTTTGCTTTGCTCCTGTTACTTTCCTGTGCTGAGTTCCGTTTGTTTGTGGATTTTCTTTTATTTTGTTATTATAGCTCTTGTGTTTACTGAGTTTTTATGTTTTTCTTCTTTATTTTAATGAGTAGCTTTGTTAACTTCCTTTGTGGTTACCTTGAAAATTTGTGTGTGTGTGTGTGTGCGTGTGTGTGATCATCACCGTTATCTATTTCTAAAATATTTTCATCACCTCAAACATAAACTCTGTATGCATTAAGCAATAAGTCCCCGTTCCCGCCCTCCCTCAGCCTCTGGTTACCACGAATCTACTTTCTGTCTCTAGGCACTTGCCTGTTGTAGATATTTTGTATTTAAAAACCCAAGAGGACCAGTTTCCTTCGTGTGGATTCTGACTTACGGTGACCCCACATGTGTCAGCGTAGGACTGTGCTCCAGAGGTTTTCAGGGGCTGGGTTTTGGCAGCAGATCGCCAGGACTTCGTTCTGAGCTGCCTCTGGGTGGACTCAAACCTCAGACCTTTTGGTCAGCAGAGGAGAGCACTAACTGTTTGCCCCACCCAGACACCTATTTCATATAAACCACGAAACTAAACCCATTGCCTTCCAGTTGACTCTGACTCACAGCAACCCTACAGGACACAGTAGAACTGCCCCAAAGGGTTTCCGAGGCTGTGTCTTTACAGAAGCAGAGCGCCACATCTTTCTTACACAGAGCTGCTGCTGAATTCCCAGCGCCAGCCTTTCAGTTAGTAGCTGAGCACTTCAACCACTGCACCACCAGGTTCCGTATTTCATATAAGTGGGGTCGTAAAACATTTGTCCTTTTGTGTCTGGTGTATTTCACTCAGTGTGATGTTGTCAAGGTTCATCCATGTCATAGTAGGTATCAGTACTTCTTTCCTTTTCCTGGTTGAATAAAATCCCATTGCACGGATATACCTCATTTTGTTTATCCATTCATCTGTTGATGGACTCCTCCTCCTGCACTGATCAGGGCCTTCGATGAGACAGTTCCAGGATTGGCCATCCCCTGAGTTAGGAGTGCTGGTGGTGCTGCGATGGTTAAGCACTCAGCTGCTAACTGGAAGGTTGGCAGTTCAAACCCACCAGCTGCTCCGTGGGAGAAAGATGTTCCACTCTGCTTCTGTAAAGATTTACAGCCCTGGAGACCCTATGGGGCAGTTCTACTCTGTCCTATGTGGTCACTATGAGTTGGAACTGACTCGATGGCAGCGGGTTTAATGGGAGTTAGGTAGTTAATAGACAGCTGAGCATTGTCCTTGACCTGCCACGCCACCAGAACCTTCCATGTGTAACTAAGAATCATACTTCTTTGCCTAGCCATTTTCAGAGTCACCGTAGCAGGGTGACTTTGTGCAAAGAAGTAGGAAGTATGAAAGTTGAGTGCAGAGGTGGCTGCTGGGCGAGCAGCTAGGCTCACCCACAAGCAGAGGCTCTCACTCACACAGGCCTCCCTCATACTCCTGGTCTGGCAAGATTACACATCGTGTCAGGGACCACAGGAAAGTCAAAGTCACTGATGCTGAGGGTCTGCTGGGCCCTGGAGCAATTTCTCTTGGTACTTTGTACCTCAGTTTCTTCACTGAGGTTCCTTCTGGAACCTTCCTGTCCATACCCTAGAAAGACAAAGCCAATGTAGAATGTTGGAAGAAGAGGGCATCAGAGCCCACTGCTTTGAGGGATTTGTGTGACTTTAAAGTTCTGATAGCATCTGTCATTGATACAAATGAAGGTGGATGTCCAGCACAGCTCTACCCTGGCACACATGGAGTTGCCATGAGTCGGAATCGACTCGACAGCAGCTGGTTGGTTTTTATGTCCCGGATATTGCACACATACATATACCTATGGTTTATTAGGCACTTCAGGTGATTTCAACATGCAACCGGGGTTAAGAAGCAGTGCACAGAGTGGAACAATGGAAAGGCAGGTGAGAACCAGGCAGTGACACTGTGACAAAGGCATGGAGGTGTGGTTGGACTGGGGGTGTTTTGGGATTGGCTGGGGTCTGCCATGCTCAGGGGGCACAGAGGACCTGCTCTGTGCAGCAAAGCCTCTTGCAAACACCCCACAGACAGAGAGCTGAGGGACGGAGAGGCTCAGAGGGTCCCTTCTTCAGAAGGGAGGGGGCCTTCTTTTGGATTGGAAATCAAAGCTTGAGTGAAGTCACTGTGAAGCCCAAGACCATCTCTGATGGGCAGGGCAGAACCATCTATGCAGCTGTTAGCAAAACAAAGTGGGGTCCCACAACAGAACTGTCAAATTGTAACCATGTGTGCCCAGTTTAAAGAGCCCTGGGGGCGCAGTGGTTATGCACTCAGCTGCTAACCGGAAGGTCAGTGGTTTGAACCCAACAGCCATTCCGAGGGAGAAAGATGTGATGCCTTATTTATCTAGTGCTGCTGTAACAGAAATACCACAAGTGGGTGGCTTTCACAAAGAGAAATCTGTTCTCTCACAGTCTAGGATGCTACAAGTCTGAATTCTGGTGCCAACAATAGGGGAAGGTTTTCTCTGTCGGCTCTGGAGGGAAGTCCTTGTCATCAACCTTCCCCGGTCGAGGAGCTTCTCAGTGCAGGGATCCTGTGTCCAAAGGACAAGTTATTCTCCTGGCTCTTGTTTCTTGGTGGTATGAAGTCCCCCTGTCTCTCTGCTCGCTTCTCTCTTATATCTCCAAAGAGATTGGCTTAAAACACAATATAGTCCTGTAGATCAACATAACAGCCGCTCATCCCATCTCATTAAGATCATAGTGATAGGATTTACAGCACATAGGAAAATCACATCAGATGACAAAATGGTGGACAATCACACAATGCTAGGAATCATGGCCTAGCCAAATTGATACACACATTTTTGGGGGATACAATTCAATCCATGACATGTACCAAATCTGCTTCTGTAACAGTTGTTGTTGTTGTTAGGTGCCGTCGAGTTGGTTCCGACTCATAGCAACCCTGTGCACAACAGAACGAAACACTGCCCAGTCCTGTGCCATCCTTACAATTTTATGCTTGAGCCCATTGTTGCAGCCACTGTGTCAAGTCCACCTCTTTGAGGGTCTTCCTCTTTTCTGCTGACCCTGTACTTTGCCAAGCATGATGTCCTTCTCGAGGGACTGATCCCTCCTGACAACATGTCCAAAGTATGTAAGACGCAGTCTCGCCATGCTTGCTTCTAAGGAGCATTGTGGTTGTACTGCCAAGACAGATTTGTTTATTCTTCTGGCAGTCCATGGTATATTCAATATTCTTCGCCAAAGCCACAATTCAAAGGCATCAATTCTTCTGTATTCATTGTCCAGCTTTTGCATGCATATGATGTGATTGAAAATATTATGGCTTAGATCAGGTGCACCTTAGTCTTCAAGGTGACATCTTTGTTTTCAACACTCTAAAGAGGTCCTTTGCAGCAGATTTACCCAATACAACGTATCTTTTGATTTCTTGACTGCTGCTTCCATGGATGTTGATTGTGGATCCAAGTAAAATGAAATCCTTGGCAACTTCAACCTTTTCTCCATTTATCATGATGTTGCTTATTGGTCCAGTTGTGAGGACTTTTGTTTGTGTCAAGGTGTAATCAATACTGAAGGCTGTGGTCTTTGATCTTCATTAGTAAGTGCTTCAAGTCCTTTTCACTTTCAGCAAGCAGGGTTGTGTCATCTGTGTAACGCCGGTTGGTAATGAGCCTTCCTTCCTCCTCTGTGACAGTTATAGCCTAGGAAACCCCATAAGGCAGTTCTACTCTGTCGTATATGGCTGCTATGAGTGGGAATCAACTTGACGGCAATGGTTTTACGGGTGCCTGCTCTAACAGCTACACAGACAGTTCTGATGTGTAGCCAGGGTTGAGACCCACTTCCACACTTCCTTGGCATCATTTGGGCCGTTCTTTTCCTCCCCACGCTTGGTGGCTTCTGGGCAGTTTACTTTCAGCATCTGTTTCTTTCCTTCTCCACATTCTGCCCTGTTTCTGGTGCATTCCTCTTTGAGCTGCCGTATCATGCTCCATACATGCTTATTGAACTTGATTAGCTAAGGGGCTTGGTTCTATGAGACACATGTTTTAGAGCAGAAGTTCTCAGACTTTAGGGTGTGTCGGCATCCTCGGAGGACTGGTTAAGGCAAGATTGCTGGACCCTACCCCCAGAGTTTATTTACTAGGTCCCTGGCTGGCGCAAATGGTTTGCACTTGACTATTAACCTGAAGGTTGGTGGTTCGTACTCACCCAGCAGCACCACAGAAGAAAGTCCTGGTGATCTGCTTCCATTAAGATTACAGCCAAGAAACCCTACGGAGCAGTTCTCCAACCCATGGGGTCGCCATGGCAGGGGGTTTGGCTTGGTTTCAGGTCTTGGGTAAGGCCCGAGAACTTACGTTTTTAACAAGTTCCCAGGTGATGGTGATGGTGATGGTGATGCTGATGGTCTGGGGAACCATGCTCTTTTAACAAGAATGAGAAAGAGTTCTCAATTTAAATGTACTCTGGTTCATCACAACCGCAAGTAGAAACCAGAGACTTGGAGCAGAAGTGCTGCCCAGGCCTTAGGAAGGGTGGTGCTTCTTAGACTGGCCTGTACACTGAGTAACAGAGCAGAGTTAGCAGGGCCTGTGACTGAGTCAAGGAGCCCTGGTGGTGCAGTGGTCTAGTACTTGGCTGCTAACTGAAAGGTCAGTGGTTTGAACTTACCAGTCACTCTGTGGGAGAAAAATGTAGCAGTCTGCTTCTGTAAAGATTTAGCCTTGGAAGCCCTATGGGGCAGCTCTACTCTGTCCTGTAGGGTCACTAGGAGTGGAATTGACTCGATGGCAATGGATTTTTTTGGTTTTTGGTGTCTGAGTCCCTACCCAGCCCCTTGCTAGCTGGATGACCTTGGGCAAGTTGCTTTAATTCACTGAGCTTCAATTCACTTAACTTCAAAATGGGGTACCAACATTTCTGCTGTTCTAACCTCTTCACATTTATTACCATGTTTCATCCTCACAACAACCTTATGAGTGGATACTATTGTTATTCTCATTTTACAGATGAAGAAACTGAGGTTGAATACCTGGTGAGGTCACGCAGCCAGACATTTGTTATCTCACGCCCAGGCTCTTCTCCCACTAGAGAGCCCCTCTTGCCCACCTCAGAACTCCCCCACCCAAGACTTCTGGGAAGAATAAATGCGATCATTTATAAAACATTCACTCAGAGTCTTGCATGTGATAAGCACTCAACCAAGTTTAGTGGTGGTTGCTATTGTTGAGGCCTGGACATGTACACTTCCATGTTCTCGTAGGTTGTGCTCAAGGACACCCTAGTAAGTGTACTGACTATTATATGGATCCACAGAAGATCAAAATGACAGACAACAAGATCATCCCCACTACACAGCTGAGGACACTGAGGTCCAGGGTCCTTCCATATTAATCCTGAAATGCAAAATGGTTTGTGGATGTGTCTTCCTTAAAAAAACTACTGGCTAATGAAGAAATCAGGAGCCCTGGTGGCACAGTGGTTAAGACCTTGGCTATTAACCAAAAAGTTGGCAGCTCAAATCTACTAGCTGCTCCTTGAAACCCTACAGGGCAGTTCTATGCTGTTCTATGGGGTTGCTATCAGCTGGAATCGACCAGATGGCAGTGGGTTTGAGTTTTGGTTTGGAATGAAGGAATTGAGTTGACAAAACTAGGTTTCTTGGCCTTCTTTTGTCTGGACTCCCACCCTCATCTCATTGGTTAAGAGCTGCCCTGAGAAGTGGAGAGAAGAAATGGGGAGGAGTTACAGCAGCCAGGCTTATGAGCCAGGTAAACTCTTGGGGCCCAGGAGCCACAGACCCTGCACACTGGCCAGAGTGTGTAAGCGTCCTGCCACTCAATCTAAAACCTGTTGCTGTGGATTCTGACTCAGACTAAAAGACAATTCTAGCTGCAGCCTGGTAGTGGTAGATCACATCCCTTTACACAGGTAGGTTTGTAATGAGCTAGAAGCCTGAGAGAATGTTTTTGAGGAGGGTGATCTATGTAGATACAGCAAATTTATTGATAAATATCCAACAGCCAAAGAGCTGAGGGAGGGAGAGGGTGAGAGGGTCTCTCTATAGAAGGGAGGGGGCCTTCTTTCTCCATGTTCTTTCTGGAAACATAGACGTCAAGGTACCACCAGCTGCCGTGTTCTTTCTCATACCCTGACTACAAAAATCCGTTGCCTTCGATTCTGATTCACAACGACCCTATAGGACAGGGTAGAATTGTCCTACAGGGTTTCCAAGGCTGTAATCTTTTTTTTTTTTTAATTGTGCTTTAAGTGAAAGTTTACAATTCAAGTCAGTTTCTCATACGAAAACTTATACACACATTGCTATGTGACCTAGTTGCCCTCCCTACAATGTGACAGCACACTCCTTCAAAAATATGGAACACTTCATGATTTTTGCGTGTCATCCTTGCGCAGGGGCCATGCTAATCTTCCCTGTAGCCTTCTCATTTGAGTATTTGTGCCGCTGAAGCGAGCACCAAGGCTGTAATCTTTATGAAAGCAGGCTGCCACATCTTTTTCCTGTGGGTTCCATGGGTTCCAACCACTGACTTCTTGGTTAGCAGTCGAGTGCTTACCCACTGCACCACCACGGCTGCTCCTTTACTAGAGAGGCGAGAAGAAACTGAAATACTCTCCTAGGACAGAAGCCCCGGTGGCACAATGATTAAACGCTCGGTTGCCAACCGAAAGGTCGGAGGTTCAAAACCACCAGCTGCTCCAAGGGAGAAAGACTTGGCAGTCTGCTTCCTTAAAGGCTTAAACCAAAAAAATCAAACCCAGTGCCATCGAGTCATTTCTGACTCATAGCGACCCTATAGGACAGAGTAGAACTGCCCCATAGAGTTTCCAAGGAGTGCCTGGCAGACTTGAACTGCTGACCCTTTGGTTAGCAGCCGTAGCTCTTAACCACTATGCCACCAGGGTTTCTGCCTTAAAGACTTACAGCCTTGGAAATCCTATGGGGCACTTCTATTCTGTCCTATAGGGTTGCTCTGAGTCGGAATCCACTAGGTGGCAATGAATTTGGTTTTTTGGCTTTCCTAGGAACTCAGATGGGAAAATGAGCTGTTTCTTTGGGAAAGATGTCAAAGGCAGCTCCTCGGCTTGTTACAGACAGCAAAGACAAGACCCAAGAGATACAGAAAAATTATCGTTTTTTGTTCTTTTACTGTGAGGCTGTTTTCTTTTAGGGCCTGAACGTTAGATTAAGAAGTATTTGAGCCTAGTCGAAGATTAGTTTAAAAAAATCCATTGCATACTACCAGGTGCTTGTTTTTGACTAGTTGTGTATCTAGTTCAAACTTGGAAAAGGTGTGCAGGGAGGTCGTATCCTATATGAAGGAGAACATGGCATCAGGATGGGAAGAAGACTCATTAACAACCTTCAATATGCAGATGACACAACCTTGCCTGCTGAAAATGAAGACGGCTTGAAGCACTTACTGATGAAGGTCAAAGACTACAGCCTTCAGTGTAGATTATACCTGAAGGTGAAGAAAATGAAAATCCTTACAACTGGGACCAATAAACAATATCATGATAAATGGAGAAGAAACTGAAGTTGTCAACGAGTTCATTCTACTTGCATCAAAAGTCAAAGTCCACGGAAGCAGCAGACACGTGAAGGATGAGTGACCTTGTGGTTGGCTTGGCTGTAATCTTTACAGCGGCAGATCGCCAGGTCTCTCGGCACTGCTGGGTGGGTTCAAACAACCAACCTCTATGCTAATACCAAAAAAACCCAAACCTCTTGCTGCCAAGTCAATTCCAACTCATAGTGACCCTATAGGACAGGGTAGAACTGCCCCACTGGGTTTCCAAGGCTGTAATATTTATGGAACCAGACTGCCACATCTTTCTCCCATGGAGCAGATAGTGGGTTTTGAATCACCGACCTTTCGGTTAGCGGCCAATTGCTTAACCACTTCGCCACTAGGGCTCCCTTTTAGGTTAGGAGTGCGGTGCAAACCATTGGAGCCACCCAGTTGCTGTTGTTAGGTACCGTCGAGTCATCTCTGACTCACAGTGACCCCATGTATAACAGAATGAAACATTGCCCTATCACATGTCATCCCCACAATAGTAGGTATATTTGCACCCACTGTTTCAGCCACAGTGTCCACCCAGGGACCTTGCTTAAAACAACACCTATTTGTTATTTTACAGTTCTGGAAGTCAGAAGTCCTAATTCAAGCTGTTGGCAGGGCTACATTCCTTTCGTAGGACTTAGGGGAGAATCTGTTTCCTTGTCTTTTTCACCTTCTAGAGGCTGCCTAATGAGCCCTGGTGGTGCAATGGTTAAACACTTGGCTGCTAACTGAATGGTTGGCAGTTCGAACTCACTCAGGGGCTCTCTGGGAGAAAAGACCTGGCGACCTGCTTCTGTAAAGATTACAGACAAGGAAACCCTATTAAACCGTTCTACTCTGTCAGATGGGGTTGCTATGAGTCAAAAATCAACTCAGTGGCGCCTAACAGCAACAGTGGAGGCTGACTGCATTCCTTGGGTCATGGCTCCTTCCTCCATCTTCAGAATGCACCACTCCAACGCTGCTTGTCGTCACATCGCTGACTGGGTCTGACTCTGACCCTCCAGCCCCCATTTTACACGGACCCTTGAGATTACATTGGGCCCACTGGATATTCCAGGCTCATCTCTCCATATCGAGATCTTTAATTTAACTATACTGCTAAATCCCTTTTGTTTTGTAAAGTATCTCACACCTGAACTTACTGATCCTGGGTCCCTCTTCAGCTGTGTCCACCCACCCCCCATTTGACTTGATTTTTCCACCGTTTCTTTTTTCGTGTTTCATGGATGTAACACTGTCTTGGCCATAGAGTGCTGCTGTAACAGAAATATCACAAATGTATAGCTTTAACAAAGAGAAATTTATTTCTTCACAGTAAAATAGGCTTTAAGTCCAAATTCAGGGTGTCAGCTCCAGGGGAAGGCTTTCTCTCTCTGACAGCCTTCTCATCAGTCTTCCTGTGGACTAGGAGCTTCTCTGTGCAGGGACTCCTGGTCCAAAGAACGTGCTCTGCTGCCAGTGCTTCTTTCTTGGTGGTATGAGGTCCCCAGCTTTCTGCTTGATTCCCTTGCGTTTTTATCTCTTGAGAGATAAAAGGTGGTGCAGGCCACACCCCAGGGAAACTCCCTTTATATTAGATCAAGAATGTGACCTAAGTAAGGGTATTACAGTCCCATCCTAATTCTCTTTAACAAAAAATTACAATCACAAAATGAAGGACAACCACATAACACTGGAAATCATGGCCCAGCAAAATTGATACATACATTTTTGGGGGGACATAATTCAATCTATGTCAGACACCGTCCCTTCTCTAAGGATATTTTAATTATACTTCTTGTGAGTTCCTGTTTCCTCAGATGTAAGCCCTTCTGTGAAGTCTGTTTCTCAAAGTTGGCTCTTCTCAAGTGCATGGAGATGGACTTCACTCCTTGTTGCAGTTGGGATTCCCAGGTGGGGGTGGAGATTCTTGTCTCTGCCTTTGCCTGTCAGCCCATCTGGGGGAGATGCCCGCCTCGGGGAGGAGCAGGAGCTGCCCTTGGGGCCCACACTCTGCACCTGTTCAGTGAGAACGGGACTAGGTGGGATGGGTTTCCTGGCAGGTACCTGGGGGGCGGTGGTTCCCACTGATTGTATGGGTGCTCATGGGGTCTCACCAGCCCCCAAGCTTCCACGCACCCTGCTTTTACCTGGAAACAAAAAAAACCGCAAAACAAACCTGTTGCCGTTGACTCTGACTCATGGCAATCCCATGTGTTAGAGAGTAGAACGAAAACCGAAACCAAACTCATTGCCATCAAGTTGATTCCAATTCATAGCAACCCTATAGGACAGGCGAGAGCTGCCACACAGGGCTTCCAAGGAGCACCTGCTGGATTTGAACTGCCGACCTTTTGGTTAACAGCCATAGCTCTTAACCACTATGCCACCAGGGTTTCCACAGAGTAGAACTGCTCATAGGGTTTTCTTGGCTGTAATTGTAATGGAAGCAGATTGCCAGGCCTTTCTTCTGTGGTGTGGCTGCATGAGTTCGAACCACCAACCTCTAGGCTATTAGCACAAGCTGCACCACCCAGGGACTCACCTGAAGACAAACATCTCCAATGCTGTTGTGCAGCCTTAGAGGTGGAGGGAAGTGTGTCCTGGGGAAAGCCTCCAGCTCACTTGCTGTCCACAAGTGAGGCCCCCTGACCTTTTGCTTCCTCTTCTAGGGCATTGCTTTTTCCACCCATACACTCCTGGGCTGACGTTTCCCTCTTCAGTGAGTTTCTCAGCGATTCCTCCCGCATCTGGTCCAAACCCTAATCAAGATCCGCTGCTGTCGAAGCAATTCCAACTCAAAGCGACCCTATAGGGTAGAGCAGAAGTGCCCCATAGGGTTTCCAAGGCTGTAATCTTTACAGACTGCCACATCTTTCTCCCACAGTGACCTTTCGGTTAGCAGCTGAGTGCTTAACCACTATGCCACCAGGCTCCTTCTGGTCCAAACAGTTCTCTCTTATTTTTGAGTGCAGTTACACATGAACTGCTTTTACCTTCTCTCGACTTTGATTTGGGTGTTGGAGGGAGGACGGTAGGGTGAGCATTGTCGCCATCTTGAAATGCTGAGTATTTTAGGAAAAACTTCTTGGTCAAAGGGCCCTGGGACTTTCCTAGGGCCATGTTCCTAGTTATGGCACAGCAAGGTTTGCGCCAATCTCTTGAACCTGAGCCAGCAATCTTTCCCTTACACTGGGCTGCTGGTTTTCCTTCTCATGCTTCTAGTCAGAAAAATGGCAGAAACCAGGGCTGGGCCTTGGTAATCCTGCACCTACTCAGGATTCCGCTCCTTGGTTCTCTCACCTTGTTCTAGCCACCTTACACCCCTGGCAGAATCCCAGAGAACTGCCGCCCTAACCCGCCCCATTGTGGGAACAGCTCTTTGGTGGCTGCTTCCCCTCTGCCTGCCCTCTTCCTGTGATTCACATCTGGGCAGATAGCCCTGTTCCAGCAACTTATCTCAAGGAGGGGCTGACCTCAGTGGTTGATTCTTATTTGGAAAAGATCTAAGTCTAACTTCTCACCCAAGGAGGAATTTTTTCTCGTTTGTTCAGAGTGAGGCCCGTCCCCTCTGTTGGACTCCTCCAGAGACCTGGAGCTCACTACCTTACACGGTCTCCTTCTGTACTGCTAGGCATCTCAAGATAAAAGGCAGCCCCCCGCCCCCCCTGGAGCCTGGGATGGGCTGCCCTGGACCCTGCTTCCCTTTATCTAGTTTAAACCTTCTGGAACAAGACAGAAAACCCGGTTCCTCATCCACGCGACAGTTGGGGGGACTCAGACAGCTCTCATGTCTCTCTAGGTCAAACTCCTCTCGTGTCTTCAAATGTCTATGACAGTTTCCAGGCCCCTCACCTCGTGCACCCACCCCCATCCTTACAGAGTAGGATGCCCAGCATGGAGCGCGGTCCTTCAAATGCCCGTCCAGAGCACATACTCTAACTTCCTGCACACAGACCGTTGGCCTTGAGTAGTGCCGATTAAGGGTGGCTGGGTCCCTGGGGTTCAGAGAAGAACACGTCCACTCCCTGGCCGATCTGGGGACCATTCACACAATCACCTTTTCTTTAGGGTAAAAGCAGGCCCTCCCAACATCCTTTGGGTTCTGGCTTAGCATTGCAGTTTCTGCAATCTCCTGGAATCTCGATTTGGTCATGAATCATGTTGGTGATTAATCTCTCCAGCTTTGTATCAACTGCAAGCTCAATGAGAACATGTCTGTGGCTTCATCCCAATCTTTGAGCCAGGCTGGGAAGGGCCAGGTAGATTTGGAGAAGAGGAAGAGAAGAACATGAAGAGAGTCCCCACTTACTTGGCTTACCTGCCAAGACCTCTCTCAGAGGTCAAGTTCACCAAGTTACTGTCCTGGCTGCCCAACTTGCGTCCCCGGACCCCACTGGGAAACTACCCCTTCCCATCCTCACTGTCTCTCAAAATGGTTTCCCGGGGGCTGCCGTGTTCTTGCTAGCCCTGGCCCTCAGCCCACAGCTAATTGGCTCAGAGGTGGACTCATGCCCTGATTTCTGACCTTGCCAAAGGGTCTGGTCAGTCTATCACTACAGTGAAAGATGTTAAATGTTTTCAATCTCGACGGACACACTGGTCTGCAGGGAGAGAGAAATACATAATGAAGGCATGTCCTAAAGCTAAAGCTGCGTCCGGTGCAAATGATACAGATTAACAAGTATAGGAAGATACTGCAAACAGGAACATTTACTGACGATATACCTGTGTGTGTGTGTGCGCGCGCGCATGTGCATGTATGTGTATTTGGTTACATACAGACTTAATAAAAGTATCAAATGTCCAGAAAAAAGCATCGTCTTTGCAGCCCACCGCTAACTCAGCATGTAAGCCGCAATCCTGTCTCCAAGCCCCTCTCCTGACAATGTCCCCAGGTCCTAGGACCACAGCCTGACTGGCAGGTAGTGTGGGTGTGGGACTGGCGAGGAGGAATCTCAGCCACTTGCTGTGAGGACCCCATCTCTCTCTGTCCTCAGAAGCAGCTAAGGGTGCTACCAGCTGCCTCCCTCCCAGGCCTGCATCAATTCAAGACTTGGCCCAAGCCCTGGTTTAACAGCTATGAAGGGAATCCTAGAATGTCTCCTCTGCCACTTGAGGTGACACGAGGCAGTGAACAGGTACCCATGACACCTTGCGGCCCTTCACCCTCCCTTGAGTTTGACTGTGCGCTTGACTCAGCACTTTAGTGGGGAGGGTGTGTCTGCCATTCTCAGTGAGGCTCCTGGGCTCACTGAGGCACAGGAGTGGGGTGTCTGTAGAGCAGGAGCCAGCCTCCTCATGCTTTCACTGCTAAGGTGTCCTGGGCTTCAGCAGTCCCTTTTGTGAGGGGACCTTGTCCTGGGGGTGCAAGAGAGCACTGAGCCTCACCAGACTTCACCAGAAGAGGACCAGCCGTGGAAGGAGAAGCCTGTGGGGAAAGCTGAGCATGTTCCTGGCGCGTGCAGTCATCTTACGTGCTGACGCTCAGGTCTTGGCTCTCCCACCACTTTGCTGTCTGAGTTATTGCGATGATTTCTCTTCTCTCCTGGAGTTCTCGGTCCAGCATCCTATTCACTGTACCAGTGACCAGCTGCCCCTGAGTTGGCTCTGACTCATGGTGATCCTGTGTGTGTCAGAGTAGGACTGTGCCTACGGAGTTTTCAATGGCTGTTCTTTCGAAGATCACCAGGCCTTTCTTCTGAGGCACCTCTGAATGGACTTGAACCTCCAACCTTTCAATTGGCAGCTGAGCACGTGAACCGTTTTTATCACCCAGGGACCCCATTTGCTGTACACATGCCCCAAACTCTGCTGAAGCCTAATTCTGACCACACGATGTCTGTCCAATCCTGGCTGCCTTCTTGATACTCAGCCCAAAACATCAATACCTTTGGGAACTTCCTGCAGTGTTTCAAATAACTTTTTCCCAAAAACAGCCACCAAGGAGGATGTTCCAGCCCTCGGCCTGGCAGGCCAGTGCCAGCCCATTCTTCCACCCGCTGAACCAATGGCTCAGAGCTCACCATCCAGAAGCCCTACCCAGGAAGACAGCCAGGAATGGCCCTTGGTTGGAGAGTGCCGTTCAAGTCTGTAAGAAGATGCAACTGATCCCCAAATCTAAAACTACCTTTATTTGTGGTTGGCTCAACATGATGTCATCATCAGCAGAATTATAAAACTATACAGGAGGTACAAAAATATGCCGTTTAACTTAGATAACGGCCCTCATATCGTCCAGCTTTAAAAATACACATAAAGTTGTACAATCTGGCAGTTTATCAAATATAAAGCTAAAAAGAGAATTTTAGGCTCCACGAAGAGGATTGTATCACACAGTTAACACATACTGACTCAATGATTAACCGTCCATGGAGAAGACACAATGGCACAAGATTTTTTAAAAAATCACCTAAAAATTAATATTTTACCCCGACCAAATGATTCACCTTTAACGATAAGACTACTGCGAGGTGCCCACCCTGTGGAAGGATACAGCATAGCTTTTCCAGTTCTCAAATGGTCAGGGGTGCCTGAAACCAATCTGCTGTGCTTTCAACAAGTACACTTGTAACTGGAGACACTTTTGAGTAAAAATTAAATAAATATAAATAGGTTAAATAAATAGGGCATTGCAGAAAGACTGCTACACAAGGTGCTCTGCAAAAGCTGCGTAGTCGACTAGTAATGCTTTGTAAGTTGGTGGGGACTTCCCCGTCACAGCTTTTGGGATGCTGAAAAGAAATACCGTATCCAGCAAACACATCAAGAGCAGGCGGTGAAGGGGGCTGGGTGGGACTTTGCCCAGAGGCGTTAGTTAAGGCTCCTCCAGTGTGAGGCTCACTGTGAGGTTTCCAATGAACACAGAAAGGATTTAAGTTTTGATACAAAAAGCCAAGCCAGGTCCTTGTGGGAATCACCGCTTCATAAAGAAAACAAATATAGAAGAGAGTAGACACCTTGGTTTCAATGGCGACGGCCCAACCATGGACAGAAGGACTTTTGCTCACCTGTTCAGGACAACACCTGGTGACTGTCTTCCCGGAAAAGTCAAGGCCAGACTGGTGAAGGAATGGACAAAGAGGGGAAATACAAAGAACGGCAATTTCAAAAACTAAAAGCAGAGACAGAAAGCTGAACAAAGACTTAAAGAGGCTCTTTTACAAGTGCACGGTGCCTTCCTTCCAGCACTGAGGGCTGTGAAAGCTGAGCCTGCCCCGCTTCCATGAGGACAAGGTTGCGGACCAATGGGACAGAGCGAGATGGAGAATGGGCAGGAACCACCCCACCTTCCATGAGGACCATAAGGCTGAGGACCAATGGGACAGAGCGAGATGGAGAATGGGCAGGAACCAGCCCACCTTCCGTGAGGACCGTAAGGCTGAGGACCAACGGGACAGAGCGAGACAGAGAATGGGCATGGGCCAGCCTCCCTTCTGTGAGGACCATAAGGCTGAGGACCAAAGGGACAGAGCGAGATGGAGAATGGGCAGGAACCAACCCACCTTCCGTGAGGACCACAAGGCTGAGGACCAATGGGACAGAGCGAGATGGAGAATGGGCATGGGCCAGCCCCGCTTCTGTGAGGACCATAAGGCTGAGGACCAAAGGGACAGAGCGAGATGGAGAATGGGCAGGAACCAACCCACCTTCCGTGAGGACCACAAGGCTGAGGACCAATGGGACAGAGCGAGATGGAGAATGGGCATGGGCCAGCCCCGCTTCTGTGAGGACCATAAGGCTGAGGACCAATGGGACAGAGTGAGACAGAGAATGGGCATGGGCTCAGGAAAACCAAGCCAGGCCAAGTCCAACTTGTGAATAGGAAGTGGGCAAGAGGAGAAAGTGCTACATCTACAAGAAGTGAGGCCAGCAACCCCCATATCTCTTATTACAGTGACAAAGAATTGCCAATGCATCACATGCACACAGAACCTTCCTGACAGCATCGGGGCTAACTTTGATGAGGACCTTTCATCTAGAGTGGGTGGGGAGAAAACACTCTGCTGGATCCACTAAGCTGTGGACCTTCCAGTACACCGTGTGTGACTGATCAGAGTGACGTCTCACTGGAAAGTGCCTGTGAGGACTGCTGCACTTAGGGCGAGGGGGGAGGAAAACATCTTTGCACCCAGGACTTTAGATTTCATTCATAACATAGTTTTGTGACTTAGCAAATAAGACCAAGATTCCCAAAATGCAGACACTCTGGAACTCTTTTGAAAAGACTCAAGAAGCAACAAGAGACATTCTGGCGCATGTGCCAAAGACAGGTTCAATACAAGAGTTAAATAAGTCATGGTGTCCTTTGAATTCCTAACAGATGTGTCTAAATTCTGTCTTAAAAATGAAGACAGTACACTTCTAAAATGTTAAACAGCCTTCCAGGAATTGTAGAAGTCCCATTAGTTGAACTAAATCTCCAACAACTGAGCCACAACAGGACGTACAATGTTGTAGAACTTTGATCTAGTCGACAAGACAACTTCCCACTGCACTGCGTGCACAGGAAACTGGAATTCTAGAAACTGGAATCAGATGTGCCGGATGATACCCAAGGTCTGTTCCATGACAAGCATCCACATGAGACCTCTAAACCTGTTGAAGGACCGACAAGTGACTGGGTTCCTACAGGCGAGGGACAGAAGTCAGAAGATGGGCTGCCCAGATCTGGTGGATGCTGGGACACTGGCAGTTTTTAAAGCAGAAGAGAGGCAAACCCAAACTGCATGCCTTTCCTCCACCACTTTAGTTTTCTTCATTGTGCTGATATTTTGTTGTTGTCGCTCTCACTAGGAGCTCTTAGGAAGGCAGAGACTTTGCCTACCTTGTTCATCTCTGTACCCCCAGCACCCAGTATCATGTTGAATAAATGAGTTTGAGAGATTTAGTTGGTTAGGAACCAATAATAGCATAAGCAGAAAAGGGATTGGAAAAGAGCTGCCCCAGTGGCGAGGTGGGCCCAACGGGGGGATGCTGCAAATCCTGGGCAGCTAGAAACTACCCGGCTACTCTTAAAGGAGAAATTCAGCGATGAAGACAAGGCGAGGCAGTGGTCCCTGTGACAGGACAGAAAGCTGACAGCCTCATGAGGTCACTGGTGGCATTGTCTCCACCTTTGGACTCTTGCTCAGACCCCTTGAGAATGGTGTCTAAAGTAGGCCACAGCACAGTGCATCAGCAAGTGGGGAAGAAAGAGCCCTGGCGGTGTTTCTGAAAACAGACCGCGAGGCAGAAGATGCCAGTCTCCTGGGTTCCAAGGTGTAAATGAGGTAATCAATGAGGCCTAAAGATGTAGGATAATAATAAGGGAAGAAGTCATTTCCAGCATTCTGAAAGGAAGAGAACTGAATTTTACAAAAGCCAGAAAAAGAGCTTTTGATGAGGGGCCCTGATAAAAACACTCCCAAAAAACATCTTACGAGAAGAAGAAATTGTGATCTCTCTGTCAGTTAGTATAAAATTTGATGATGAAAGTCTCACTACTGAAAGGAGTCTCTGAGTTCACCAGGACTGGCCTGAAGTGATCTGTTTGCTGGACTGGAGGAAGCTCACAGGGTGCACTTCCTCCCAGGGCACCCTGGTTGCATTTTAACCTCTAAGGCTCTCGGTAGAGAAAAGACAGGAATTTTGGACTGAAAATAAAGTCACAAATTACATTAATTAAAGAAAACATATCATGGCACTGACATCATTTAAAAAATATTACTTTGAAAATTAATACATTTATATAGTGTTGCTATGTTTTACTTTGGATTTTTGGTACTTTAACCACACAAAATAGAAGATGTATTATTATATTTCGCATCTCTTCTTCATGAGTAAGCTTAAAGTTAAGTTTAGCTTACTTACAGCTAAAGTAGTATTCTACAGTTTGATCAAAATATATAGTTATTAAGATTTGCCAAGAAAACCATAAAAGCCTAAGTGCCACTGACCTTGGCCTTGGCCCCGACTCACTGTGCATCCCCGTTCCTGGTGGCCTCGGGGACAGAGGGACCTCACTGCTTACCCGCTGGCTCAAGGCTCTTGGGTGGCCACTCAGCCTGCCCCTCCGGTCCCAAAGGCCTGTCCCTGCCTGGTCTTGGCTACCCTCCCTGATGGCCAGGGAACATATTATTTCTCGCCTCCAGATGCCTGCATACCCCCAGATGGCCCAGCACACAGACCCACTGGGGGCCACTATTCAGGCCACCAGTGTACCAGGCGGCACTCAGCTGCCTCCAGAACAGAGCATCCTCTTTGTGTCCAAGAGAAAACTGCAGACGTGACCTCACCTTCCAGAATGTATCGCTGACCCGTCCCTGCCACTGCATCCCCTGCTCAAGGCTCACTGCCTCCTAGAAAACACAGGCTCTGGGAACCTGGGCTCATTTGTGATCACCATGGCATCTCCTGTCCCCCGGGGATGATGCCCTCTGAGCAGCCTCCTCTTCCTCGGCATGCTCACCTCTCAAGCCCCACTTCTAGCCCAGGCAGCACGCGGCGCACTCTCAGCCTGGCTGGTCTAGGAGAGAGATGCTCCTGCCCCAGCACGTGGGCAAAACTTAGGATTCCCTCCTCTCCTTCCTGAAAGGCTCTCTCAGCCCATAGGTTGACATCAAACAGGAATTTTAAAAAGAAACATCTAAGTCTGAAGCAAGTTTATCCAGCAGAAGGTCGAAGCGGACTCCTTTCGCTATCTCTGGAATGGGCCTCCGCTGTGGACATCCTGATTGTAAAGCTTTCACGTCCAACATCCTTCCAGCTGGTGGTCAGGAGGGGTCACTGTTCCCACCTCCTGGAGTCAGCATTATCCTCTGCTGGCGGCAGAATGGCAGCTCAAGGCACTTGGTTGGGAACCCTGGTCTCCCTGTTAAGCCGGGAGGCGCCACACTCTGGGTTGCAGAGACCAGGCCCTCAGTCCCAGCTGGGGCTGCCCAGAATGGAGGGGCCGCCCTGGCTCAGAGGGCATCGGGTGGCAGGGCGGGCTGCGGCTCTGGGGGCTCATGGCAGTAGTAGGGCTGGAAGAGTCTCTCGTGGCTGCACAGCTCCAGGGCCCGGTAGGTGTGTAAGAGGAGGTGGGGGAAGCGCGACGTGAAGTAGCGCACGAAGTCGTCGGGGAGGGAGCCCAGCGTCTCACGCACCTCTGCCGGCAGTTCCCGGTAGTGGTGCTTCTGTAAACAGGGTGGGCACACAGACAGAGGCTTAGTGGTTAGAACTCAGCCAGTGCTGGCAAAAGAGCCCGTTCTTAGTCAAGGAAGACAGAATGTTAGTGACAGTTCTCTGTAAAGGAAAACAGGTTTCTGCACCTCCACATCCACCCCCATCTCCCTGCCTGCGTGCCCTCCTTCAGGAAGCACGCAGGAAGGGGCCTCAAAGCTGGGCACGGCCTGGCCTGGGGCAAGCAGGGAGGGGCTCCGTCCCAGAGCAGCCAATCTGGCAGGTGACAGGCAAGTTTCCGTGGTCAGGACCTGACAGGATTGCCCACAGCCTTGAGTAGAACAAAGTTGCCTGGAATTGGTGCGTTTGCCCCAGAGGGCTTGAGGCCTCTTCTGTGTTGGGGGTGGGGCTGTTTGAAGGCTGTTAGGTCCTAGCACAGGCTGAGAGTACTCCCAGGCCCCTCCAAACAACAAGTGAGACTCCCTGCCCTAAGGCCCTGAGACCAGGCCTAGAGACCAGGACCAGGCCCTGGGTGGGAAGTTGCCCCGAGGGTCCCCATTTCAGGTGTGTTTATACTGTGGCTGTATCAGGCAGGTTGTTGTTGTTGTTAGTTGCCTTCAAGTCAATTCTGACTCACGGTGACTCTATGTGTGCAGAGTAGAACTGCTCCACAGGGTTTTCATGGCTGTGACCTTTCAGAAGCAGATCGCCAGGCCTTTCTTCCAAGGTGCCCCTGGGTGGTTTTGAACTGCCAACCTTTCGGCTAGTAGTTCAGTGCTTAACCATTTGTGCCACCCAGGGACCCCATCAGGCAGGTAGAAGCACCACAAAGTCAGCAAGAGTGACCATAAAGGACACGGGAACCAGAGGATGGTTTCACAAAGCTTAATTCCTTATCTCAGTGTCCTTAGAGAGAAAACCAATTTAAGGGAAGAAACGGCCTCTAATTTCTCAAGTCTGGCTAGGCCTCTCAGCCTCAGTGATGAATACAGTGTGGGCAACATCAGGAGGGTGTCTGGCTGCTGTCACCAGGGCCCCACCCAGTATTCACAAACCCTTTACCTTATTTCTCATGGCTCGGAGGAGATCCCTAACCGAGCCACCCTTGTAAGTCCTGAATTTACGCAGATCTAGGGAAAAAAAAAAAATCAAGGAATTCAATGGTTAAGCAAGTGACAAATAGCCAAACAAACATTTTAAAAGAAAACAAACCCTGGGGCTACTAGGGATTGAGCAGTCAGACTGAAAGGCCATAAGGAATAGAGCACCCAAACTGAACCTGAGGGGACACTCTCTGAATCCCACCTCCTGACTGGACCTGTGGTCAGAAACCACCACCTATTTTTCCAAACCCTGCATGACACCTACCACGAACTGGTCACCCTAAGAGACAAAAATGAGACCCACATAAGTGTGATGGTCCAGTCTGTATCTAAACCACAAGGGCACTCCCAGAGAATGGCTCCAATCCCACACTGGGTATTTGGAGCCCAGAGAGCCCGATTCCCCCCTGGGAACGTCTGCTGCTTTTGAAATGTTTCTGCTCTCGCGTCTGGGGCTTCAGCACGGTCACCTGTCTGGAGGGGGACGGTGATGTTCTCCTTCCAGTCCATCTTCACCACAGCTCTTCCACCTCTCTCTAACTGCTTCACGATCGGGCTGTCCAGGGACTCCTTCTCGATTCGGTCACTCACGTCCTGTGAGGCAGACAAGGGTGGCACATGGTGGCTGGGGTTCTAGAGATGCCCAGAGCTGGAGGAGAGACATACTAAGTGCCACGTGAGTCAGAAGGGGGCCGACAGCACCCTTGGCTTCAGGGCTGGGCAGTACATGCCCGGTGTTCCCTCCACCTCCAAATCCACTAACTCCTTTCCCTGTGCAGCAGCGTGTCTGTTGCTCACTGGGCACGGCCTGCAGAGACCCTCACAGTAACACAGGGGGCTGTCACAGACGCACACTGGTACACATCTCCTGGATTTCACACATGCACACACACGCTACATGAGCCACACGTGCAATTTGTATTCGTCAGTGAAGCAAAATCAAACAAATGCTCAATGTTGATTTACATCCCGAGCTCTGTCTACCCACTGAAGCAGGATATGCTCAAACTCATAACTGGTGGAGAGTCGTCACTCCTCATCTGAACATTAGAAAAGACAGGCGAAGCCAAGTCTTCTTTTAGAGGAGGGAACTTAGTGATATGAGCATGGGCTCTGGAGGCTCTGGGTTCAGACCTAAGCATTGGCCTCACCAAGCTCCCCTCAGTCAGACAGGCCACTAGGTGAGGAAATGGAGTGATGACTCCATACACATGACCATAAAGCTGTCTTATCAGACTCATAGTCTTCTTTCTTTGATAAAGCCAAAGCCAGATTGGCTGAACTTCTACTTTGCAACTGCTAGAGAAAGCCTCAGGATGATTCCAGATTGTCAACTCGGGTACACTGGGGACATGCGGTTCTAAGCTGTAAAGCCATTACAGTTAGTTGATAAGGATGGAACCCAGTTGTGTTCACAAGACATACAATTTGGAGATCCTATGAATGTAACCCTTAGCCTAAGCTGCAGTGAAGTTCCTTTTGTGTGAGGTTTATTCCCATTCTGTATTTTGTCATCACTGCTGTTTTCAAAAGTCCCTTGGAGACACCTAGACTTCAGAATTTTAAAGTCACCTTATCTCCAGTGGAACGCAATTATCAATCCCGATGTTGTACATACCAACTGGTTGCCATGGAAAATTGCATTCAATTCTCCCCCTCTGCCCAATCCATCCACACAGTTACTAAGCATCTGCCATGTACCAGGCAGTGTCCTCGCTGTCAGAGACGCAGCAGTGAACTACACAGTCAAACGTTCCTGCCTTCAAGGGGCTCACGTTCTGGGGGTTTCCTATGGCCAAGCCCCCAGTCAGACTCCAGGACAGTGTGACAATCATGTGTAAACCATGGTGCTCACCAAGGCCTTCTGGGGCCCAGTCCCAGGGGAAAAACACTGGCCCACAGGCCTGCTTTTCTGAGCAGAAAGGCTGGGTAGGAGGCGTTTTGGATGAGTCATGCTGACCTCAGCTCGAGAAATACATTATCTTTCCACAAAGCCACCTGGAAATGCTACAAAACCTTAAAACATTCAAGCCCTCAAAAAGTCCATACCGTTGATCCTATCATTTAACTTCTTGGAATTGATCTTAAGCACAAATAGATCTAGGCAAAAATTGGGTAAAAGATAATTAAAAAAAAAAAAAAATCCAGTATAAGAAAATGTTTAAATCATGAACGTTGGATGAAATTACATGATGTTTGGGGATTTGCCCCAAAATATCCCAGGGTGGGAGAAGATGGAGATGGGTTAGTAACAGTTGAAACTGGGTGATGGCTACATGGGAGTTCATTACAGAATTCTCTGTACTTTTATAAGGCGTCTTGGTGGCATAATGGTTAAGTGCTAAGTTGCTAACTGAAAGATTGGGAGTTTGAACCTGCCCAGCAGCTCTGTGGGAGAAAGACCTGGCGATCTGCTTCCATAAAGATTACAGCCAAGAAAACTCTATGGGGCAGTTCTACTTTGTCACATTGGGTCACTAGGAGATGGTATCGACTTGATGGCAAATTCTACTTCTGTATATATTTGAATTCCCGTAATATCAAGTTTAAAAAATCATGGCGCATTCATATGATACTCTGCTTCTGATTGTGGCAACACGAAGGCTCTGGATTAGAATTTTAGAACTTTTCACATGGAAAAATACTTAAAGTATGTACATAAAAAAAAAGATTCAGAACTGTATATCCAGTTTGATCCCAGGTACATTTTTATACATGTGAAGAAAATATACTGAAACGTCAACTATGGTTATTTCTCAGCTAGGGGGTTAGATGACGGGTCATTTGTTTCTTTGTCCTTTCCTCTATTTGCAAAATCTAAAGCAATTACACAAAGGTTACTTATAAAGAAAACAGTCATCTCTACCTGGAAGAACTGTAGCTGCTTTTCTAGGCCCCAGAAGAAGGGGTGTTTGAGCACGTGCTTCGCCGAGGGGCGTTTCTGAGGGTCCATCGCGATCATTTTCTCTATTAATTCACGTGCAATGACGTCTTCTATAAAGGAGGAAAATAAACAGGCAACTCATTATTACCAGCCTAATGCTAAAACGAAATACCAAAACCCTCAAATATCTGCCTGTATGGCTTTCAGCTCAGCAATTCTATTGACAGGCATTCATCCGAATAACATAAATACCAACGCACACAAAATTTCAGGTAAAAAGGACAGTCCGCACCGTACTATTTGTGAAAAGAAGGACGGGAATGTTAAAAATATTGGAGGCTTGGGTAAATACACTGCTGTGCTCCACTTCCTGGTGCTACGAGCCACTAACATGACTGAATGTGTACTGACACTGAGAGTGTCAAACTGAAGTAAAAAAAAAAAATGCATGTTGCGGTGGTTGTTTACGTACTATTTAAGTCCACTTTTTATACAAATATACTTATGTCCCAGTAAATGCTCAGAATAATATAAACAACAGTATTAATAGTCATCACTGCATAACGGAATTATGGGCCTTTATGTTAATCTGTTTCTCTAAAAGGAATCAAGAGAATAAACTGATAAGCAAAGGGACAAGTTAGTTTTAATTTTTTCAAAAGGTGGCATCGGGCTGCAAGGACCGATTATAACCCAGGAAACCCAAAGCTGGGCAGATAGGGTTATTGTTCCTGTTTAGAAAGAGAGGCCAAAGCTCTTTCTCTGTTCCCCAGCCCAGCACAGCCTGTACCTGCCTACCAGTGTCCCTCAGACAAGAGGTAGTTTATGGAACATGTACAAGACCTTCCCAAATGTCGGTACAGGAAGAGGCCTCAGAGTATTTGACCTTCACAGGTCAAAGCTGGGAAACAGAAGCTCCCAAGGAGGCCCTTGTGAGGTCACACAGATAACTGGGTAACCTGAAGGGACCTGGGAGCTCCTGCAGCATTAGGAGGCAGCACTCCAATGACAGCCCTGCCCAGCCCTCCACTGGCCTTGAGACTTGGCACTAGGAGGTGGTGCTCCAATGATAGCCCTGCCCAGCACCACGCCAGGTTTGAGACTTGACGCTAGGAGGTGTTGCTCCAATGACAGCCCTGCCTAGCCCTCCACCAGCTTTGAGACTTGGCGCTAGGAGGTGGTGCTCCAATGATAGCCCTGCCCAGCACCACTCCAGCTTTGAGACTTGGCGCTAGGAGGCAGTGCTCCAATGGTAGCCCTGCTCAGCACCATGCTAGCTTTGAGACTTGGTGCTAGGAAGTGGTGCTCTAGTGATAGTCCTGCCCAGTTCTCCACCAGCTTTGAGACTTGGTGCTAGGAGGCAGTGCTCCAATGGTAGCCCTGCCCAGCACCATGCCAGCTTTGAGACTTGACGCTAGGAGGTGGTGCTCCAATGGTAGCCCTGCCCAGCACCATGCCAGCTTTGAGACTTGGCGCTAGGAGGTGGTGCTCCAATGGTAGCCCTGCCCAGCACCATGCCAGCTTTGAGACTTGGTGCTAGGAGGTGGTGCTCCAGCGGTAGCCCTGCCCATTTCTCCACCAGCTTTGAGACGTGGTGCTAGGAGGCGGTGCTCCAATGATAGCCCGATAGCCCTGCCCAGTCCTCTGCCAGTTTTGAGAATGCAATGTCAGCTTCCTGAAGCGACAGGGTGAGCACCGGAAAAGAATGGCCCCTGGGAGCGCAGACGCAGCCACCATCCCAATTCCCTGCAGGGGCCACTCGGGCAGCCAAGGAGTTACCCTGATGCCCCCACCTCTGCCTGCTCACCGTGCTTCTCTTGGTGTAAGCAGTCGAGGCTGTAGGCGCCCAGAAGGATGTTGGCTTGCCGCTGCAGGGACTTGCCAAAAGGGTGGCTGCCTTCAGATATCACGTAGTAAAAGACGCAGCCCGCAGAGAAGATGTCCACTGTGTAGGTCTGCAAAGAAACGCGGCGTGAGAGGCCTTCCAGAGGATTCTCCTTCTCCTTCAGCAACCAGGGAGGGACAAGTGCTGTGCTAGTTCTCCCACCTCGAAGGGGTCGTGGGAGAATCAGCGAACGTGTGGAGAGCCACAGGAGAGTAGGTGGTCACTGGAAGGCTCCTTACATGTACATTGAGGATGATGATGGTGTGTCAGGGGTGGAAAAGTTCAATAACAAGCCCAGGGTCACTGCTAGAGAGTGACAAACCAGGACGAGACTCAGGTCATCTACCTCATCAGAATTTTCCTCAGGGAGGTGACAGGCTCAAGACAGGAGGAATACGTTCACCACAATTGAAGCTCAGACCTGACTGTTGCAGTACCTACTCACTGTATCATTCTAGGCCCCCTTGCTTTCCGCAGCCTGTGCTGCCGGAGGTCCCGCTAAGGGGAGCTTTTCCTGCCTGCCTGGGCTTCTCTGTTCAGTTCATCTCTATGCTCAGTTATGTTCTTTCCCAAATTTATTAATGCCATTTGCTCTTGTTATTGTAATAACATAATTTAAATATTCCACAAGGTGGAAAAATCTGAGCGCCATGAAGTTTGAGGTAAGTTGAACCTTTGGAAAGTCTCAATAAAAGGCAGTGACTAGAAAAGCTGCTGTGGAATTAGGGGTGGGAGATTCAACTGTCAGGGACTGGGATGGAAATAGTTAAAATCTAGGCTTCTGCTCTCAAATTGATTAGTAAATGTTTGAAATGGCAACCTAGAAGTTATAGAAGTGGCAAAGCTAGTGTGCTTTACATGACAGGGAAAATGTACAACTCCAATCCCCGTAACCAATCAGTGGACCCCAATTTGAAGAAAAGACTTTGACCCTATATCAAAATATGTCTATTACTTAAAGAATTACATTACTTGCTTTAAGTTAAAATAAAATATTTAAAATGTGTATTTTATTGTGATTCTTCACCACAACTGACTTTTTTGATTAATTGACCAACTGCTTGGTCCCCAACGAATGGGCTACGAGGGCTTCTACTGTACCGAATAGGTTTTAGGATGGCCGATTCTATCCAGGTCTGGATCAGGGAAAGTACAAGGTGAGCCTGTGACATCTTGTGCTAGAAAGCAAGATGCTCAAACACGAATGGGGTCTTATCAAAAGGATGCTCGAGCCAGCTTGAAGGAATGCCTACTGGCCAAATTTGGAACAAATTGAGAAGCAAAAAGAATAAGGACAAGTAAAATGTATAACGACTATAACTGATTATAACACTATTTTAAAAATCCATAAGTCAACAGTGGTTAAAAAAAAAAAAGGAAGAGAAAAAAATAGGAGGGTAAAAATAAAGCTCTTCTTTACAGAAAAATGTCAACTGTTGAACACAGAAGAAATGTCCACTGAATTAAGTAATTCAGGCAAGGCCCATTGATGGATGCTGAGCCACTGGGTGAAGGGCTGTTGGTAAACAGGATATTCACACTGTCCCAAAGTGTCCCCCACTGCTCACTTACGAACAACCAAGGGGAAAATCCACCTTTACAGTGGAGAGATCTGGTGATCAGCACCTGAACCAGGTGATCCAAGATAGTATCACCAGCAGAGGTACCACAGAAATGGCACAATCTGCCACCACATGCCTCCTGATGTTCTGTCCTGTGACCCATTCTTGCTGGTGCCGCTTAACTTGCATCTAATTAAACCTCTAGACCTAACTTCCAGTTTACAGAAAATACAAGGAATAGAGAGACAAGCTGAACGCCATCATAAGGAAACAATCAGACAAATCCATAATGCAGGGCAGGGTATAAAATAATTGCCTAGAGTCTTCAAAAAGTCCATATTGTAGGACGAAAAAGGTGGGAAGACTGTTCTGGATTAAAAGAGATAGACATAATCAAATGTGATGTAAGACACTTGACTGGGCCCTGGTATACAAAAACTTGCTGTACAAAAGACATCTGGTGCAAAAGGACAAGTATTGTATAAGACCACTATTATAAGATCTTGAGAAGTAATTTAAACTGAGAACACATTCTTTTGTGGTTACGAGAGGGGGAGGGAGGGAGGGTGGGAGAGGGTTATTTACTGATTAGATAGTAGATAAGAACTACTTTAGGTGAAGGGAAGGACAACACTCAATACAGGGGAGGTCAGCACAACTGGACTAGACCAAAAGCAAAGAAGTTTCCTGGAAAAACTGAATGCTTCGAAGGTCAGCGGAGCAAGGGCGGGGGTTTGGGGACTATGGCTTCAGGGGACATCTAAGTGAATTGGCAAAATAAATTCTATTAAGAAAACATTCTGCATCCCACTTTGAAGTGTAGCATCTGGGGTCTTAAACACTAACAAACGGCCATCTAAGATGCATCAATGAGTCTCAACCCACCTGGATCAAAGGAGAATGAAGAACACCAAGGTCACAAGGTAATTATGAGCCCAAGAGACAGAAAGGGCAACATAAACTAGAGAATTCATCATCCTGAGACCAGAAGAACTAGATGGTGACTGGCCACAACTGATGACTGCCCTGACAGGGAGCACAACAGAGAACCCCTGAGGGAGCAGGAGAACAGTGGGATCCAGACCCCAAATTCTCATAAAAAAACCAGACTTAATGGTCTGACTAAGACTAGAAGAATCCCGGCAGTCACGATCCCCAAACCTTCTGCTGGCCCAGGACAGGAACCATTCCCGAAGACAACTCATCAGACATGGATTGGACCGGACAATGGTTGGAGGGAGATGCTGATGAAGAGTGATGCATCAGGTGGACACTTGAGACTATGTTGGCATCTCCTGTCTGGAGGGGAGACGGGAGGCTAGAGGGGGTTAGAAACTGGCAAAACGGTCACGAAAGCAGAGACTGGAAGGAGGGAGTGGGCTGACTCATTGCGGAGAGAGTAAGTGAGAGTATGTTGTAAGGTGTATATAAGTTTATATGTGAGAGACTGACTTGATTTGTAAACTTTCATTTAAAGCACAATAAAAATTATTTTAAAAAAAAAGACATCTGGGGGACAAACGGAGAAATTTGTATATGGATTGGATATTAGATGGTATTATGGAAACAGCATGAATTGTTTAGGTCTGATAATGGTAGGGTCCTTAGAAAGCAGAAAGTTCTTGTTCTTAGGAGACACAGACTGAAGTATTTAGGGGTGAAGGGCCAGGATTCCTGGCACTGACATTCTAATGGTTCAGCAGTAGATAGAAAGATAAAGCAAATGTGGCAAAAATATTAACAGATGTTGAATCCAGGTAGAAGTACACATGTATTCACTGTAGCAGCCTTTCAATTTTCTGTATGTCTAAAACTTCTTAAAATAAAAAGCTTGGAAAACAAAATCAAATCAAAAAAGAGGGAAAACTAGAGTTTGTTCACCTTCTGTAAGGCCTGATTTCCTAGTTTCCCAAAATGGGAGGGGGAGGCAAGTGATTGGAAGAGGAGGGAAAAAATAGGCAATTGCCCATGTTGGGCCCTTTCATTCATCTGAACGTGGAAAACACCAGCAGCATGCAGAAGTTCACTCTCCAGCCACATGTGCCCAAGCCCCAAGCGTTGAACTTGAAGGCTCTCACCCCCGAAGATCCAGTGGTGGGCTTCTGCAGTTTTCAGAGCACCGTGCCCATTACTCACTGGGTTCTCCTTGCAGTCTTCACTCAGCATCTCAGGAGCGATCCAGCCTTCTGTGCCGGGCACCCCAGACCGGCGGCTGAAGCTGTGCCTGCCCACTGCCAGCTTCTTGCAGAGGCCAAAGTCAGAGATCATGGCCTTGATCCTGCCATGTGCGTTGGGCATGGAAAGGAGGATGTTGTGGGGTTTCAGGTCTCTGTGAACTAACAGAAAACTCCAAATGAGTCCACAGTTTACCATGAACAACAGCAAGCCTCCTCTGCAGTGGGGAGTGCATCACCGTCAGGCTTTCAGGACATCTTCTGCCACCTCCAGAGCTTCTGGTTTGCAACTATGTACAATTCCTCCTCAGATTCTTCTGCAGCTTGTCGGAAGACCACCTAAACACCCCTCCCGCACATCAGTGATGTGGCAAAGAGTCGACACAGAAGCAAGTCACACCTCAGCAAGCTGGTCACCCCGACCTGGGCCTGTGACCTGGTAGAGGGATACCACTTACCAATGTTGAGGGAGTGGAGGTGAGCCAGGCCTGAAGTAGTCTGCTGCAGCAAGGTGATAGGCTCCAGGCCGAGGTGGGCAAAGTCTTTCTGCTCCACATACTGCAAGAGACAAGATGACAAGGTCACGGCATGCTGCCCTTGGGACCTGGCCCCTCAGCTCATTTTCTCTTACCGCATTTTAAGAGACAAATGGGAAACCACTGGGAAGTTTTACTGAACATAATCCAAAACTGTACTTTCCAGCCAAGCTTCTCGGAGCTGACTTAAACAACAAAGCTCCAATTTACTGATGTGTAATGAGAAAGATAACGAGATGGCAAGAAAGTCAAGCTCACTGCCTCATGTAAGTAATGACATTTAGATCGCTTTATGGTGAGCCTGGAAACCAAGTGGAAGGAGTTGGGAGTATTCTCCAACCCTACACCAGCCAAGCCCAGCGATGGGAGGAACACACCTGGCCAAGCTTCCTGGAGGCAAGGAGGACCAACTGCAAGCAGAGACTGCCCCAGGCATGCTGAGGAGGCCACTACATTAAGACTAGCAGCACTTCTGGAGGGAACTTCTGGGGGTGGTAAAAACGTTCTGCTTTCTGACTGTGTTTACGGTTAAATGGATATAGAGATTTATCAAAATGCATCAAACTGTATGTTTAAAATGAATGCATTTTATCACACGTATGATATGCCTCCATAAAATTAATTAAACAAAATAAAAATAGATAAACTGGCGGTCTCTAAAACCACCGCCCAGTTGCTGGGAGAAGGAGGCTTCAGTGGCAACAGCAAAGCTATGGGGACCCTGGGCACCCAAGGGCCGGCAGGCGCACCTCCTGCAGAGTGGCTGCGCACAGCTCGATGGCAATGTACTGGAACTGCCGGTCTCTCTCGGTGCAAAAGTAGCGGATCACGTTGGGGTGCTCGTCTGACTCTCGCAGCAGCTGGACCTCACGGTCTGCAAAGCTGAAACACTCCGGGAGGATCCTCTTGACGGCCACATCACGGTTGTCAAACATACCTCTGCAGGACAAGGGGTGGGAATTGAGTTTGGTGAGCGCAGGTTGGGCCAAGAGGATGAGGTGGAGCTTGTGGGTCTCCTCCTTCTGCTATCCTGTGGCCATCCCATCAGCTTTGAGCCCAGAGGTCCACAACCAAACACCAGGTGCCCCCAAGGCTCAGGGAGGCTGTGAGCTCTGTGGAGCCAGGACCAACTCTGTCCTGGTCACTGCTCTGTTCCCAGAGCCCGACAGGCATGAGGTGGTGAAGGCCCAGGCCTTTCTCATCCACTCACCGGTACACAATTGTGCCCTCAGCTCCGTGGCCCAGGACATCCTTGGGACAAAATGAAATTTTTCCAACCAACACCATGCTGGTTTCCTCATCTGGGACAGAAAATGAAAAAGAAAAGGTTATTTTAAACATACATAACCCAAAAAACACTGAGGTTAAAATGCCTACTAATTTCCTGACCTTAGATTAAGAGAAGGGATTTAAGAAGCTCCATGCCACACCCCCAGTCCCCAGTAAGCATGAGCCCCTGGTTCCAGTCCCCATTTATACACAGGGCCACCTCCTTCCCCACCCCCTGCATTTCTTCTCTCCTGCCTTCATGTTATTGTGAGAGGTGTGTCTTACAATCTTTCCAGGCACAGCGAGCATGTCTGTGATTCTCTGTATTCTCTATGGTTTTATATATTTATATCTATCAAAGCAGCCCTGGCGGTACAGTGGTTAAGTGCTTGACTGCTAACCAAAAGGTCAGTGGTTCAAACCCACCAGTTGCTCCACAGGAGACAGATGTGGCAGTTTGCTTCCGTAAAGATTACAGCCTTGGAAACCCTACGGGGCAGTTCTACTCTGTCCTATAGGGTTGTTATGAGTCGGAACCAACTTGATGGCAACGGGTTTGGTTTGGTTTTTGGTATCTAGCTATGCCCACATACGCTTATATATAGTTAGAACTAATTAATAGTTGTTAACAACAACAAAAAAAAACTATCCATCCCAAAGAAATGAAATATTTGCACCTTGAAACACTCAGGTAGAGGACACAGACGTGAAAGACGAAGAGACCAGCAGCAGCGTCTCCAGCCTGAGACTTGAGGCCCGAGACTTTGTGCACTAGCTATGCACTAACACCCTCAGAATACTGGGTTCGGCCCTGACAGCCGGCCTGAGCCAGCCTCCCAAAGAGCAAGGCCCATCAACAGCTGCACTTCTATGCTTGGCTGCTGGCTGGCTTCAGGAACATTCTCAAGCCATTGCAGCCAGCGGCAATTCCTGCCCTTGTGGAGTAAGACGGAGGGAGAGCCTGGGGCCGAGAAGGCCCTTTGAGGGGAGATGCCATGGGAGGGGACAGGCAGCAGAGAGGCCTGCAGGGTGGAGGGAGTTCAGAGAGAACACAGGGAAGCCCTGGGAATGGAAGAAGGTACCGTGCTTTGTGGTACTCAGATGGGGTTCCGGGAAAAGATAAACAGCAGCAAATGCCACTTGCTTTACCCTCGTCATCCTGGTCCAGGGAGGGGCTGATGCCAGCCTTGGAGGCAGAGCCGCTCATGTGCAGAGAGTGGTTGGACGCTCTGGGGGACATGCTGGGGCTGCTGGTGCCTGAGCTCTCCGAGTACGGGCCAGATATGTCCAGGAGCTCTGTGTCCTGTGCCGGGTCCACAGGTGAATGGAAGGGCAGCTGCTGCTGTTGCAGGAGCTGGATTTTCTCCAGTTCCTTCTGGAACTGCTGGTGCTGGAGCTGCTGCTGCTGATGCATGCTCTGGGAAGAGAGATGCCCATTCAGAACACAGCCCCCCACACCCTGAGGAAAGAAGACCCCAAAGGGCAGAACGAGACCAGCGAGAAGGCACATGGAGGTAGAATTGGCTCAGTGAACGGAGGTGCCTTCTGCAGTAGTCCCTTCCAGTACAGCCCACTCCCCAGCACCGGAGGGGCCTGCCAGGGGCTGAATGGTCACAGGCAGGAGCACCAGAAGAGGAATCCTGCCCAGGAGGAATGCTGGGCCAGATGGTGGGCATTCAATTCTAAAATTCTGCAAGTTTGGTGAAAAGTTTGGGAGTTGTTCCAAAAGGGAAACCAAACAGAGGTCCAACAGTTACCAGAGGGTGACAGGTTGAGAGCACAGTGGATTCAGGGAAGGCCAGGCTTGCTATCCACTCTGGGCTACGCACTCATAGAGGTTAGCTCAAGTCCTCAGCACCCAGGGAGGCAGATGAGCAGGCTGGGCTCAGACCTCCCAGCCACCTGTCCACAGCCACATGGCCAGGATGTGACAGATCGGGGCTGACGTAGGGGGCTTTGTCAAGGTCCCGTCCTCTCCCCGTCATCACGCTGCCTCCCCGTGCCCCCGTGCTGCTCTCATTTATTTTGAAAAATTTATTCCATCATTATTTGAAGCCACAGCTATCTGTGATTATTACCACTCATATGTGGAAAGGTGACTAAAGGGATTGGCGTGTAGCCAACAACTCACTCTGGAGCTATATTTCTAGCGCTCTCTCTCAAACCTGGGTTGAAGTCCTGGAAATGCCATCTACTAGTTGAGTAATCTGAGAAAGTTGTTTATTTCCCTGAGCTTCGTTTCTTCATGTGTGGAAAGAGGACAAAAAATAATGACCCCATAGGCCTGCTGTGAGGGTCAAACAACGCAGTGAACACGTCTTGACAATGTAAACGTAAGGGGTGTGCCATTCCCAACAGGACATGTACTTCCTGCATGCATGTGTTCTAAGGCGCTAATGTTTCGGCACTTGGAGCAACTTGCTGAAGGAATATTCCTCTAGAATATTTTCTCCAACCCACTCAACTACGTAAGTTTAGCTCACTTATTTCCAACTAGAAAGTCAAAGTAATTGCTGTGTTGCCGTTTTTACTCCAGCTGATATTTCCAACAGGCAGTTTCTAAGGGAGGAAAGTTAGACTTTCACCTATTATCTCTATTCTTAAAAAAGAAAATGCAATTAACTATTCAATATGATCTGCAAGCAAAGCTTATACATTGGCTTTTACAGACACTTACTTGAAAAACCCTAAGCCTTGGTCAAAAATTGTCCTTTTCTAAGAAGCTAGTGTCTCTTTAATTACAATGTTTTTAGAGACAGGCAAATATTTATTTTTAAATGTGAGAAGAAAATTATCTGCTTGCTTGCTGTGTTCGTCTGGGCCTCAGTGACAGCAGGCACAGACGTTCAGAAGCTCGTGGGAGAGCAGTGGGAAGGGCTGAGCCTTACCAAGGGGTAGGTGATGATGAAGGCCACCCAGCCGATCAGCAGGAAGGTACTCAGGATGATGGTGGCCATGTCCTTGAGCATGGAATCCACGGGTGCCTCAGGCTTGGCGGGGGCATGGGTAAACTTCTCTTCCACATCCTGAGTCACTGTGGTGGGCGCGGTTTCTGAAGTCTGGTCAACCAGGTTGATGACCTGTATGGGAGACAATTGTTACGTGACTGTACAACTCCTAGCCAGGTATCAGTGAGGCGAGCAATCAAGAGATGCAGGTCCTATTTATAGGGTCACGCTACGCTGTGATGGGTTGGATCACAGGCCTATCTCCTCAGAGTCTGTGAGCTGGACATACCAGGGTTGTTCCCTCTCCAAGCCTTTACCTAAGCTGTGCTCTTCCTTCCAGGAACCAGGCCAAAATCTACTCATTCCTCCAAGCCTTGGTCCGCCCTCCTTCCCTATAACCTTCACTCGCCCCTTCCTCTTCCGCCCCATCCGCCTTTAACACTTTATGTGGTTTGCTATGGATTCCGTGCACTCCTGCTTAATTAGACTGCATGCTCTGAAGGCAAGGGCAAAGGCTAACGCCCACTCCCCCCGACACCTGGCATAAAAATCCACTGACTGTCCTTTATCCCCTCACCTCCTCAAAGCTCTTTTTCTCGGAATCAGCAGGAATCACGTTTTCCCGATGTTTGGGCAGATTGTTGGGGAACCTCTCCAGCATCTTGGTTGATGCAGACAATGGAGTTTCATGGTGTCCTAGGAAAGGAATCAAAACCTCGAATGAGAACAATTTCCCCAGCGTGAGGTCTCACTCGATAAACTTAGTCACTATTCTCTGTAGCACAGGTCCAAATGCAAACCCTCAGATTTATTTAAAAAAAAAAACAAAAAAAAACCCAGTGCAGGTAGTAGAAATTAGAAGTAGTTACCAGAAGAGTTACATTAAAACAGACATTTTATTGCTCGGTGGCATGGATCCAGTATTTGCAGTCTCACAATGAGGAACAAAAAAGTGTTGTTGTCACGAGAAGCATCAGGATATTCAGGATGTGTTCAGAAGCAACACGCATGTGGCTAGTTCCTAAATCTGGGTGCCAATCGGCATGAATATGCTTAGTTCCCCATTCATAGCTGAAGCTTTACGAAGCTTCATACAAAGTTCAGAGCTCTCCCTTCAGTGCTTACCCCTGGATTCTCTCTACAAAGGCTATCAAATTTCCATCTTGGCATTTAAATTGCCCAGGTGGAGTTCTATTCCTTCTACCATCTCATTGTGAAACAGGGCACATGTGCTACATGGATGGGGAGCAAGGCTTCTGGAAGGCTCTCACTCAGTCAATGTTCTCCACAACTCTTTGTGATGACCTAGTATTTAGCACACTGACGAAGCATGGATTGATTGCAAAGGACCACGGGAGAGACAAAATTGAATAAAACAAGGAACTGGCACTCAGTGTGGCCTGATGATCTGTTTAGGTCTAAAACTGAATGACTCTATCCTGCTGTAATCACCCCGGGCATTTGCTAGAGACACAGCTCCTCTCTTCTCTGCGTGGTTTGTCACACTGAATGTCTCTGTCCCCAGCACCCCTCGCCCTTGGTTGTCACTAGAACATCTTATCTCTCCTGCTGACAAGGCCTCCAATTCAGGCCCCCACACCTACCTCGGGGCCAGCAGGGATGGCATCAATAATCGGAAGGGAAAGGAAAAAAGGGACTTCCCATGCCCACCCCAGACAATACAGCCCAGGACCTCTTCCCAAGCCCAGCCTTGAACTCGTCACTACCTTAATCTCTTTCTCCTGGGTCTTCAACTCTCTCTTTCCCCAATCTTTTCACCCCCAACCCAAACCAACTCCAAGTGAATTCTTCCATAGAAATAGCCTGTTTCCGTACCTATAAAATGGAAATAACAAGGGCATCTACCTCACACGGGGTCACTGTGAGAATTAAATAAGGAAATTGTACTCCAAAGTGCTTGGCACCACTCCTGGCACATAACAGCATGCTCAGTGTATGTCAGATACAATTACACAGATTTACATTATCTACTACTTGACTTTTGGGACATTAAGTGTTTAACACTTTTTGAGAATTGACTTGGTAACACAGCTACCCTGTCTGTTTTCCTTGGGGGAGCAAAATGTCCCAAGGTCTAAACCACAGACTTAGAAGTGAACAGAGCACACTGCATTCAGAGTTGAGCTGACTGTAAATCTGCAATGGCAGCCTTTGCCCACCAGGAGGCAGTACCTGACCATCTACAGCTTGGAGAATGCTGCTTTTATCTATCCACCAGCACTACTTGCCACAGAGTGGATGCTGACTCGTGGTGACCCTGTGTGAGTAGAACTGTCCTCCACAGGGTTTTCACTGGCTGTTTTTTTCAGACATAGATTGCCAGGCCTTTCTTCCGAGGTACCTCTGGGTGGAACTGAACCTCTTCTTACCTATCAGAAGCCAGTAATTCCTCAGGTAGTTGAGCTTGTTCTTCCCTTTGAGTCCAGGGTCAAACTTTAGGTCTGTGCTGGGCGTGATCACACACTCCCCTTTGTCCCCGATGGTGACACCGTCAGTCTGGGGGCCTTCCAACAAAGGAAGAGTGCTGCCTCGGGGCTGTGAAGACAGAAATGGAGGTGAGGCCGGGAAAGCCCTCCACGTGCACGTTTGCCAAGTCCCACCGAGGATCTTCCCAGTGACTGTCTAAGCGCAGAGGGGCCTGGCACACCTCAAGATAAGCGGGATCTCTAGTGTGGGGCTGGTCCAAGTAAGCCACGAAGGCCCTAAGACTGGGCAGGAGAAGCTCCTCCCCCAGGACTCGACAGCGCTGCACTGATGTCCTTAACATGGATGCTGTTTTAGTTTCTCATGTCTGGATACTGGGGAGCAAGAAGGAGGTGTGTGTGGAATTCTAAGTAGCTATTATGTGAAGCGGATATAAGTGCCAGAGGATGAGTGGGCATCTACTAGTCCATATTCCAGAAGTTCAGTCAGAAGCAGTTAACAGGTGTGGAGTGAGCTCCAGGCCCCGTCAGGAGCTGGCTCTGGCACTGCTGGAGCTACAACAGCCTACCCATGGGGCAGCCCATCGGTTCACTGGGAAGAAGAGAGATGCCCACCAAACTGTTCAAGCACTACAAGGGTCAAAACAGGCGTCCAGGATCACAATGCCTCAAGCATTCAGGGAGCGAGCCTTAGAAGGCTGGAGCCCCAGGAGGCTTGTGTAGATCAGGAAGGAGGGGAAGGATCTGAGTAGGAAAAAGGAAGCAGGAAGGCACCTGATGCTGGAGGAGCAGCTGGAACAAAGGCTCAGAAGAAAAAAAGATGAACGTGGACTTTCTGGAAATCAAGGAGAAGACGCACCTGGTTGGATGGTACAACTCCCACAGAGAAACTAACAGTGTGGCTGATGGGCATGGAGGGACTGGACTGGGGAGGGCCTTGAACACCAGCCTGCAGAGTTCAGCTTTGAACATGCAGCAAAGGGGAACAGCAGCCAGCACTTCCTGGGCTTTAGGAAGCTGCTCCGGCATGCATTTCGTCTCCCAACGCAGATTGTGGTCTGTGCAGAAGTTGGTTTTGAGGATTTAAGATCTGTGTTTTGCGTTCTCAACCAATAAGATCTTCATCTATAACTCAGCCATTTGTTGCTAAAATGGACAAGGAGTAGTCAGGCGGCTTCGTCTGTGAGGCTCCCCGCAGCGGACTTACCACGACAGCGACCCCCTCATGTACCATGGAGGGGGAGGCGTACAGGCTGGTAGAGTATTTCCCAACATACAAGGTGGGCCTGCGAGAGAAACAGACACACGCATTCTAAGGTCACTTAATTTCAGAATCCCACAAAAGGTGGCTACTTGGAGGGAAGAATTGTAGCCCCAAACCCCATCCACAGGAACAACTAAATTAAGCCCCAAGCAAAGAGGAAAGCAGCGGGGATGTGAGGGCTGGGCACAGCCCTGGGGACCAGGAGAACTGGGCTTCAGGCCCCAGCTATCACTCACTGCCTAAAACAGCATGGACAAGCTACCTAACTGCAAGCCTTGGTTTCCTCATCTGCAAAATGGCAGGGCTGGACTAGAATATGCCTGTGACGGCCTACAGGAAGGACTACGTTTGCTGATCATCCGGAAGAGACCAGATGTACAGCAACGGCTGCCAAAACCTTGAAGGCTACCCTGACCAGGGCACACTTTGGTAATCAAGCTATTACTAAAATCACCATTCCATCTTGTCATTTTTAAGGTTCTAGAGGTTCTACAGAAGCCCTGAGAAACAGTCAACTGCTCTAATCTGGATGCCTAAGAAATGCCTAAGGGATGCATAAGAAATTCAAACTGGGTGAGACTTCTGGTCCCCCCAGCTGGGTGGTCCGTCCGTCCCTTACTGGGGCATCAGGAGGGGATGATGGTACGGCTTTGTCTGTGGTGTCAGCTTGAAAATGGCAGACGCCACACCTTCAGATCCTTCCGGTTACTACCAACAGCCGATTTGGGATCGGTCAGCTACAAAATCACCTAAACCTCTCTCAGTAAATATCTTACGTTCGAATGGTGTTTGACAATTACAGAACACTTTCCTGCACGCTAACTTATTTGACCTTCCCCATTACTCTATAAAGTAGGAAACTGAGGCTCAGCAAGGTTAAGTGACTTAGTTATAGGCTACTGATAGGTGGAGACTGAACACAGGTCTGTTGAGTCTCAGACTCACACGTATCATAACAACCCTTTCTTCTGATTTTTAAAAATGAATATAATCTAAAATAAAATCCTAGAAAACACACGAATAAAAAAGTCTCCTTTATTCCCACCACTTGAGATATATCCAAATTGTACCGTGGTGATAATGGCAGTCTCTTTGCCCTCCCCATCCATAACTTAATTTAATATTCAAAAAATCTGTAGTATCCAACAGAATTTCAAATTCGCATGGACTCTAGACTTCCTGGAGCCATGGAGGGTGGATGCACCCCTGAAACTACTGCCTTGAGATAATCTTTAAACCTTAAACCAAAAATATCCCCTGAAATCATCTTAAAACTGAAAAACTGTTTAGCTTAACTATTAAAAAAAAAAAAATAGGTCTGCCTTTAGCATTATACTCTTTTAAGAACTATCTACACAGGATCAAATTGACAACAGCAACTCAAAAGACGAGGTAGGAACATTGGGGGCAGTAAGTGTATGTGAATGAGGGAGGAACAACTCAGAAAAGGAGGGTGAGAATGGTTGCACAACTTGAAGAATGTAATCAGTGTCACTAAATTGTACCTATAGGAACTGTTGAACTGATGTATGATCTGCTGTGTATTCTCAGCAACAAAATATATAAAATTTAGAAAAAAAAAAAAGGTGCAGTATCAAGGGATGCCCTTCTTATGTTCTGAGGTTTCTGAATGACCACAAGGCCAGGTCATAGCTGCCCTCTTCTGCCCCGAGTTCCTGGACTCACGTCAGCTTGCTCTTGGCCTCCGTCTCCTTGGGGAACGGGTACTTCCACTTGGTGATGCGCCCCACCTCCCCAGACATGAAGGTCAGATAACGCAGGGTCTCCACAGCGACGTTGATGTGCATCACCTTCCTCAGACCCTCCCGCTGCCAAACATAAAAGGCCACCACAGGGGAGGCGTAGTTTTGGATCCACAGGACGTCCCCAGATTCACTGTCCACGGTCACCACCAGCCCATCACCATTCGACACAAAGTGGGACATCTCTGCGGCAGATCAGACAAACAAAGCAAGTCAGGTCTCACCCCATTTCACAACCACATCCTCCACTCTCTCGGCAAGTTGTGGTTACTCAGCTGGAGGCAGCAAGACTTCTGGAGTATTCTCAGGTCTCCTCTGGACAATTTCACTTGTTTCCAATGAACTCGCTCAGGGTCTGCAGTATCACGACACTGGGAGCTGGCCTGGCTCATAAACTAATATAGAATTGCACTCCCTGAGGCAATTTAAGGTGACATTCTTTACTGTTCTATTCAAGAAGCAAGAGTAAATACTGAGGCGAAAGGGGCAAGTGGAGATGCTGCTGATATGGCATTTTGTAGCAATCATTTTAAAAATCTATCAACCAAGCTGAAAGACCACGACACTGTCTGCATCTGGCTCAGGAAGGGGCACCCAAACATAGACAAGCAAGACTACTCGGCAGAGATTGCCAATGGACTTCGAGACACCAGTGTTAAGATGGAAAAATCGCTGTTTAGTTTTCATTTGAGCTGGGGGAAGGTTAACTAGAGAAGTTCCTAGGGGATAAGCCACACTTAGAGAGTGGCCTTCTTGATGGGGCTGCTCAAGTCATATAAAAAAACAAAAAACCTGGTTTTTAATTCTACTTCCCATGGGCTTATAGTGAATTCCTTCTTTGACACAGAGAGACTCATAAGGCATGCCTGTCCTTCTCTCGGTTATCCTTCAGACTTTTCACCCAGGCCCTTGATGCAGTGACTGTTGGAAGTATTTACTACAAGACCAGGGAAAGTCCAGAACCTGGTGAAGAAGAGTCTTAAAAGAAAATCCTACTTTCTGGAGCGACTGTTTCCTCATAGGTCAAAAGTACCGGCCCAACCTTCCGAAGCTGACCCGAAAGCACTTACTGTAGTCCATGTCGTCCTCAGGCAGCGAGGCTGCATAGTCAAAGTAGGTGGCGTTCCACCGGAGCTCTCGGTTTTTGGTGTCATACATGGTGATGGTGTACTCTGGAGAACACACACCAACCCATTACCACGGGTGGGCTACAGCACCTACTGAGATGTTGACCTTACCTAATTTATAACCAAAAAGTCCTCCCTACATTGCATGTAAGAAAGCCCAGGCTATCTACGTGGAAAGAGAAGAGCCATATGGAGGAGAACCGAAGTCAAACACATATGAGCAAACCCAGCAGAAGGCATGTGGAGCAGAGACAAGCCCCTTGCACCCTCCCTGGACTTATGATTCAGAATAATGAGCAATATAATGGCCATTGTTTTAAGCCACTTAAGTGTTGGAGTGGTTTATTATACAGCAATAGATAACTGATATAGAAATTGGTACCCAGAAGTAGGATGGTGCTTTAACAAAAACTTAAAACATGTGGCATGGACTTTGGGACAAGGTGGCAGAAGAGGGCTGGAAGGACAACAAGAGCATCATGAATAGAGACTGAAAGCACAGCAGGAGAGCCAATACTGGGTTGAAAAGGGGCAACCATCTCATGTAGTGATAGCATAACTAGCCAGACTGCCACTTGTGCCAATTCGTGGATCTGGCTAAGTAGATCTCCAGGCTGCATGCAGAAAGTGCCGAATAGTTTCTCTTGGCTGTGTACAATACAGTGAAACCTGAGAAAGCTGGAGCCTGTGTAAGGCGGAAACCTGTCAGAGAAGGAAAATTCAAATATTTTCTTCTAATAAGGAGCTATTGAAAAGTGGTTAAGACTACACCCTGTCAAAGGCAGAAAACTTGCGAGATCCAGAAAAACGAGGCAGTCCTTTCAAGTTCTGGCTCTCACAGGTTTCACTGTATATTGGAAGAGAAATGAGCTAAAGAAAAAACACTGCATTTTCTAGCAGAAAATAGAGGAAATATAGAGGGTCCAGGACTATCTCATCATCTGGCAAAAGATTCTCAACATAAAAAATGGCCTTAGGGCAAGATAAAATCCAGGGCTCTGCCAGTAAAAAATGGCCTCAGGGTCAAGATCAAATCAAGGGTAAGGATTGGCACGAAACCTCAGAAATATTTAAGGTAGTACCTTACACAAACCCTCTCAGCTAGATAAGAAGGTTATAAGAACTATAAGGGTATTTTACCATAGCATAGAGAGAGAGGGGCCTGTCGCAAAGAGATTTGTGGGTATGGCTTTTATTAAGTGGAGTGGACTATAATTTGACACATGGGAAATCCACAAAGTTTTTAAAGTGTTTTATCAACATGGACTAAAAGGACCAGAGACAGTCAAAAAAAAAAAAAAAGGGCTCTAGACCTCCAACTCGTAGTGGATAAGGAACAGGCTGAAAAAGCTACAAAACTTATAGTTATTTCTACGGAAAAGAAAAGAATTCTCAGAGAGAAGAAGCAAGAGCCACTAAGAAGAGCATACTGCAGAACCAATCCCAGAGGGCAAAATTGGACCCTAATCAAGGAATACTCCTTGTTCCCAGAGTAGGGGAACCTGAAAACCTATGCTTGGCTGGATTTCAGAATTACTCTGGACCAGTGATTGCTATGTGCCTCTCTTTTCTTCCCTTTCTGAATGGGAATGTTTGCTGCAGCTGTCCCGTCCCTACTTCATTATCGTATGTTGGGTTGGGGGACGCAGAAGGGATATCCAGGTCTCTAGATCAAGAGAAGCTGCATCTGAGTAGCCTCCTCCACCTCCAGACCTGATGCCTATCATGAAATGCTGGATTTTGAGACTGATGCTACATTTGGACTTTGGGAGTCTGGGGAGGGAGTGAGTACATCCTGCACGAGGGAGGGCTGCAAACTATTGTAGTCAGAGGGAAGACTGTGGTAGGTTTTCTGAAAAGATCACCCCTAATTCTTCCCATTCCTGTAATGTTCATGGTACTCGTCCCATCAAGAGGCTCGGTCTATTTCTCCTCTCCTTGATTCTGTGCTGGCCTTGTGACTTGCTTTGACCAATAGGCCACAGTGGAAGTAAAGTTCTGAGACTTCTGAGCCCAAGTATTGTAGCTTCTCCTTTTACTCAAGCAGGGAATCCAGTCGCCATGTAAATAAGTCCATATTGTCTGTGTGGAGAAAGGCCACTTGGAGGTGAACCAAGGTCCCAGGTGTGAGTGAGCCCCGCCAGCACCATGTGGAGCAGAGACAAATCAACCCTGCTAAGCCCTTTTTTTAAAGCCCTTCCTGAATTCTTTTTCCTCTGAATCATGGAGCAGTAAAATGATTGTTGTTTTGAGCACTAAGTTAGGGTGGTTTGTTATGGAGCAACAGATAATGGAAACAAAGCTTTACACACCTAGGCGCACATATTTCTTCTGATACCAGAGCTTATTCTAACTTCCTCAAGTACCCCCACTCTACCTGAAAACTGCACAATTTTTATCCCTGGGTTAAGCTGGAACCACTGTAAGGCTTTACTTAATAGAAAAAGTAAGGAAACAAATCCAAAGCGGTCAGTACAGCTGGAATACTTGATTTTTGTGGGGTGGAAATGGGGGAGCAAGGGGTGGGTCCTGCAATCTAAGTACAGATCTTCCTCTTAGCGTCTGGAGAGCCTGCCCAGCTGCTAGAGGGGCCAAGATTAGTTTCACAGATATTTGGGAAGCCACTGTTCTCCACAGCACCTGAAGAAAGGTTCTTTCTCTCTCTCAAAGCCTTAGTTACCTGAATGTTTAGACCTAAATTTCCTGCTCTATTGTAATGATTTCATCCTAGGTTTCTGGTATAACTTCTTCCTACTAAATATTTTCTTGCTTCCCTTTTAACTTCATTTTATCTGTCATTCAATTTTTACTGAGTAATCTATCTGTCAGGTGCTGAACACATAAAAATGAATGAGGCAGATTCCTTGTAGTAAAGGGCTTACCAGTCACCCAGTCACATGTCTGAGCATCTACTGTGTGTCACGCCCTGTGCTGGGGGTGAGGGTATAGCAGGGAACCAGACAAAATCCCTGACCTCAGGAAGCTGACAGTCTGGCGGGGGCGACAGAGAATAGGCAAATAAATTTCTAAGTATGTTGTGACAAGTGTTAAGAAGGAGAGCAGAACAAGAAGAGGTAGAAAAAAACAGGAAGTGGGGTGGTGCGGAGGGTGCTATTCATCATGCCAGTAAAGGGACAATGACCAGCGGCAATATGGCTGCTACCACAATGCCTGGGCAAACTGCTCTGTGTGCTCAGAGGACAGAAGAGCCAAGTATCGTTTGGCAGGATGGGGAGCTGGGAGGCTGGGGAAGAGGCTTTACAGAGAAGGGGACTTTTGAACAGAATCATGAAAGAGAGGACATTTGCCAGGTAGGCAAAAACATCATACCTGGTGGAGAAGGGGCACTGCTAACGTTTTTAAAAACCCAGCACTGCTTATTCTGGGAGGTGCGGGGGGTTCACCCTGATGGGATAACATGTAAGCGACGGAGATGCAAGGAGGGCTGATCAGGTGGCTGCCATGTCCCAGGGGCATTGGGGGCTGTGGTACAGAGAGTTTGGGCTGTACCCCGTGGGCAATATGGAGCCACTGAAGGACCTTTCAAAGGGGAGCAGCATGCTCAGATCTGTGTTTGGAGAAGATAGCTCTGGCCACCTTATGGAGAATGAACCTGGAGGGAGTGACTTCGGATCCTTGTGGACGCAGGCAGGTTGTGAGTGATCAGAGGTTCCCTTCTTACCTGTTCGCCCGAGATACAGAAGAGAGGTGGATGGACAGAGACTTTCTGCGAAGGCCGATGACAAAGTCTGCTGCTTCTCCCCGGTCAGGAGGTCAATAACATACCAAATGTCCTGCTTTTTACCTGGAAGGGTCACATGATACACTGTTGTTCATACCTGTTCTATAACGGACAAAAATCACTGCCAAACCAGCAGCCCGAGATGTTCTCTGTGCCGAGAGAGATGGCTTGAAGTTCACTTGGTGCCCAAGACATCTCTGTGATGCTCTGAAGGTGACAATGTAAATGGTAATGTGGAAATAATATTTTTTGAGCCACTGGGTCTTATATTAACTTAATAATTAATCATGGTATTAAATAGTACTCCAAACCTAATAAACCCCCAAAAAAACCCACTGCTGTCAAGTCGATTCCAACTTATAGCGGCCCTATAGGACAGAAGAGAACTGCCCCATAGAGTTTCCAAGAAGCGCCTGGCAGATTCGAACTGCTGACCTTTTGGTTAGCAGCTATAGCAGTTAACCACTATGCCATCAGAGTTTCCGAATAACCTAATCATAAATCCAAACCAAACCCATTGCTGTCAAGTCAATTTTGGCTCATAGTGGCCCATCTTTCTCCCATGGAGTGGCTGGTGGGTTCGAACCACTGACCTTTCGGTTAGCAGCTGAGAGCTTAACCATAGTGAAAAAAAAAAAAAAAAAGTTCTTCAAGCTTCCAAGTTAAATTTTATTACTTTGATTAGTGGCCTTAAATATGAACGTTATTGCCTGTAAAGGACAATCCTTTTCCCATGCTCTAAGATCTGTATAAACATGGAAATTCACCCAGGAGCTCATCTCTCTGGTAACCATCATTCATATTTCTCAGCATCTCTACTAATTAGCTCACATGTAAAGAGAATCTACAGTTACTGTTTATAAGTATAATTAGCTGAAGCCCATAATTGGCCAGTGGAGTTGCTACAACCTGGTACTAATGAGGCCAAAGTCATCTCAGCCCCTGTCCCTTAGGTTATTCCCTAGCTACAGGCCAGACCCCTCACCCTGGTCAACTGATTAACAGGTATGAACAGGTGGACAGCCAAACAACACCATCAGGAAAACTCAAAGCATATGTTATCTATGGTGCGTCCACCAAAGCATCCTGGGGCTGATGAGTCGGCAGCAGTGCCTCCTGTCTGGAAGTCAGCACATTCACTGTATTTCTGTTTGGTGAGGTATGGCCTCTGGTCAGTTAATATTACTGCAAGGGATTCTTGGAAGCGGAGTAATGAGACACCAATGAAGATCACAGGACATGAGAAGCTACTAAAGCTACCCTCGATTCTAAGGAGCACTGGTGGTGCAATGGTTAAGTCCTTGGCTGTTAACTGAAAGGCTGGTGGTTCAAACCCACCCAGCGACTCTGCAGAAGAAAGACCTGGCAATCTGCTCCTGTAAAGATTACAGCCTAGAAAACCCTATGGGGCAGCTCTACTCTACCACATGGGGTTGTTATGAGTTGAAAATTGACTTGATGACACCCAACAACAACACACTTGGTTTTGACATATGTAACATGCACGCCTCTTTTGTATGTATGAAACTTGTCCATGGATCATAACTTTCTGTTCTCAGTGATAAAGATCTGAAAATGGAGTGAAACTTCATCAGACAGCTGTGACCATGAACCCTTTCTAACTAGCATGACACCATCTGGTTACTTCAAGGAGCATGAGAATCTACATAACCCAGCTACAACTTTCACAGATGAATCGGAAAGACCACCAAGCTATTAAACATGTTTAATGAACTCACTTAAGAGAGTGCCACACAAAGGTGATGGAAACAATATCCTAAGTACCCCAAAGTGATGAATCATTCACAGAAGCTGAATACCCAGGTAGGAAACTGTGACGCAGATGGTCCAACTTCACCTGGACTGGTTGGGAGGAAGAGCTCGGGCCACAGCCCAGAGGAGAAAGGAGACCTGTGCTGATCACTTCCTGCGAATCCCTCATCCTGAAGGTGTGGGAAGAAGCCAGGGCCCAGTGTCCCTACTAAACACTTCAAATCCTGCTGGCACTTGAGACCCAGAAATACACATTCGTCTCCAGAGGTGTGAATAGGCAATAAGCACTTTCAGTTCCTCAGAAAGAAAACCACTGTATAAATACAGGGTATGATTACTACTACGATTTCCAGATAAAGGCAGCTCTACTTTGTGTTACAAATGCATTTTTATTGACATTTTGGCAGCAACAGGGGCAGAGAAAAGCAGGTGATCTGATGCAGTGAAAGATGTGACCCCTGTAGGTATGGAGGCAAGCTGCTAAGAGCTGTTTTTACCAAAAATCCTGAGAGCAGAAAATACGAAGAAAGCCCTATAATTAATAGGCAGAGCCTGGCTTCTCTTCCTTGGCTCAGATGATTGTATTCACTTTAAATTTCATCCAGTTGCTGCTGGGGATGTTGCAATCTTTAAATCGCTAGGGGTAGGTCAACACCGCAGCTAAAAGCTTGTTAAATGAGTAACCATATTAATGGTGTTAATTCCTCTCCCAGGTAGGGGGAACCCTTTCTTAATTGGCCAGCTGATCCTGGCAAGAACAGCATCCGCAGCATTAAGAAAGCCATTTCCCAGAAGGGCTGGCCAGGGAACGAACACACCTCTCTCTCAGTCACACCTCTTCCCAGACACCAGGACTGATTTCCAGAGATAAAATTTTAGGTGTTGAAAATGGGAACTCTTACCCATGTAAAGAATTCCATCTGAACTTCGGCATGGAGATGCCTGCACCAACTCTGGGATGGTAAAGGGAAGTTTCTTTAAAAAAAAAAAAAAGGACAAAGAAGAAATAAGTTAACCAAGTCTTGTGCAATTATTACCAATTTTACTGGGCAGTGTGTTATTAAATTCTGCTAAAAAGAGAGAAGCACTGTAGATGGCAGATGGGAGTTGTCTGAATCAGACACCAGAGAAAGGGGGCGCCCCAGACTTCTACTCGCACTTCACACAAGCCCTTGGCTTCCAGGCCCCCGTGCTCTGTAACCTCCATCGTCTTTAGATACCAGGATGCAGAGGCCTCCTGAAGGTCTCCTGTCTACAATAAGCACTTCTGGGTAACACAAACCTTTTCTGAAAAGTGACACAAATATGGAGCGTTACACAATCTCTGAAATTCTGAGGGTGAGAGAGAGAGTTCTCTGGTCTTGGAAAATTGACCCAGAGATGGTTAGCCTGAGTAGAACGGCAATGCTTTTTAGGATGGGAGTGAAACATGATTTTAATTCTGAAGAGAAGCAACCCCACACCCAGCTTAGACTTTGGGGGGAAAAGAGAAGTCATTACACAGACAACACAGGAGTTTGAGGTGGAGAAGAAGTCTTAATGTTTTCTTCAAATAAATGATTCTCTATTGAAAAACAAGAAAACCGTACCTTTTGGCATAAGAAGGAAGTTACGGCAAGTGCCAGGAAGAGAAACCCAAAGGAATCGAGGGGTTTCAACTGCATTTCATCATAAAACTGATTCTTCTGAGTTAAGTCTACAGCTGACATCTGACCAGCTCTTTTGGTTAATGCTTGTTTCAGTATATTTTATTTTTAGAACATTCTGTGTTCTTGAAACTGCTCTATAGGCATCTGCTTCTGCAGAAACTCCAGGCTTCTACAATATTGTTGTCACCTTTTTCTCCACAAAAGTAAAGATTTCTCTCTAGCTTTAATAAACAGAATTTAAAAAAGAAAAAAAAAAACACAATAATTTGGATTTCCCCATCATCCCAGCATTCAGAACTAAGTCTTAAAAAAAAAAAAAAGTCTTAGGATAGGGAAAATGCTACAAAAGAACTGTAACCACTGGGTTTTTGCCAGGTGTTTCTGAGAATCAGAAAGCAGTATAAGTCTTCCAGTCTGAAGTCTGATGGTCTCTGCTGGGTACTGCTAGAGGTCTCTGAAGTCAAGGCCTAAACTGGGAAGCACATTGTTTCTGGGGATGCTAAACCTAACAGAAGGGGGTGTGCAGGGTAATGGTTGGAGGAGTTTTTGGGGAAAAAAAATGAAGTTGCCATTGAGTTGATTCAGACTCATGGTGACCCCACGTGTGCAGAGTACAAATTGTGCTTCACAGGGTTTTCAAGGCTGTGACATTTTGAAAACAGGTTACCAGGCCTTACTTGTGAGGCACCTCTGGGTGGGTTCAAACCTTCAACCTTTCCATTAGTACCCAAGTGTGCTACCCAGGGAACTTTGGAAGCTAGATTTCTTTAAGTTCTAATTCCAAAAATCGTAGCTTTGGCCTTAGGCATTCTCACTCACCTCTCTAGGCTCAGTTTCCTCACCTCTAATATTAAGAGCTCAGCTGCTAACCAAAAAGGTCAGCAGTTTGAATCCACCAGTTGTTCCTTGGAAACCCTATGGGGCTGTCCTATAGGATCCACTATGAGCCAGAATTGCCTCAACAGCAAGGGGTTTGGTTTTTGGTTTAATACAGGGATTATACTTAAATCCCAGAGAGCTGCTGTGATATTCAAATGACATAATTTATGCAAATCACTCAACAAAATATCTGGCAAACTGAAAGTGCTGAAAAAACAGAGACTATGGTAATGTGGAAGGAGCCCTGGTGGTGCAGTGGTTAAGCACTCGGTTGCTAACCAAAAGGTCTGCGGTTTGAACCTACCAGCCACTCCGAGGGAGAAAGATGTGGCAGTCTGCTTCCCTAAAGATTACAGCCTTGGAAACCCTGTGGGTCAGTTCAACTCTGTCCTATAGGGTCACTATGAGTCAGAATGGCTTAATGGTAACAGGTTTTTTGTTTGTTTTTTTATAGTATTGTGGACAGAAACCATGGAGAGATATGCTGAAGATGAAATTCACCAGTGGAAGGCCAGCTAGTTCTACAAAGGCTTGCCCTTCTCCTCCCATTTGTTTCTGAAACAGGTATTTATAAAATAAAAATTACCCAAATGAGAGCTCACACGCCACTTACAGTCTAGGTAGATGGTTCTCAACCTTGCTGCACGTAAGAATCACTTGGAGGCTTTTAAAATGCTCTACTGAAGCATAACGTACAAACAGAAGAACACACGTAAGGGTACAGCTCAGTTAATCTTCACGAAGCAAACAGACCCACGTAACCCGCATCCACATGAAGAAACAGAACATTTCTAGCACTCTGAGAGCCCCTTCTTTCCTTCTTTCAGTCATAACCTCCCAGGGTAGCCATTATCCTGACTTCAAGACAGCATAGACTAGTTTTTCCTGTTTCTGAACCTTACATAAATGAATCATTCAATGTATAGTCATTTTTGTTGTCTTTGGCTCAATGTTGTGTTTGTGAGATTCACCCATGCTGCTGTGGATCGTTGTAGACTGTTCACTCTCATTGCTGTGGAGTATTGCATTGTGTAACTTTTCCATAATTTATTTACCCATTCTGCTGTTGACGGCCACTTGGGTAGCTTCCACTTTTTGGTTATTACAAACAGTGCTGCAATATATTCTAGTATTTTTTTGGTAAATATATGCACCCTAGGAGGGAATTGTTGGTGTTGTTAGGTGCTACTGAGTCAACTCTAACTCACAGGGACTTTATGTATACCAGAACAAAATAGTGCCTAGTGTTGCATCATCCTTACAATTGTTGCTATGTTTGGGCCCATTGTTGTAGCCACTGTGTCAATCCATCTCACTGTGGGCTTATAAGGGAATTACTCAGTCAAAAAGGCATTAGTAGATACTGCCAAGTAGTTTTCCAAACTGGTTGTACCAATTTGTACTTCTACCAGCACCCATAGTTCTAGCTGCTCCATATCCCCACCAACACCTGTTTTCTTTTTCCAAAAAAAAAAAAAAAAATTTTTTTTTTTTTTTTTTTTTCATTTTAGCCATTCTGGTGGGGTGGGTAGTAATATGGCACTGTAATTCTAATTTGTACTTCCCTAATGAAGCTGAGCACTTTTTCATACGTTTATTGATCATGTGGATATCCTCTTTTGCCATTTTTCTATTGGGTTGTCTTGTTTTAACGATCCGTAAGAGTTCTATACATATTCCGAATATGAATCCTGTGTTGGATGTATGTATTGTGAATACTTTGTGGCCTGCCTTTTATTTTTTAAATGGCTTCTCTTAGTGAAGAAGAGTTAATTTTAATATAATCCAATATATAAATTTTCTCCTTTATAGCTAGTAGTTTTAAAAAAAAAAAATTTTTTTTTTTTTTTTTAATCATGTTTAAGAAATCTTTACCTGCTCTAAGGTCAGGAAGATGTTCTATTTTTCTTTTTCCTTAAAGCTTTATTGTCTACATTTCCTATTTAGATCTGCCATCTATCAGGAACTGTTTTTTGGTTATGGTATGAGGTAGGAGTCAAGATATTTTTTTCCCTTGTGAAGAGTCCCATTGACTTATACCATTTACTGAAAAGTCCATCCTTTCCCACTGTACTACAGTGTCACATCTGTCATAAACAGGTGACCATAAGTATGGATCTGTCTCAACTCTTTTACCTGGGAAGCTTTTAAAAATCCTCACAGCCTAGATCAACTAAATTGTGACTTCTGGGATTGGGACCTATGTTCAGTATTTTTTAGAGTTCACCAGGTTACTATGGTTGAGAACCACTGGTCTGGATTCTCAGATGGAGGTCGGGATGGAATATCACATCCCTCTCTCCCAAGTGGACATATGCTGGGGGAATGGTACTTCAAAGTATATATCCCTCTATCCTCCCATTTGAGACTCATTAGTCAGAGTGAACCCTGTTACTAAAAGGAGTGTTAAATCATGTTCCAGTGTGTTGGCTGGGCCATGAGAATCTGCTGGTCTAGATCAGTGTTGCTGAACTCTGGTCCACATTTAAAAGTTCATCTAGACATGGTTTCAGGGGACATATAAGTCAAATGGCATAATAAAATCTGTTAAGAAAACATTCTGCAATCCACTTTGGAGAGCGGCATCTGGGTTCTTAAACGCTAACAAGCGGCCATCTAAGATGCATCAGTGGGTCTCAACCTACCTGGAGCAAAGGAGAATGAAGAACACCAAACACACAAGGTAATTATGAGCCAAGAGACAGAAAGGGCTACATAAAACAGAGTCTACATTAGCCTGAGACCAGAAGAACCAGATGGTGCCTGGCTACAACCGATGACTGCCCTGACAGGGAACACAACAGAGAGCCCCTGAGGGAGCAGGAGACCAGTGGGATGCAGACCCCAAATTCTCATAAAAAGACCAGACTTATTGGTCTGACTGAGACTAGAAGGACCCTGGTGGTCATGGTCCCCAGACCTTCTGTCAGCCCAAGACAGGAACCATTCCCAAAGCCAACTCTTCAGACAGGGATTGACTGGACTATGGGATAGAAAATGATACTGGGGAAGAATGAGCTTCTTGGATCAAGTAGACACATGAGACTATGTTGGCATCTCCTGTCTGAAGGGGAGATGAGAGGGTAGAGGGGGTCAGAAGCTAGCCGAATGGACAAGAAAAGAGAAAGTGGAGGGAAGGAATGTGCTGTCTCACTAGGGGGAGAGCAATTAGGAGTATATAGCAAGGTGTTTATAAATTTTTATATAAGAGTCTGACTTGATTTGTAAACTTTCACTTAAAGCACAATAAAAAATAAAAATAAAAGTTCGTCTAGAAAGCTTTGAAAATATATTGATGCCCAGACCCCACTCCAGACCACCTAATCAGAATTCTCAGAATTGTTAAAGCTTCCCAGTTGATCTTAATGCGCAGCCACAGTTGAGGACCACTGGTCTAGAACCCTCAGAGTGGACAAAGAAACTGAATACACCTACCGTCAGGCCTTCATTATTCTTGCCCCCAAGTGTATACAGGCTGCCATCATTGGGGTCTGGGAGGAATGCAGGCCTAGAGATTAAGCAATAAGTATCAATGATAAGTTACAGCGCAGGGGACAGAACAAAATATCAAAGCCACATGGTTAGGAGAGGTTGGAGGATTCTGTATAAGATGATTCCACCTACTGCTCTCTCTCACCTTAGCTACAGAACAACAGAATATCCCTGTGGTGGTGTATACCATACTTTTTAGGTGCTGTTGAGTTGGTTCCAACTCATAACGACCCTACGTACAACAGAACAAAACACTGCCGGGTTCTGTGCCATCCTCACAATCGTTGCTATGCTTGAGTCCATTGTTGCAGCCACCATGTCAATCCATCTCATTGAGGGTCTTCCTCTCTTTCACTGACTCTCTACTTTACCAAGCATGATGTCCTTCTCTTGGGACTGGTGTGTTCTACTTGGAATGCACCATCATTTGAGGCTCTTACAGGTGGTACCTCACTTGTTCTCTAACACATACATTCTAGCAACAGGTCACATCTTGGTTTCCTCTCCATGATGTAATACAGTCAAGAGGGAGAGAGCCAAACACTCTTAAGCCCTCCTGAGGTCTTTGGAAGTTTAAGCTCAAAACTTATGTTTCATCTCAGCATTTTTATTACCATCGGCCCCCCTCCTCCAAGGAACTGACCACACCTCTCCCCTCCAGAGACTTCCACCATAGCACCTGTAAGACTTCATATGTCTTACTCATTGTATTGTACCTTAAACGTATGCACCTATGTACTCCCAGCAACTAGCTTCAGTAATATTGACTGAATAAAATAGAAAACAAATTAAAGGGAGGTATTGAAGCAAATCAGAAAACTTACTCTTCAACATGTGTTGGAACCTGTAGGACTGGATCTGTGCAAAAAGACAACAACAAAGACATCATCAGACAGACTCTAAAACATCACAATTCCTAAAGGGCTTCCAGGACCAAGTCACAAGTGGTACCAATAACTTAGATTGACCTGCATGAGATAACGTAGGTGAAGTCACTTTAGAAACCACACATGCACAAAGACACTTGTGATTGTTGTTGAGACCAATAGAGAATTGAGAGCAGAATGGAACTTGCAAATCATAGAAGGATGGACCAGTCATAGCCCATGATGGATAAGGTATGTCAAGCCATGGGTCACAGTGTCATTATCTGATCCATCAGGCCTTTGAAAACCTAAACCATCACCTTGTCAGATACCTGGAGTGGTACCAGATCTTCCCATTAGGAAAAGTAAAACTATGGCTTAAGAATCGATTTTGTTGTTGATGAGAATCTGATTGGATGGTAAATGGATACACCCCTTTTAGGCAGTAATATGGTGATCCTAAAGCCTTTAAGTGTTTATTTCCTTGGATTCCCTTTGATCTATTCTATACCTATGAAATCTAGTTTCAAAATAATACAAGATACAGGAAACTACTTGTATACAAAGATGCTCATAGTTGCATTATAAATGACATAACTATTCAATAATATGGCTAATTTATAGAATGTCCACTTGGCAGAAAAGTAAGGCTTCTAAAAGGGCTTATTAGGCTTTAAAACATGTACAAATCGTCATGCTATTATATTTAGAAAAAACAGTGTTCTAATGCAACAATGTACTATGTAATGTATTAATGAATTACTGTAACTATGGGGAAATTCTTCAGTGCACACAGAAAAAACTAGATGGAATGACAAAAGGTTTACTATAAGTTATCTTTGTCAGAAGTGAAGATATTTATTCTTTTCTGCATTTCTCAAAATTTCTACAAGAGTAGGCATTACTTTTTCAATTGAAAAAATGCTTTTTCTCAAAGTCAATTTTATATTTACAGCAGTCAAAGATGGCAGAATTTCTCCCTCCCTAGATCTCCTGGGCACAAATCCAGGGGAAGTTCCTGATTCCTTGGGGAATGTGGTGTGCGTGTGGGGGGGGGGGGCACGCGCACGCATGAACACTGGGACAGCGGCTCTGTGCTACACATCTACAATCCACAGGCATGAGGCTGCACAGTAATGAGGTATTTCCAATGATAGAAACCCTGTGGCTATACATCCAGGCGGTATCAAGGCTGGGGAACAAGGATGGCAAACACCGTAATAAGACTGTATACAGAGTGACGGGGTCCACCGGCTCTCCTCATGATGACAGACAGCTACCCAGTACTCCTGGCCCTCGGGATCCTCAGAGGAAGGAAAGTCTTTCAAGCTTTATCGTCTGTTGACTTTGCTTTAACAGCCCAGCTCCCACGTGATGGCATACAGTGTTCACAACAGCAGAAGCACGCTTGCCATATGTGGTCTGTGGGCAGTAAACAAACAATTCACTAAACCAAAAACATTTTAGGAAGCAGAGGAGGAACTAGCAGTCAGTAAGCTTAGGTTTTCTCTCCATTAATCACCTCTCAGCACACTCTCACAAACAGACTGATGCAAGAGACAGGAAACAAAGGCACATGATGAGCGTCCAACTGAAACAGACAAGGCAAAGTGCGATTACAACCCAGTTACCTCAGCGCAGCCCTGAAGCATGCAAGCCAGGAAAAAGCAAGAATGCATATTCCAAAGAAAACACAGCAGTGAGGAAGGCATGCTGTTGATTCATTTCAGCCACCCTAAAGGTATCACAGATAAAGACAGATGAAGAGGACACCGCCAAATTCTAGCAGTTCACCAGAAACAAGACATGGAGACCAACATCACTTAGAATCCTGTTCATAGGCTTATCTTGGAGATATGTGTTTGCTCATTCACACAGACTCATCTTCAGACATTGAGGCTTCAGGTCCAAAAATGTGCCCTGCACCAACCAGAAAGGTTCCAGTTACGATACAGGACATTGCAGTAGATGGGGAAGTTCCTGGAACGACCTGTGTCTTAAAAAAAAAAAAAAACCAAGCCTGTTGCCGTCCAGTCGATTCCAATACATAGTGACCCTATAGGACAGAGTAGAACTACTCCATAAGGTTTCCAAGGAGTGCCTGGTAGATTCAAACTGCCAACCTTCTGATTCGCAGCCATATCTCTCAACCACTACTTCATCAGGTTTCTAAGAACCATGATTTTCTAGGCTTAAACCCAACAAATCAAACCCACTGCCACCAAATCGATTCTGACTCACAGGGACCCCGTAGGACTGAGTAGAACTGCCCCCCAGGATTTCCAAGGGTGTATTCTTTACGGAAACAGACTGCCACATCTTTCTCCCATGTATTGGCTGGTGGGTTTGAACCGCTGACCTTTCAGTTAGCAGCCGAGTGCTTAACCACAGTGCCACCAGGTCTCCTTTTTCTAGGCTAAGGAGGAGACGAACTCTAGTAGGAGGACCTGCTGTTTGTCTTAGCCTTCCCATCCACTCAGTGAAAATAAGATACCTGGAATAAACTTCTGCAAAGTTGTAGGGCAGGTAAAAGCACAGCTATTAAGTCAGTTCTCACAGAAACTTCTTGGCTTCTGAGGTTAAGGTAACAACGAACTATTCTGTAGATTTTTTCCTTAAAGAACCATTTAAATCGGAGATCTGCTTTAGCATACTATGTTAAAAAAAAAAAAAAAGGTATGGGGGAAGAGAGAAAACCAGAAATGGCAGACTGTTGACAACTGCTCAAGATGAGAAATGGGAATATTAGGGAGTTATTTTATCATCACTTTACATATGCTTGAAATTTGCCATAATAAAAAAGGCTCAAGATAAAAAAAAAATTGGAAAGCCAACAAAATAAAAACAAAAAAGCATCATCTGAAAACATGCAATAAAAGCCCAACATGAAAAAGTATCTGCTTTAGATTATAATAATGCAAACTGATATCAGACAAGATACTGGTTTAGCGGAAAAAAAAAAGTTTTCAGCCACGTGAAAAGAAACACTGGTGTAACTGTCAGGCCATAAACAAATACTGCTGCAAAATACACAGCTCTATCTATATGGAGACTGATAAGGATAAAAGCCAATCTCATGTAGCTGTTTTACTTCCGGGGGGCGGGGGGCGGGTGGCGGGGAAGAGGGTTACTTCGTAAGTGTAAAAATGGATGTTATTCAAGGTAAAGGTAGGATAATATAAGGTAAAGGTAAAGATATGAGAAGAGGGGGAATAAAAGCTAGAATCAATGTTTGCTCTCTCCAGGATTAACAAGGAAAGAAACAACCCTGCTCACTTCCCCCAGAACAGCCACTGGCCTCTCTCCATCCCCCTAGTGTGTCCTGCTCAGACCTGAACTGGCATGACCTTTAAACTTGGAGAAACCTGTAAGAACAGCTAGCCTGGATGAGGTTACAGGATGCTGTTGGTACCACTTTGTGCTAATCTGACTCTCCTTTTAAACAGAGACAGAAATGACTCAAAATAGATTTTCCTGTCTTTCCTTTGTCCAAATTCATAAAGGTAAAATCTTATACATCTCTATTTCCAAAAGAACGGAATTTTCATCTTTCCAAGGATAACTTTCTCACCTTTGTCCTTGATCCCACCCTCTTCCAGACTTTGTACCTCCGAGCTCTCCCTCTGTAACTGATAACCAGTTGCCCTCTAGTTGATTCTGACTCATGACAGCCCTATATGTAGCAGAGTAGGGTTGTCAGTGGCTGATTTTTCAAATGTAGATCACCAGGCCTTTCTTCCAATGTGCCTCCGGGTGAACTTGAACCTCCAACTTTTAGGTTAGCAGCCGAGTACATTAACCATTGTATAACCTAATGATTGCCTCTGCTCCCTTCTTGAGCTGTGGGCCTACTGTCTCGGTCCACCCACCCCAACAGCCCTGCCCCTTCTGCTCCTTCGTATCTACTAGGACTAGATCCCATGTGCCCAGATGCACCTCACAGTTGCCCCAAGCCACTCTCAGAGGCAGCCTCCCCTCACTGCCACTTCCCATACTATGGTTCACCCATCCCCCTTGAATCTCTCTACCTCTGAGCTACTGTGGCCCTAAACTGCCTGTTTTTTCTCCCTTCTCTCTCTAGACTCCCTCCCTCCTCCAACATACAGAAGAACACTTCCAGATTCTCCCTTCAGCCTCTCTTTTCTCTCAGGGAGCACACCCATCTCTATGCTTCAACCATAACCACACTGGGGAGACTCTAGGTCTTCATCTCCTGAGCTCTCTCTGGACCAACTGGAAGGTTCCACTGATTTCATATCAACATCTCAACCTTCACTTGTCCAAAGTCACGCCCTCCATCTTTTGCCCCAGTCAAGTCTACTCTTGGCTACCCTGTCTTGTTAGCAAAACCACAATACTCCTAGAAGATAACTAGCCCCAAACTACACTGTTGACACTTATTTCTCCCCAACATATCCAGTCCTTGCCAAATGGTGTGGTCTATTTCTATAATGATCATCATTCTGTTTCCTACTCCCAGCATTCCTTCGATACCATTAGAATCCCTCATCTTTCAAGACTTCCCTTTTCTCCTAGTCTAGATGTTCTTAGGAATCAGAAAAACCTAACCTCAAATCGCAGTTCTTCCAATTATCAGCTTAGTGACCTTAGCAAAGTTACTTAATCTCTCTGAGCCTCAATTTCTTCATCAGTAAAGGAAAAAAAAAGTAGATAACATTCACCTCATGGGGCATCTCTATGTGGGTTAAATATTTTATCATCAAGACTTTAAAAGTCAGTGCCTTGACACAGAGAAAAACGATCCTTTTAAAGATGTATATCAGATTGTGCTCCTCTGTCAGTCAAAATCCTTCAGTGGCTCCCTATCTCACTCAGTAAAGACTAATGTTCTTAGAGTGGCCTACAAATCCCATACAACCTTGCCCTCCCATTCCCTATCCCACCCCCCAAACAAACTCCCACTATTTTCCCTCTCACTCTAATCCAGCCATGCTGGCTTCCTTATATTCCTTGAATACCACCAAACTGGCTCCTACCTCATGGTCTTGGCATTGGCTTCCCTCTGCCAGTAATACTCCTCCCCCAGATGTCCACGTGGCATATTTTCTCATTTCCTCTAGGTCTTTGATCAAATGTTACCATCCATTTCAGAACGGTCTTCCCTGACCACCTCCTACCCCCTGGCATTTTCTACTTCTCTTCCTTGTTTAATTTTTCTCTGGGGTACTATGTATTTTAATTATTTAATGTCTGACTCTAACCACTGTAAGCTCTATGAGGGAGGGATTTATCTTTTGTTGTCTGTTATATCCTTAGATCTAAAACAATTCCTGGTGCAGTAGTAGGTGCTCAAAATATTTGTCAAATGGAGCAACCAATACACATTAATCTCCTTCCTACTTCCATTCTTGCCCAGTGTGGCTATCCATCACTGATCACTTCTAATAATCCAGCAGATATGCTCTGTCAACCTTCAAACCAGGATCTGTCTAGCAATCCCCTTTCCTCCACCTAGGCTGCTATATGAGCACTGCTGGAGAAAACCCCTACAATCATTTGTAGAGGTATCACCATATATCTATGCATAGCTGAGCCTCAAGTCATCAGGAGATAGTTTTATCTACTTCCTGGTTGGCCTCCTCCCCATTCTCCACAGGAGGTACTTCAAACCTTCACTCCTTGCCTCAAGGCCCCTTTCTCTCTGCAAATGACTTTGTCTCCTGTGTCACAGGGGAAATCAATGGGACAGGGTGAACACTCTGAAACTTCCCACCCTTCAACCTCCAAGTTTACCCAACTCCACCCTTCCCTTCACATCTCTACAAAACAACAATGCTTTCATCTTTGTGTTCCGCTCATATCTAGAGCCCCTAGATGGTACCCTGTCTCCGAGGATCTTCAACAATGCCCTTCTGATTGGCTAGCTTCTTCTGCTCTGCCTATAAACACACAAAACCGCTGGACTCCCCCTTCTCTCTTGCACTTGCTTTCTTTTCTCTCCTAAATGGATCTATTTTAAGTGTACAGTTTTATGAATCTTGACAAACATATATGCCCATGTAACCACCCTTGCAATCAATGTATCGAACATTCATGTCACCCCAAAATGTTTTCTCATGTCCGTTTAGAGTCAATACCTCCAACTCCCACTCCAGAAAACCACTAATACATTTGTTTTGTCTGCTCTAAAATCTCACAAATGGAATCATACAGTAGGGACTCTTTGTGTGTCTGGCTTTTTTCTCTGCGTAATTTTGTGTGTGTGTGTGTGGTTAAGAGCTTGGCAGCTAACCTAGAGGTTGGCAGTTCAAATCCAGCAGCTGCTCCTTGGAAACCCTATGGGGCAGTTCTACTCTGTCCTATAGGGTTGCTATGAGTCAGAATGAACTCGATGGCAATGGGTTTTTGGTTTTGTTATGTGTATCGCGGTTCAGGAGCCCTGGTGGGACAGTGGGTTAAGAACTCAGCTGCTAACCAGAAGGTCAGCTGTGTGAATCTACCAGCTGCTCCTTGGAAACCCCATGGGGAAGTTCTACTGTGTCCTGCAGGGTTGCTATAAGTCAGAATCCACTTGATGGCAATGGGTTTGATTTTTTTGTTTTGTTTATCACAGTTCAATCTTCTTCTATTGCTGAGTAGTATTTCACTGTATGAATATGCCACAATTAACTTATCCATTTACCTGTTGATGGACATTTCTGTTGTTTCCAGTTTTGGGCTATTATGAAAAAAGCTGTTATAAATATTTGTGTACAAGTCTTTATGTGGATCTATGTTTTCCTTTGTCTTCGGAAATTTCCTAGGAGTGGAATGGCTTAGTGATGTTTTTACATTTGACTACAAGAAAGTACCAAACAGTTCTCCCAAGTGGTTGTAATATTTTACATTCCCACCAGCAATGCATGAGAGCTACATTGGAGTTTCTAAAATACTGATTCCTAGGCCCTCCCTCCAGGAGGCTGATTCTGTAGGTACAGCCAGGAAATTTGCTTTCTAAACACGCTAGGTGATTCTGAGACTGAGCAATACTGGAAAACCATTGCTCTGCATCCCCTGTTCTACGTTCACACCTCTGTGCTTCCTTCCACTCCCTGTCCTCTGGCTCCCACCTTCAGAGTAAGATCAAAACTTCCACTGTCAAGTTCTGGTCACCAAATCTAACCAACATTTCCAAATCCTCCTCATCAGATATCCACTTGGCATTTGGCAATGTTCTCCCTGGGAGTCCATGCCCCTATCGCATTTCCAACTGCTTATCCAGTATCTCAACCACTGATGCCAGATCTCCTAGAACCTGCTCCTCCTTTTACATTCCCCAGATTGGCGGTTGGCCCCACTTCCAACCAGTCACACAATCTGGAAACTCAGAGGTGTCCTTGACTATCCCCTTCTCTTAATTCTCCCTCTATCCCATTCAATTAGATGCCGAGTTTTTAAGACATGACTTACTAAACATTTCTCCAAATCCATGTCTTCCTTTCCACCTCCTTTACCACCGCCTAAAGACAGTTACTACTTGTCCTTATCTCAGATCTCTGCTCCCTTGGATACTCTCTCTACCCTCTGCCTGTGGTGGCTTGATAAAGGCAAATCTGTTCATATCTTTTCCCCACACAAAATCCTATAATGTTTCCCCTCTACCTACTGAATATCTCCCATCTCTGTAGCTGAAGTCAGAGGTTCTCCAACTTTCTTGGTACATGGCACCCTTAACATCTCTGTAATTTTTTCATAGAGCCCTCAACCAAAAGAAGTATCTAACAGTTCCACTTACTAAATAGGTAGGGCCAAACAACTTAGTAAGTATTTAGGTCCTAACAACTTAGTAGCAATTTGAAAAGAAAAAATGCTACACATAAATGGACAGAAAATATTTCCTAAAAAAAAGAAAAGAAAAGATTTATTTCCTTCTCAAACAGCCAAAATTACTTACTCATGGGATATGTGTACCTCTTGGGAGCTGCACAATTTCTAAGCCTTATAATCAGATTGGACATGTCATCCTTATTACTGTTCCACATAGATTTTCACGTGGTATTTGAATACTGCAACCACCAAAAACTCAGCTTTGTAAAGAGATGACACCATTAAAAGCAATGCAGCTCAATCTAATGTAGAAACAGCAGCATGCTCAAGCTAGCAGTTCACATGGTTATTTGGTACTTGTTGAGTATCACCATGTTTCCCTCAAAAACGTAAAACAACTTGCAGTATCCCTGTGAGTTCTCTGTGGCACCCCCAGGGCCTCTTAGCACACAATTTTGGAACTGCAGGCCTAAGCATTCAAGGTCCTCCAAAACCTGGGCCCAATTCTTCTCCACTGTTATCTCTCTGGAAATCATGGTGGCATAGTGGTTAAGAGCTATGGCTGCTAACTAAAAGGTTGGCAGTTTGAACCCACCAGGTGCTCCTTGGAAACCCTATGAGGCAGTTAGTTCTACTCCGTCCTACAGGGTCGCTATGAGTCGGAATCGACTCGATGGCAATGGGTTTGTTTTTTTTTTTTTTTTTTGGTTTTCGTTATTACCTGTCAATCACACCTCTTCCCAACTCACCTCAAGCTTTCATGTTGGTCTCTGTGCTCACCATTACCTGACCCATCTCCATCTGTCTTAATCTGCTTATCCTTTGGGATCAGTTCAAATGTCCCTTTCTTCACGAAATCAAAAATTGACAGCCCACAGCACTTGGCAGGTACTTATGAGGTCCTCACTACATTTCTCAAGGGACAGGTACTTAGCTACATGTGTCCTCTCTGGTTCTCAAATATCTGGGGGGCTGTACTGAATTTTGAGCCCTTGGAGGGGCAAGGATCATGTATTTTGTTGATTGTAAAATATACGCAGAAAAGTGCATAAAGCTTATGCACAGTTTAATGAATAATCAGAGTGAACTCCTATGTAACTGCTGCCCAAGTCTTTGCTCCTCCATACTTAGTAGCTAATACTGTCTGCAGAATGAAAGCAAATCAATAATTTAAGATCTTCAATACTGAATGTGGAATAGTCATTCAAGTAAGTTTTACCTAATGAAAAGGACGCTTCCACACAGAACCCTACATGATAAAAGCTTTCAAGAGCTGTGCAGGCATAGAACTCTTGTTCACTCACATTTGAAACTTATTTACATTTACGGATAAAATGATACTGCATTTGCTTCAAAATAACAGAGGGGTTTCGGGAAGGGAGTGCCATATGTTGACCATTTTTGAAGTTGGATGCTGGGTCCATGAAGGTTTCATGATAGTATTCTCTTTTCTGCATGTTGAATTTTCTAAAATGAAAAAAAGTTGAAAAAAAAGAAGAAAAAAGAAGCAGCTAAGAAAAGCTTTTTAAGGAAAACCTTTCCAATAAGTTGAAACAAAAAGTCTGTTCTTTCACTCTCAACCATAGTATAAATTTTGAGAGCCTGATCCGACGAGCTTACAGGGTACAAAGAGGCTGAAGGGAAATCCACACTAAGAGTGTAAAGGCCCCTGTCAGTACCACGGCAAGCTTTCTTAAACAGGTTTATCAGAATTGATGATGGCAAGTGGGGAATATAAGGGTGGTAAGTCAGCCAAACAGAAAAAAATTATCTTTGATGAAGTCAACCAAAACTTAAATAATTGTTTCAAACCAGGGTGCAGGACTGACAGCGTTCTCTCAGGGGGTAGCTGTGGGCAGATTTTCTTCCACGTAGGCTGAAATAAGATCCCTTTGATTACAGAAGCCACAAGAACAAGTTGCTCATTTGACTGGAGCTCAAGGAACCTTACAAGATCATTCTCTTCCCCAGATGATCGTTGATATTTCTGGAACACACTGCTACTCCAGCGGTATCTAAATGAATGCTGGTTTCGCTGCCCTCCTCCACCTTACTCTTCTTTCTAAAGCACAGCCACCTATCTGACCCCTACACACCAGGCATTAACAACCAGCTTCCCTCTTGGCTGGAAGACTTCTTCAGGTACAAGTAAGAAGTCATGACGCAGTCAGAAATTCTCCAAACCAGCCCCTTCCATGACCTTCCGCAAATGCACTGTGTGAGCACGCATGTCTGTCTCCTAGCCCGGCACCTCTAGTACGAATTTAAAATGTCCTGGGTTGGCCTTTCAAAAGGTATTTAAGGATCAAAAAACCACAAATGAAGGCCCAGCTGTTCTACGCTTCTTGTAAGCATCCTTGTATGCCAAATATTCAAAGGCCTCTTTCTTTCCTTTTTTTTTTTTGTCTTTTAAGAAGGAGGCTGTCAACCCAACTAATAGTAATTATCTGTTGAGATTTACCACACACATCTCAAACACAAATGTCAGACATCTACTATCAGCTTGGCTCTCTGTTAAGTGCTGTGTAGGATAAACAGAAGCCTGCAGTTTGGCTTATAGAGCTAATATATATGAAATAGTGTATAATGAGAGCTAATATATATGAAATAGTGTATAATGAACTGGTAAAGTGTATGCTATATACCACAGGTACTACAGGATTTCCCAGGGGAGGCAATCAGTGAAGGCTGGAATGTTCAGGGAGAAAAAGACTTCACAAAGATGACTGACCCAGAGTAAGAGGATGAAAAGACAATACGAGTGAAGAACCATTGCCTTGTTTGTGGCAATGAAGACAAGCTGGACAAGTGTGAAGCATTTCTGCTGAGGAGCAGTACAAATAAGGTTGGACAGCAGGCAGTGAGACTGTGCAGAAGAATGTCTTGAAAATGTTACCATATGGTGTAGTGGGCACTAAGGACCAACTGGAGGCTTCTGAGAAAAAAAGAAATGTGATAACAAGCCCCGTGGATGGAAGGTTAGACAGTCAGGCGTCAGGGTACAAAGCAGACAAGAAAGAATCACAAAGGATCATGAGGAAGGTGATGCAGTAATACAAGTAAGAGAGGCCTGAGCCACAGAAGGGGCAGAAGTGGGGGATGGGTAGTCAGTAAACAGGATGGGAAAAAAAAAATCAGTAAGACTTATTCTCGACCAGATAAAGGAAGTGGGGGGAAAAAAATGAGTTAAAGATAACATGGAGATTTTAATCCTAGCTGACAGCTAACAATGAAACTAGAAAGGTGCAGTCTGAATGCAGTATAAACAACTGCCATTTCCTCAAGAATATGTTTAAAGCTCTAATGCCCAGTTTTATAGAAATTATTGGCAGAAACAAAGCCATTGGTGGCACAGTGGTTGAGCAGTCAGCTGCTAACCGAAAGGGTGGCAGTTCCAACCCACCAGCCACTCCACAGGAGAAAGATGTGGCAGTCTGCTTCCGTAAAGATCACAGCCTTAGAAACTATGAGGCAGTTCTACTCTGTCCTACAGGGATGCTATGAGTTGGAATCAACTCAATGGCAGTGAGTTTTGGGTTTTGGTTACCTCAAAACTTAAGTCTCTCAAAAATGTTTCCTGCATTTAAGTGACCCAATTAGGGAATATTTCTTTCTCCCCCGTGGCAGCTCATTCCTTCCCTCACAGGAAAGGTGCTTCATTAATCTAAACCTTAAACCTCCATTAACATTTTTAGGTCCAAATTGTAAGGTAGAAAGTCTCAAATATTCCTCAAAGTTTGGTTTTTATGAGTAGAGTATCTTAAAATAGATACCTAATAGAAAGCTCCTCAAATTCTAAATCTCATCAGAACTGGAAAAAGAGATGACAAGTTCCATCAGAGGTAATCTCTGCAGGTCACAAAATGTCATGTTTGACAAAGGCGAGCAAGTGAAAGTACCAAAGTAATCCGAAAAACTGCCCGTACGAAAGGTGGCTGAATTCTACTATGCTCTTTATCCTCTTCACTTTGGGAGAAGTAACTCAGACCTAAAAGTGTGCACTGAATGTTGTAATCAATAATGAAGGAATTAAAGTGGAGGGATAAGACAGTTCAATGATATGGCCTCACTTCAAGTGCCTCTCAGGATGGAATAACTTCACAGAATTCATTCTCAGGCTATAGGAGTTCCATCAAACCACACAGACACCCACAGATGAACAAAAGGACAAATAACTAAGTTACAGCCAAAAAAGTTGCTTTATCTAGGTACTTCAACAATCACAACTGGATTCCAATACATACCAAATAATTCTGCAAACGATACCCCCTCAGAGTTGAAATCTACAGTTCCAATCTACCAGCCACTCCTTGGAAACTCTATGGGACAGTTCTACTCTGTCCTATACGGTCGCTATGAGTCGGAATTGACTTGATGGTAATGGGTTATGGTTATAGTATGGCAACTGAGACTTAGGAGAGCCCTGCCCAAAATGGCGGAGGTACTACTTTGAACCAAATCTCCCACATGACGGAGGAAAGTGAGTGAGGGTAGAGATGAACAAGATTGGAGACAAGTTGGTACTTGTTGAAGCTGAGTGATGGGTACATGGGGTTCATGATATATTTTACATTTGGGTATGTTAAACATTTTCCATGATAAAAAGTAAAATACATTAAATTGGAACACAACGGAGCTGTAAAAAATGAATCAGATCTATACATGCTGATGGGTAATAAAAAAAAGGTGCAGAACAAGTATGTATATGGCATATTTCATACCAAACTATATGCTTGCATATAAACAGACTATTTCTGGAATGAAATGAAGAAGCTATACTACAATAGTGGTTACCTTCATAGATAGAGCCTTTCTCAACCTTTATGTTATTTGAGTTTTCTTTCTTTTGTTTTTTTAACAATGTGTTTTATTACTTTTTCAGTAAAAAAGGCTAATTAAAATAATAAATTCCTTAAAAGATAAAATATTTAAAGCAGAAAAAAAAAGGTAAAATACAATACAAAAGAGAAAGAGAGAACCCACATCTGTAAGATACTCAAAAGCAGAAACAGGCCTCTCTCATAAAACTTAATTTTCAGCTTGCCAAAGCAATGGTGAGGAAATGAATGCTTTTCTGGTGCCTAAGCAATAAAGTGGAAAGGTAGATGATGCATATTCTCAGCCTGGAAAATTTCTCAAGAGAAAATAAGACTAAAACAATTAACAAAGCGTCATCATTTTTCACAAATTCCTCTCGTCATGGTTCCATCGTGCCTCTGAAGACAAATCTCTACCTCCTCCTGAGGAACACACACACTGCCTCAGAGGCAGGAGAGCGAAGAGTAGTGAGAAACTCACGGTCACAAACTAGAACCTGCCGTGGCCTTGACACGAGTGGCAGACAACACATCCTGAGAAGGCAAAGTCAAGTCTCATGTGTTTCTCAGGGCTTCCCAAAGACACCCAGTCAGGAGGGTTAGGTGCCTCAGACCCTCACTGAGCACCTCCTGGCTGTCAGGCTCTGGGAGTGCGAGACCCCATCCTCAAGGAGTTGGGAATCCAGTAGGAAGACAAATGTAAATAAAAATTCACAGCACAAGCAGGAAACACCATAACAGAAGCTTCAACAGTGTCTCCAAGCCCCAGAGGAGGAAGAGCTCTCCCTGCTTGCGGGTGTCAAGAAGGTGACCTGTAAGGGGTCTTAGCAAAAGAACAGGAGCCTGCCAACGTTGCAGGCTGCCAGGGGCAGGATGTGGAGTCGAAGCATGAGGCCTCTGAGGCCTCGTAAGGAGTTATGTGGCTGCAGCAAGGGTACCTGCCAGTGAAGCTAAGGGAGCTGAGGCTGTAGACGTGGGTGAAAGCCAGACAGTGAAGGGCCTTGGATGCCATGCTAAGAAGCTTAGATCTGACCCAGTGGACCAGTAATTCTTAATCTAACCATGGTGAAGGACAGCTGTTTAAAATTTTCAATCTATCATGGAGAAGGCTTACTCCTTGTATACATCTCTCCTCATGGTCAGGTAGCAACGGTGCAGAGACTGGCACAGGTAGGCAGACCTGACTGTGAGCAGCACTGCGGTAGACAAGACTGAGAGTGTTTAATCAGGGCTGCAGCAGTGCCCGATTATTCTTTTTAGAGGCTGTCTCTGACAGCAGTGTGATGGGTGAACTGAAGGACTAATAGATAGGGAGGGTGGCAACTGGGTTGGGTGGTGGTTGGGCAGGGTGGCAGACAGGAAGGGTGCTGCATTAGTCTAGGAAACTGGTATCAAGAGCCTAAGACATTGCCGAGGCTGCTTATATTACAACCAAACACCTCATGGGATTTGGTTCCTTGGTTTGGAGGTTTAGGGCCATGGTTTCATGGGATATCCCAGTTAACTGGCCTAATAGGATGTTTAGTGCTTCTGTTCTACCTCCTAGTTCATTGTGTAGTTTGTGGGTCTTAAAAGCTTGCAAGTGGCCATTTAAGGCACAACAACTGGTCTCTATTTGCCTGGGGCAACAGAGTAAGAAGGACAGTCAGGAATCGGAGGAGGAAATGGAATGTGTGGCTAACTGCCTCCATGAACATCTGCCTCCTTTGCTATGAGACCAGAAGAACTGCATGGTGCCTGGCTGCCATTACTGAACATTTTGATCAAAGACTCTATAGGAGAATCCTGATCAAAAGGAGGAAAATGCAGAACAGAATTTCAAATTATCATGGACTCTAGGCTTCCCAGAACCATGAAGATTGCATAAATCCCTGAAACAGCTACCCTGAGATACTCTTTAAATATCACCTGAAGTCTTCTTAAAACCAAACAATAGTTTAGCTTAACCAGTAAAAAAAAATAATGCCTGCCTTGAGCATTACGCTCTTTTAAGAACTATATGGGAACAAACTGACAACAGCAACTTGAAAGATTAGATAGGAACCTTAGGGGACAGTGAGTTTATGTTAACGGGGGAGGAACAACTCAGGAAAGGAGGGTGAGAATGGTTGCACAACTTGAAGAATGTAATCATCGTCACCAAATTATAGATGAAGAAACTGTCTGTGTATGTTTTGTTGTGTATATTCTCAACAACAGCAAAAGAAATAAAATTAAAAAAAAAAAGAGCCTAAGCCATTGGCGACGGGGCAGAGAGGAATCAGATTCGAGAGATCCTTTTTAAGTCTCCCAGACAGGACTCAGTAACCAACTGTCCCTAAACGGGGAAGGAGGGGAGGATCACTCCAGTTTCTAGACTGGCTGGGCCAGGACTCCCTTAGCACAGCTGGGCCAGGACTCCCTTAGCACAGCGGGTAAGTATGGGAAGAGGCATGCATTTAGAAAGGGAACCACAAAGAACTAATTTTCTTCTGAGGAGTTCCAATGACACAATGGTAAAATGCTCGGCTGCTAACTAAAAGGTTGGCGGTTTGAACCCATCAGTGGCTCTGCAGGAGAAAAAGCTTGGCTATCTGCTCCTGTAAAGATTACAGCCTAGGAACCCCTATGGGGCAGTTCTACTCTGTCCTATAGGGTTGCTATGAGATGGGATCGACTCGATGGCACACAACAATTTTGTTCGAAACTACCCCTCGTCAGAAATCTTCAATATTGACCATTCAAAGGACATCTCAGGAGTCTGGGCCCATGTGGGTAGAACGCTAGTCAAGTCACACATTTAGCCTATCAGTATTAGTATAAAGTGGTTCTGAATTAGGCCCAGTCCTTCACGCCTACCATGAGAAAGGAGATAAAAAAGAACGGGGATAGGATTGCTAGAGAATAATCTGTAATTTGATGAAGATTTGAGTGTCAAAAAGCAACATCGATATTTCAAGGTAAGTGCAAAAAGCCACAAACCAGCCCTGCCAATATTAAAATAGTCCTTTCAATTCCACCAAGCCAAAGCAAGCTTTATAAAGCTAATCTCAAACAAAACATGATAGCAACTTTCTCACTTAAGCTTAAAGTGCAGAAATAAAACACACTCAACCATTTTCGTAGGTGAAATTTCAGAGAAAGACAGACGGTGATGTTGGCTACACTTAGAAAATCACAGCTTAGAAAGATCACACCTAAAGTAAAATGTCAGAACTCAAATTAGTTTCTGAAAATAAACAAAACCCATCTTCTATAGTTGGTGCAGTTTGCAGCTTTGCTATAAGAAACCTCCGTTTCTGGGAAGAGTAACACATGTTGTGTTGAGGAACAAAACCACCTGCCAAAACCACTTTGTGGAAAGAAGAAAAAACACTCCCAGTTTGTTGGCTCCTGAAAAAAGTAAACAGTTAAGAAACCATGAAGTGGAGTAACAACTATATATGCTGAAGAGCCCCAGTTTGACCAGAGCAAAAGGGCAAAAGCTCTCTTTGTTATGCGTTAACGTGCTTGGCTGCTAACTGAAAGGCTGGTAGTTCCAGTCCATCTAGAGGGGCCTTAGAAGAAAGGTCTGGTGATCTACTTCCAGAAAATCAGCTATTGAAAACCCTGTGGAACACAGTTCTACTCCGACATATATGGGATTGCATGAGTCGGAGTCGACTCAATGGCAGCTAGTTTTTGGTTTATGAGGCAAAGGTATCTGTCTGCATCAGCAAGCTTCTTCCATTGTACTCTGGTTCCCCCACTGGCACTAAGGCCCATGACAGCATCCTATCTGCCTGGACTGGTGCAGTAGCCTCCTGACTGGTCTCCCAGCTTTCCCCTTGCTCTATCAGTTTATTCTCAGCTCAGCACCTGCTAAGCCAATTAAAGTAGAGGCCAAGGCATGTCACTTCTCTGCTTGGATTCCTCCAGTGGTTTCAAAAGACACAAAGTCCATACACTGGTGACAAACCCTAGATCAGCGGTCTCCATGGTGTGGGGCCAGCTCGCCAGGGAGTCCTCAGGAAGCCTGAGAGGGCATCTCCTGGTGGTCACAGTACCGGCACCAAGTGGGAGGCCAGGGACGTTAGGCAGTTCCACACAACCGAGGATCACCCCGCAACTGCACGCCTGTCTTTAATAATTACCCACGCCTATACCTGTTTTTTTTGTCTTGGAAGAAGTACAGCCAGAATGCTCCTTAGAAACAAGGACGACAAGACTACATCTCACATACTCTGGACATGTTGTCAGAAGGGATCAGCACCGGGAGAAGGACATTGTCTTAGTCATCTAGTGCTATCATAACAGAAATACCACAAGTGGATGGCTTTAACAAAGAGAAATTTATTTCCTCACAGTCTAGTAGGTTACAAGTCCAAATTCAGGGCGTCGGCTCCAGGGGAAGGCTTTCTCTCTGTCGGCTCTGGAGGAAGGTCCTTGTCTTCAATCTTCCCCTGGTTGAGGAGCTTCTCGGGCAGAAGGACCCCAAGTCCAAAGGACGTACTCTACTCCTGGTGCTGCTTTCTTGGTGGTATGAGGTCCCCAACTCTCTGCTTGCTTCCCTTTTCTTTTTATCTCTTGAGAAATAAAAGGTGGTGCAGGCCACGCCCTCGGGAAGCTCCCTTTACACTGGATCACAGATGCGACCTGGGTAAGGGTGCTGTTACAATCCCACCCTAATCCTTTTAACATAAAATTACGATCACAAAATGGAGGACAACCACAGAATACTGGGAATCATGACCTAACCAAGTTGATACACATATTTTTGGGGGGACATAATTCAATCCATGACAAACATCATGCTTGGTAAAGTAGAGGGTCAGCGAAAAAGAGGAAGACCCTCAATAAGATGGATTGATACAGTGGCTGCAACAATGGGCTTAAGCGTAACAATGATTGTGAGGACGGTGCAGGACTCGGCAGTATTTCATTCTGTCGTACATAAGGTCACTACGAGTCGGGACCAACTCGATGGCACCTAACAACAACAACACCTGTTTTGAGCCCTGGTGGTGCAGTGGTTAGTGCTTAGCTGCTAACCAAAACGTAGGCAGTTCGAACCCACCAGCCACTCTGTGGGAGAAAGATGTGGCAATCTGCTTCTGTAAAGATTAT